>NC_069112.1:20043270-20657020 GCF_025612915.1 Magallana angulata
TGGACAGCGCTCAGTCATGGCTAAAAAATATGGATTCTTTATGCACGCATGCGTAGTCACATCCCGACACATTCTTTCAATGTATCTCTGGCCAGGCACCATTGTGAAAACTTTCAATGAATGCTTTGAGTATTATGATTGTGTGGGTTCATTTTAGACTATCGACATCGAAACATAATTCTGTTTTTAATCAAATTTAAAAATAAAAATACATTTTTATACAGGGTCAGGTAATCTTTGAACAGCCTCACACTAATTTTCCCAGCGGACAATAACTGTATCCTATTAATGACAAATTTGTACTATTCTTATCTTTACACACTATAAAACAAAATCAAAGTATGTATTTACGTAATGTTTAAACAAATTACATGTATATGACTGAAAATATGTCAAGATTGACTGGTATTTCACTAAATGTTAACTTGCCTGCATTGTTTACAAAGTTGCTGCTATAGTGGGACATTTATTAAATTCAATTATAGTTTTACATTTAATTATATTAATTAGTACGAGGGTTGTTAGAAAGTTATTTAGACAAAACAAATAGTTATATTTTTAAGCGTCGATATTTGGTGAAAATGGTAAAACATTTAAAAAAAAAAACCCACAGCAAATAATTGAACAAATTACTATTTGATAAAAAGGGAATTTATCAATTTGTCCAGAACGGTTTATGAATAAGGTATTTGGCCCAGGCATAAACTAGGAGATTAAAAAAATGAATAATTATTTGCTTACTACGTAAGTGTCGGTAGACGATCAGTTGATAAAACAGGAAAGCAATTAATATATCCTCATTTAAAATTTGTTATTCATTGTGACAAATGCAAACTTGTATGCAAGTTTCTCAAATTGTTGAATTGAAATAAGGATATAGTAAAGATATATTTGCCAAGCAATAGAAATCTGACTAAGACGCTATTAAGATTATTGTATGTTTTAAGTTCATTTTTAGGCGTTTAAAACAATACTGGTAGAGGAAAGAATAGCGTTAAAATAACGTTTCGATGAGTTGGCGGTTAACCCGGGTCACTGAACGAAGGCAAGTTTGTCAGCTTACTAATAATGTTATTGATCAAAAAATTTCATGTCAATTAAGGATATCCTAGTTTACGTTTGGGTAAAACTTATATCAAGGTACATAAAAGTGTTTAATAGGGGTTAACTCCAAAAAAGTTTCTACGTAATGTTTTGACTGACCTTTCTCCAATCAGATCGTAGCTGGGCGGAGTTAAGACATTGCCGCTTGTGACTTGAGAGAGAGAGAGAGAAAGAGAGAGAGAGAAAGAGAGAGAGAGAGTGAGAGAGAGAATTGAGTATATATGAATTATCTATTTGTTCGAGGTAGTAAGAGAAAATGTCTCAAACATTTCCGGAAAGACCACGCATTTAAGATATAATTTGTTTAGTAATTCTATGTTTAACCATCCAGGAAGAAAACCTAGGTTTACCTGGCCTAAGTAAATAATGTCCTTAAGGTATCTTTACTTATTAGAACCATTTTAACAATACCTTGGACTTTCGGTTGGACGTAGCTATTTATTTCTCTCGTCAAAACAAGTTAAAAATGACGCGGTATCAAGTGGAATATGCACCGAGTGCGTAGTTTTAGCTCAGAAGCCAGACAAATCTTGTTGATTTCAAACAGCCATGGCTGAGTGGCCAGCAATGAAATAGTCAGGCCTACGTCACATTGCTGTTTGACATAACTACCCAAAGTTCAAGCTCTTGTTAAAATGGCTCTATGTCTGTTTCTGGCTGACTACAGAAATATATCGGTTTAATCTATGAGATCGATCAACCTGATATATATTTCTACAGTCATTCAATAACAAACCTAATAAATGTTTTGTTTACCCTAGGTCTGTCAACTAAGACATTTATTCTCCAAAAAAAAAAAAACAGAAACCAAAAACAACAAACGATGATCTATGGAATTCAAAGTCGTCAACGTTATCTCTCTCACCTTTCAAATACCCTGTGAAAGTCTTCGCTGTACCATTGTTTACCAGCGATGTTTTGATGCTTTTCAATTTAAACGGTTTCTCCTTTTTCTTCCCAGAGGTTTGAACATATCTCGACGTTGCCATTTTATTCTGCTCCAGATATAACAATATGTCAATTCAAAGAGTCAACTACTCTAATTTAAAAGTAATTCCAAAGGGAAACTACTGCAAATATTTTACGAACTTACGAAGTACGGTCGCAGAATTAAGTAATGAACGTGTAGAAATGAGTGGGTGAAGCGCGGTTCATATTGCTGGATATTAATCCCACCGAAGGACATAGGGATATATTAGCAGTAATTTAGTGAATTTAACTTACTTTTTACAATCAATTTGTTAATTTTTCTTAAAAGAAAGGTGTAAATATAATCAATCAATTGCTTTCTTTGATGATTATTGCGGGTTATGATGGTTGCGTTCAATGCAGAAAAAAATATATCACCCGCAATGTCGCCACCTTTATATCCCCATAAGTCACCAAAGAAAACATTTTATTGCAACAGTTATAATATCCTGCATTTACTTGTAATGTATAAACCAATGAATGTGTAACATTTCATTCGGGGGGGGGGGGGGGACAAATTGTTTATATTTGGTTAAAAAGGTGTGTTTTTATGCTTGAAATCTATTGGTTTTTACACTTGATCTATTGGTTTTGGACACATTTATAGGGCGTTTGATTGCCCATTTCATTACGAAAAGTATGAATTATGCTTTAATTCTACCCTTAAAATGCTATTGAATCTAAAGATATCCGATATAAAGCTGTACATTTTTTTGGAATTTGTTTTAAAAAACGTGTAAGTACGTGTATAATCATATATATAAGAGTTATTGGCCGTTAATGAGAGAAAATTAATGTGTCTAAAAGATAATTTTTATGAGTCATATTTACCATTATTATCAATTTTATTCCAGGGTATTAATACTTATTTATGTATTAATTGCGTCGGTTAGCACGAAATTAAATAAATGTCAAGTATTGTACACAGTGTTCCTTATCTATGTAAAAACCAGTACTGTTCCTGTTCTCACACTAAATATCATCTTACCTGCATTGTTGACTAATATGTCGATTCCAGATGGGACCTCGGACGCTATGGTTCTGAACAAGTGGTCAATGTTCTCCCTATTTAGAAGATCACACTCAAAGAAGAGGACATCCTTGCCAGATCTGAATGTAAATATATATCAAAATGTTGCATAGTTTTAAATGTAATATTTATAAACAATGTACTATTTTATTAAATCTTCCAATTCGAGAGAAAATAAATGTGCGGGTTTTACGTGTATGTCAACAGAAATCTGAATTAACATGCTGGGGCTGTAATGTCATGTAATATTAAAAAAAAACCACGAAAAATGAACCCCCGAGAATTAAACTGACGCAACATACATATACATTAAACATTGGTTTACATCTCTCTGATTTTCTCCATGTTTTGTTTGACGCTGTCTGACAGACTACGGTCGGTGCCCACTACAGCAAATCCAGCCTCAGCTAGTGACACAGCTATGGCGGACCCAATACACCCGCCAAACCCGATAACTAAAGCGGTTCTACCTTTCTGGGACATGGTTACCTGAGTTACCTGAAAAAATTAAGGTGTGCATTAAATCGAATGATCAATGTTGGATAAAAAAATGTATAAATTGAATAAGTTGGTACATGAAAGAGGGGGGATGTTAAGGGTTGGGTTGTAAAATAGGCATCAGGTATAATATCATTAGGCATTGGTTATTGCCCAAAGGTTCACAATATGTATAAAGTTTTTCGTTATTAATCATAAAAATGCTCCTTTCATTGTAGCAATGAATATAATAAAGGCTATTTATACTATAATAAATAAAAATAACTTGAAAAAATCCGTCTATGCAAACTTTAAGTGCATCTACTTAAGCGCTCTCAATATGCACACATGCCTGCACGTGTACATCCCTTGAATGAATGAGCAGTGCGCTTATTATCTTTACATAACCACACACAATAATGTGCAAGCATGGTGCACTGAGATAACCTTGACCCAGAATGTCGACGAGAACCGTCTGTACTCTAATTCTATAACTCGTGACCCAGTTCAAACAAATCAACCATTGTTTTATGTAATTCTGTTTAAAAGCACCAAACTACCAGCCCTTCCCTTCTTTTATAGGATCCATTAATCCTTTTAGTAACATTACTTATTTTTGAGTGATGTTGGGCTTTTTCATGTGATCCAACGTTAAGGTCAGACGACACGTTCCTGGGGCATCTCTTTTGTATCTCCTCGTAATAAAGAATACGAGGAGAATAAGCAATAAGAATACATCTGATTTTAATCGAAATTCGTTTCCAAAAAATTACTTGATTAGCCACTGTCTTTGCTCTTCTACGATTGGAGATCAATTTGTAATTTCAATAAGATTATATAGGAAATTGCATACTCTAGTATCTCGCCCACATACTTGGTAAGATACCAGGTACTTTTTTGCAAGAAAGCTTGACATAGTAGTAGTAAATAAAAAAAACAAATTCCTGGAAAAAAGTAATAATTGAGGAACGTGTCGTGTCTCACCTTTTGAGTAGGTTCAATATCATCAAAACTTTAAAGTTGTCCACGATAGAGAGAGAGAGAGAGAGAGAGAGAGAGAGAGAGAGAGAGAGAGAGAGAGAGAGAGAGAGAATTATCAAATGTACACAGTATAAAACAATAGTTGTTATCTATGCATTTGTAAAAAAGATAAATATTCAAAAAAATATCTATACATAATATGCGATGCATTTTTAAATTCCTCTAGCAATGCCAAATCAAGAATGTTTTAAATGCCGTTTTGATGAGGATGGCGTCGAAAAAAAGATCGTTGACCCCTTCAAATATGAAATGACATTACTGCGACTCACATGCACGTACTTACTCGTAAGCTGGTTTAAATTTGGAATGTATGTCAGTACACTAACATTGAGAAGTTGATTTGCGCAAGCGCTAATAAAATCTTAACCACAGCCAAGATTTCTTAGGCAGTTTTATGCAGTATTTATCTTATCAAAGTGCTATTTGTGTGCCTTTGTGCATTAGGAAAATAGTCTATTCACAATATGCGTGTTTTTATTACTCTAGCAATGACAAAATCAAAAACATATTATTATTTTTTTTATTTCAGAGAGAGACAGACGGACGGACGGACAGACAGACAGACAGACAGACAGACGGAGAAAGAAAGAAAGAAAGAAAGAAAGAAAGAAAGAAAGAAAGAAAGAAAGAAAGAAAGAAAGAAAGAAAGAAAGAAAGAAAGAAAGAAAGAAAGAGGGGAGGGGGAAGAAGGGAGGGAGAAAGAAAGAGAGAGAGAAAGAGAAAAAGAGAAAAAAAAAAGGAAAGAGAGTATGAGAGAGAGAGAGAGAGAGGACAGAGAGGACAGCTAGAGAAACCCATGAAACAAATAGCAGGTATTTGTCTTCTTATTCCCAATTCAATCCTCGAGACCGACCAAACGCCCGTTAAGGTGTCTTACACTTGCTACCATGACGGTGTATCGCAGAAAGGAATAAAACACCATCACGGCGTCAAAGAAAATACCCCAAAAGTATTCTCTAGAGATATATATTTCAAAACGAAATAATTTTCTTTAAGTTAATTTATTTTAAAGCATACCGATTAAATCTTAAACGATTTTGTTGATCCTGGATGCAATGTTTCTTCTACCTGATATACATGTATAATATGTAATGCGTTTGTGTAATAAGAACACGTGTTTTAATGTGAATTTAAAAGTCTTCATACCCCCCCCCCCCACAAAATGAAATTCAAAAAACAAGAAATATTAAGCAACACATTAGATAAGAGTAATGGATGCAAATGTATCCACAAGTAAGAGAGAGAGAGAGAGAGAGAGAGAGAGAGAGAGAGAGAGAGAGAGAGAGAGAGAGAGAGAGAGAGTAAAATGAATATCGTTTACTGCTACTTGTGTATTTGATCGCGCACGGTGATCGGAACTCGTACAAAGATTTTCTGGTGATATTTGATCTGTTTAATTTTTGTAACTTTTCTGTTGTTGTCCTAGTTATTTCGTTAAATTCAAAGTCCGACAACTCAAACTTGTTTACCAATAACAAACACAGAATCGACGGTTTACCTGGATACATGAGTTGAGTAAATACAAAATAATATTTGGGCGTTGATCAAACATGAAATTTTTTTTTTTTAATAAAAGCTATGTGCGCTTAAATTTCTATGCGCCAATGTAACAGCACTTAGATTTGCGCAACAATAGGTATGCGCCAAAATTTCTAAATGCGCCAAATTTGCTAGACATGGTCTACACCACTTATCAGTATAAAAAGAACATTTTTAAAAACACTTATTACTGTTTTATGTACTAGAAATATATGATTGTGATACGATCAACAATAATCTAATTTGCAGCTTATGTTTAATTGTACATGTGTTTATATCAGTATTTGGGGAATATCTTTTCCATGATTCAACATTTGTTGGCATTAACAGAATATATAAAACAAACTGCACATGCATTTTCTTAAACAGTGATGTACATGTAATCATTATTTAAGGAATGTCGAACCATTCTTGAAGTATTATGAGAATTATTACGGTCGGAGATTAAAATTTATGACAATCACAGTGATAGTCAAAATCAAATAAATTCTGATGGCTTATGTTTCGACAATAAAGACAATCTCTTTGTCTGTGAGTATTTTAAACCCTTGTAAAGAAAATGAAATATTTATTATATAATTTTTTCCACTTTTGTTCATATAACTTAATTAACATTGCGTGGTAATTTTATAAATAGATATTTGAAATTAAATCACATCGACTTTTTGAAAACTATACAGATATTTTCGTTTCTAAAGGATTAAAGTATTCTCCGGAAAAACAAAGTTCAACGAACATTTTTCTCTACGATAAATTCATTCAAAACATTTCGTTTTAAATTCTATAAGAGCTTTATTCCCAGAGGTTAACTCCTGCAATTTTCACCCGACTGTTAGATGAACCATGAGCCTAAACCTCCTCTGTCTAATATTTATCATAGGTCATGCATTATTTTTGAAAACTGTGCTGTAAAAGAATACCAAATTTTACATTGGCACTCGCTTTCTAGAAATAATACGGGAAAATACCCCATGCTTTATGGAAGAACCTATCTTCCTTGATATCAAACATGTTTATGCCCTGCGTTTGTTAAAATAGACAATAATTTCTTCTTTTTTTTAAATGCCATAAGAAAAGAGTTTTTTGAAAAATATACAGGAAAAGAATGCTACATGAGCTTGCAAAACTCATAAAAATTAAATACATGTACATGTAAATATACTTCCTTATTCCACTTCATAACAGCGACATGCTAATCACGTGATTCCAAACATTCAGCAAGAACAGGAAGATCTTTTACCATCAGGACACGCCATACCTAAGGTCTGTAGATTTTATGACAATTATTCTATAGTGTAAACTAAATCAAAGATAAAGTGCAGAACTTATATTTATGAATGATCTCCGATATCTATATATCTGTATGTAACTTCTCTAAAGATAGTGAGCAATGATAGCAAACTTGTGAATATGTACAATGTACTTGTCTTTGTTCTTAGATTTAGATGCATAATTTATTATGCAATAAAATGTAGCGTGAGAAAAAGTTTAGAGATAAGTAAAATGGCAAAACACTTTCTAACCCTCTGCATATGTGAAACTGATTAGTTGGTCTACAGAAGGGGCGATGAATTTATGCATTTTTCCCAACATAGGATACAAACAGATATTAAAATGTGTAACTCAACAATGATATAATTTTGGGAGAGAGAGAGAGAGAGAGAAAGAGAGAGAGAGATCTGTAACAAAATTTTAAGTATTCAGGTTAACTTTTTAACAGTTGGCGCAATAAATGTTATAAACCGCATTAAATTGTATTAATATAAATCCTGATTCATATGCTTGTGTATTTTCATGTTGTAATCTCAAGTGTTCAAGGACTTTGAAACAACTTTACAAATAACAGAAATGGAGATAGTCTGGTTCAATTACCTCTCTTCAAAAAAAAAAAAGATAACGATACAATATCATAAAGTGGCCTAGCAAACACATTGTATCGTAATTAAGCTATGCCAAGAGTAATAAAAGATATTGATCTTTTCGAAAATAGCGTTAACTTTGTCAACATGGCAATTACAAATGGCGGATAGATACATTTATATAATCTTTCTTAAGGGCTCCTGAAAGGAAATATGTTTGAGTAGTATACTATTTTTACCAATACACTATCTTTTAAAACGGTCATTATATAACGACTTACGCAACGCTCTTTTAGAAACCACTTTAGGCTCCGTAAATTTTAATAACAACGTTACTCCGCAACTTTCCGTGACAATGTGCTCAATTTATTTATAAAGTTTTCAGGATAAGACCAACCAAACTTTCAAGCTAACGTTTATATTTGTACTAAAATTCAAAACTGTGACATATAGGTCCGATGGGTGTGATAATATATGTTATATTTCAATGTGTAAAACCACATTTTCACTTGTTAGCTAAAATCATTATTTAAAAAATATAATGCTGACATATAAATAAGTGTCTCTTAAAACTTATGAACATTTAAATTTACCAAATTAAAATTGAGAAAAGAATGCATGCAGTTGCATAAGGTATTCTGATTTTTCATGCAATGTCACGATACTTAGAAGTTTATTTTATTGATTTATATTGTACAAAACACCCAAAAGAAATGCAGTTGCATAAGATGTTCCGAAATTTTATGCAATCTCACGATTCTCAGAAGTTTATTTTATTGCTGTACATTGTCTAAACACCCATGATAAAACTTCATGACAATCAAAATTGCCAATATTTGTGATTTCTTTAGATAAAAAATAAATGACAAAACATCGTACACAACATAAATTAGACGTCCATGCATGTTATTTATAATTGATGTCCTACCTGTAGCTTTCATATTCATCGATAATTGTGTATCGATTAAACGAAAACATTCCGATTGCTTACATCTTATGTTTTTTGTTTTTCTTTTGTTCCTACTCAACATGCGGTTTCACTTTCATTCAAAAGTGACGCAATTCATAACGTGTATACATGTAGCTTTGATAAAATTATTCACCATTTTAAACATATTTCTTACATATGAAAACGAAAGTCTCTTCGTAATGTATAAGTTTAACAGCTGATGCTAAAGGAAAGAGGCGAGCGTTTGCATATAAATAAAAGAACAGGTAAATATAATCAATGTGGTGTCTGCACGATTGCTGTGGGACAATAAACAGAACTGTTATGAAATCTGGCTGTCGGCCTATTTGAAAAACGTTATTTTCACCTAACTAATTGTTTGTCTCATGCTTTATTCCATTTAAGAAACTTTAGGAAAAAAGTGGTTGTCCGCCATTTCGACATAAAAAGTGCCGTTTTAGTGGAAACCAGTATCATTCTTCAGACTTATCATGCCTTATTTATGATTTAAAAATTAGCTGAACCGAATTATAAATGCTTGTTTTACGCTTTTACTCCATTTAACAAACATAAGGACAAAATTAAAAAAAAAAAATGGATATCCATCATTATGAATTACCATTTATTTTCTATAATACATTCCATTATCCGACATTAGAATCGCCATTTTGACCTAATTAACGATATTTTGATATATCATTATTTTAAGACTAAGCACACTTTGGACACAATGAAAACTATGCTAGATCAATGCATTAGCGTGGCTCGTTTTTTCCCATTAAATTTTTAAGCTTAAGCCTGGTTGTACGCCACTTTGAATCGACATGTTGACTACTTAACGCCATATTCATGAAAGCAGCATATATTTTCTAACTCAACAAACTTCCTTTATGATAAAAACCATGTTTGACCAAATAAGAACTATTTGCCGTTAAAACATATTTCTAAACTCCTTCTTATAAATCAGAACCAGACTAATAAACTTGAACATTAATTTTATTACTGATTTATCTGTTACCCTGAAAGAAAAGTATAATTTAAAATTATTGATCTCCAAACCAAAACCCTAAGGCCATATTTTTTAAAAAAATAAAGTATACTTACTACACAGTGCTTGAAATCTTGTGCATATTATCAATCTGTCTTAGATTATTGATATGCAATAAATTATTATTTTTAAGCTGTTCGGGATTTAAAAAAAAGACTTACCTAGAAAATAAACGAAACAATTTACACGAACGAATGAAATAGAATAGAATGTTTGAATTAGATCTATATGTATACCTGCTTGCATTTATTTCACACCGTTATGAGGATAATGAAGTTTTTGATGAGTATTTTTTTTTAATTCTTAAAATGCTATTCAGGCTCAACAATGCATCATTACCCACTCCTGGTGCAATGAAACTACAAATACGACAGAGAAAATTCAACACCATATATTGGGGCACTTGATACCTATTAGCACAGAAAAATATTCAAGCAGTAATAAATGGAAAATAAATATTCTGAAAATTATGTCAATTCTTAAAGTAAATAACTTCTGATAAACTAGTGTTAATACTCTTTCTCAACCTTCGTTACATTTTCAATTTCTTATCCATTCGATGTGGCAGCCAACTTTATTTAACATTAACATTCTTATACAAACGATGGGTTTTAAAGATACTTCAAAATAGTTAGACAAACATTTTCTTTTTTAAAATGACATTAGAAAAGAAATATTAAATCCGCTACCCTAATCTGCCACCAAAATATTTATACAAGTAAAAGCTTATCACATGATCTCTTACAGGTATAACAAGGCAAGATAGAACAGGCACATTTTGCTATCGCCATGCTGGATTAGATAAGGTTTGTATTTTACCTTTTTCGTCTTTTTTTTATTAAAGAAAATTTACAACTATCATCAAATTTCATTGTTTTATAAAATTCAACATTGGATTGTTTGCTCTTATTATCCTGCTAACATTTTGCTAAGTTGTCAAAAATAACTCTACTTAAAAGTAATTGAACGTTCTCTAAATTAAGACTGATGGCATGGCTCTGTCATTCAGTCATACTTCAGAATGTTTTGATGAACAGTCTGTTGGCTAACGATAAACATTTATCCTGTGTATACATATGCTTTGGTGCATGATTGGTTTTTTGTATTAGGTTAAAAAAAAACAAAGAAGATAATAGCCTGCATGTTTTATTATTTACAAGAAGTCTCTTGGGTGAAATGACAAAATACTTGCACGTTTCACGATTTAAGCATCACTTAGCTTAAGGAGATGAATTTCCTTTGACAATTTAACACGCCATAAGTTTACATGATGCACTGTTTTCTTTATATAGAATAAATTTTTTTCAGTAGATCTGACTATGGATCATGAACTCTGCGCACAGGACGCCTTACGATGCAAACTATGTGGTGTTACCGGTGTCCTCCTGTACTGTGATCTTTGTCAGGAACATATGTGCAAATTATGCGTGGGGGAACACATTTCCGACGAGTCCAAAGATCACAAAGTGGTGCCGTTCAAAAAGCGAGGATGTACTTTGAAGTGTCAAAAACATTGTTTTAAAATATGTGACCTATATTGTGAACAATGTGACATTCCTATCTGCACACTTTGTGTTTCAGCTAAAGAACATAAAACGCATGATGTAGTAGATATTTTGAACAGGTTAGAAAGCAAAAAACATGAGTTAGAGAAAGATCTGGATGAACTAGAGAAATTCATTTATCCGACGTATCAGAAGATTTCATCCACCCTCGCAGCTCAAAAAGCTGATCTTAAAGAACACTCCCAAAAATTAACAATAACAATTGACAGACATGGCGAAGACTTGCACAGAGAAATAGACCTCAAAAAACAATTTATGAAATCGGATCTTGAAGAAATGAATTCGAAATACTTAAGGGTTCTTACTAACCAGGAAGATGAAATCCAGCGCACTATTTCTGAAATTACACAAAAAATTGCTGATTTAAAGAAAGTGGTAAACACAAATGATGTCAGCCTCTTCTCTGCCTACAAATCAAGGAATGAGGAATTCGGAAGATTTCCTCCTAAACTGTCGGCTACCTTACCACGCTTCACTCCTCAGAAAATTAACAAAGAAGAGATCTATTCACTGATGGGATCTCTATCAGCGTTAACTATCGCAGAAGAAGAATATGATTACACGTCTAATTCTCCAGGTTCGGAGTCCTTTTCAACAAACAAACCGCTAATTGATGAACCAAGAATCATTACCGACAATAAGACCGAGTATGGAGGCTCAAATGGACTTCGTAGCGTGTCATGTCTGAATGATGAAAATATATGGACTTGTGGCTGTGACAAAATCATGAGACTCCTTAACCTCAAAGGAGAGATTGTGAAGTCCATCCAAACTAAGTCCGGGAATGATCCAAAGGACATAGCAGTGACCAGCGCTCGGGATCTTGTTTATATTGATTACCACGATAAAACGGTGAACATAATGAAGGATGCACAAATACAAGAGCATATCAGACTAGCAGGATGGTCGCCTCTCTCTGTCTGCAGTAGCCCCTCTGGTGACATACTGGTTATTATGCGTAGTGACGATAAAACACAAGCGAGAAGTGTTCGTTACTCTGGGTCTACAGAAAGACAGATAGTCCAATTCAATGACAATGGGGAGCCTCTATACTCATCTGGTTACATCAAGTATATCAAAGAAAACAAGAATCTAGACATCTGTGTGTCTGACCAAGAAGCTGGCGCAGTAGTGGTGGTCAATGAAATCGGGAAACTCCGGTTTACATACACTGGTCCTATCTCTGGCAACAAGAAATCATTTACTCCAGTTGGTCTTTCTACAGACAGCCAGAGTCGGATCCTGATAGGGGACGGTGACAACCACTGTATTCACATTCTTGATCAGGACGGACAGTTTTTCCGCTCCATTGACAACTGTCATTTGCACGCTATCTGGGGGTTGTGTGTGGGACCTAAGGGCACCGTCTTTGTAGCTGAGTTTCGCTCTGGTAAAATCAAAGAAATCCAGTATTGTGTGTAAACCCAGATATGACGTTATCATTTGTTTGCTCTTATTTTAATGTATTAGATTTGAATGATATTAAAGACATTGAAAGTATATTTTATATGAAATCAGTTTGTGTAATATAACGAAAATATACTTTGTTTGTACTCAAACCAAACGCGTTAAAATTTTATTTCTAATCAGACTACATGAGTTCGGGTTAAGGTTGAACACCTCAAGGATCTTAAGATATTTCATCATTTCTAACTGTTAGAGAAAATCGTGTTTATAATTCATTTTCACATATGTGGTACCACCGTTAATATCGCCATATTATTTGGGGTGTCATTTTTTTCTTTTGGAAAAAATAAAACGTCACTTTAACCATACGTGCATTTACCTTTAGAAGCTTCTGACAAAAATCGTAAAGAATTTACTAAAGGTTTCTAATAATGTGTGTGAATAAATTTTTTACGGAATTATTCGAGAAACGTTTCACATATCTTCACAGATATCCATCAGCATTTCCAATTTTGGTAAGCTGAAGGCTCCAGAACACTGTAAAATATATTAGAAAACGCCAACAGTCAGAGTTTTACAGACTATTCCTTACATAATAAGCTTACGGAAATGCACAATTAATAACAGACATATTGGTTTGCGGCGAAACATCTTCACAGACCCTACATAATTAAATGTACAAAGAATGTTGGCTAACTGTAAAAAAGAATGTTACCCGCAATTATTTTCCCTAAGCGACATATGTGGGAACCAGAAGAGGTTTGGGTAGGAATATCAAGATTGCCTAGTAATATATTAATCAAATGCAAACAAGAGAAAAAAGATGTGTGCCCTTTGGTGCCTTGATAAATCTTTCCATATTTTAGCATATTGGTTTCCATTATATAGTACTTTCTGCCTTTTAGAATAAATGAACTTTGTCATCTGCATAAAGATATTTGGACAAACGTGGAATATCACCAAGCAGGTGCAAAAATAAGTAGCGTCAGAAAACTAGTGAATAACACTGAAGAACACAAAAATAGGCATTGTTTATGATTCATACAGGTTTTGAATATAGCGATCATTGCAGATAAAAATTAACATATTGACGTGGATGTGTTATTTTTCTGCAATATTGCTTCCTTCATATCTTCATGAATCGCAGAAGAAAGCATTTGATTGTTAAAATGAACACCATTAAAATATCAATAGAACACATGGACACTTTTATGGCAACAGTTACAGAATGTATGCATTGTTTTATGAAGTCGTAGAGCAGATGAACACAAAGATGCACCAAATTTTTTTAAAAAAGCATATCAGCAGCGTACTATTAAAATCGTTATTTATGAAAATCATTTCTTCCTGGTTAGCGCGATCAGCTGTAAAAGGAAATAAAGATAATCGTTTTTGAGTTTGTCGGGAAACATATCATTAAATGAATGACGTTTGTGCTGTTGGAATAGTACAGGGTGTCCCAAAACATATGTTACACTTTTAAACTGCTATACAATTTTGATACCTTAAGGTTACAATTATGAAATCTACAACATATAACAAAATAGTTCTAAAATTTTTGTTAAGCATACATTTTTTACAGTTTCTTTGTTAATCGCCAAAAAATTTCTTTGGAATAACATAATGTCATTTCACAACATATGTTCCAAATGACGTCCCTTTGCCTTCAACATCGTCTGAACACGATTTCTGAAGTTTTTTATCACAGCTTTACATGTATCAACAGAGATTGATCTTATTTCTCGTGTAATTGCTGTTTTTAGGTCCTCTGTTGTTTGTGGGGAAGGAGAGTACACTCTGTCTTTTAAATAACCCCACAAAAAGAAATCAAGGAGTTTTAGATCGGGGGAGTGCGGTGGCCAAACATTTGCTGTACGATAAGAAATGTATTGGTCACCAAATGAGTTGTCAAGCCACTGAAGAACACAACCTGCAGTGTGTGTCTCTTTTAAATGCTGCATCACACTTATTTTGTTAGGAATCAGTTTTAAATCAAATTTGAATATTCTATGAACACTGGATTTACTAACATTGCCATCTAGTTCATGCAGTACACGTCTAACTGATTTTTGTGAAGTTTCAGTATTAAGTCTATCAATGGCATCAATGTTCTCTTTAGTACGGACACTTCTTGGTCTCCAAATACCAGAATTGTGCCTTGTGTCATTTATAGTGCCTTTACCTTCACACTTCCTTACAAGTTTGTAAATTAGCATTCTGTTGAGCATTTTCATTTCAGGATGTCGTTTTTTCATTGTTCTTGTGACTAAAGTCACAGATTTACACTCATAGTAAAGTTTGACAATATCTGCCAGCTGTTCACATGAAGGTTCCATCTTGATAAGTGTGATGACATCATTATGCCGGTTTAGTTTTAATAGGTTTAATAGATAAATCATATTGTCATATGTATAGGACCTGGCATTATATATAAGAGCATGTTTATATATGTATTTATGATAAGATATTTACTGAAAATAATCCAAACTTGTGAATTAATGCAAATGCAAATTATTGTTTAAGTTTTCATTTACTTCGAAGATTTTTCAATATTTGATTGTCAAAAGGCATGAACAAACAAAAAATGCATATGACTATCGACTAAAAACTGGCTGAATAATATTGTACCCATCAAATTTAACCGAATATTGGAAGAAAAAATATCAAATCCATAAAATGGAGTGGAAGGTGTATTTCTTTCTCTTACTCCATTTCTTAACGGGGAGAAGTTGATGCTAAAGATGTACTTACTCCTTTGTATGATTACCCGTTTTATATATAAATACCAATCCTGTGATTACCAGTATGTCCTTTTCATTGATTACCCGTATGTTCAATGCAATACATTACAATGTCAGTATTTGCTAGCCCTTTTTATTGGCCTCTCAGTTGTTATTATGTGGTCTCAAGCATTAAGATTAACCAGGAAAAGCAAGCTAGTTTTGGACGGTCAACGTAAAAATAAAGGTTTGTACATTTTTTGGATTGACTTTTATAGCAGCTATTTTCTAAATTTACATTTATACACGACAGGAAATTAAAACTATATATCTCGTAAAACATATATTTGACTTCAAACAGTACATGAACCCATAGTTTAAAAGAAAATCAATCCGATAAATTAGATCTGGGGCTGAATTATGTACACATATACCACATTGATTGGCACGTTAAATATTTATCATGTATATGATTTTTCAAACATAACAAACGATTTATTAATCAAAAAGAGTGTTATATTACATTAATTGTCAGATGATATGGTCGTGCCATAATGTATTACATGCACTATTGTATAAATTTAAGAAATAAAGGTTCAGTTAGGATTCAATAGCTGCCACATTTAACTTTATAGAGAATCATTTATAAATAATATTTTAGGTCATTTATTTTTCGACTTGATAAAGGATCAGACCATGGATCTCCGGCGGTGAAGGCAAGATGTGCTACGATGTCATTGGTGGGAGACTCCGATCCCACCTTTATACGGTGAATTTTGTAATGAAAAATGACTATAACAAACTGTCAACCATCTCAAAAATCCATTAAACGAAATACAAATTCAAAGCAGAGCAACACAGACCTCTAAAAAGATAGAGGTAGGATCAGGTGCCATGGAGGAGTGATGATCGTCTGCTGACCGGTCACATCCGCCGTGTGCTCTTTGTGGAAAAAATGGGGGAAAACAGAAAAGTCCGTAGACAATTAGGTTATAAAATATGATCAAACAGTTAGTATGGAAAACGTCAGTCAGAATGCGACCCAGTGAAAGATGATATTTGCTGACAAGGTCGTTGTATCGATAATAGAACATACGAAAAGATGACTTCAAACGAGACTGTTGATAGTTCTATTTTATCAACTTGTTTGTCAGTAGCTTGCCTCGCCTAAGAAACTGTTCATACGAAGAGCATGCCATTGTGTATCAAATTAACTGAGAGACAAAAACACAATATGTAAGTGCAACACTCATTTGTGCGCAGAGTCTAGAAAAAATTATCTTTTAGGTTAATCCAAGGAGAACAAAGAAGGACACGATTTGTAAACAATGTCATTAAAAACAACTTACTTGACAAAAGTTACACAATGTTGCAAAGGTTTTCAAAACACACCTTCACACTGAAATATTCCTAATAAACTCGGTAAAAAGCGTTTTTATCCCATTAAAACCGCTCTCTGCTGCAAATATTTAATCTTTTCGCCCAAGAAAAGATAACCACTATTTCCTTGTGTATTATTTAAATATATGTCATAGAGTGTAGAGCGGATACGATGCCTCTGTGCTTGCACAGAAAAACAGGAAATTAAAAATAGGCCTCGATGATAAGAACTCCATACACCTTAAAGTCCTCATTAAGCAGGAAATTGAAATAACATTCATCATCTCTATAATATATAAGCTGACATTTTCTGTACCAATTTTTTCCACTGAGAAATCCAAAACCTAGAAAATATATGTATCAAAAGTGATTTCATTTCCATGACAATACCAACTATCAAAACCAAAGAACATGGATACTCAATGGATTATTTGAAGTTCTCTCCTTTAGACAGGTATCTCATCGAATTCCACACATCGTTAACGAGATGGAGTCTTGAGAGAGTTGCACAGTGTGTCCTAATTAAACAAAGATGAATTATGGAAGAAAGATGGTGACAGAATCATTGGACTTTATAACATTAGAAAAAGAATCGTTGAAGTTAATTCAAACCAAGTCAGGGGACAGGCCATGTGATATAACAATGACACAGAATGGCAATCTTGTTTATACAGATCCTAAGAGTAGAACTGCTGACATCCTGAAAAATACACAGACCCCACGGTGACTCTAATACGGGCACTGGCGACCTACTGGTTACTAGTATCAAGCACAAAACTGATGGCGAACAGACAAAAGTTGTTTGTTACTCTAGTTCAACTGAAAAACAGTGCATTCAATTTGATGAATAAAGCACCCTTTTTTCAATGGGTAAATATGATAACTTTTATTGCATCATTTGTATTATTTGTAGTCTGCATGTATTTAAACTTTTTTTAAATATTGATACGAATATTATATCAATTGACTGAATGATACCTCCCCGAACAGTACTCCTATTTTACTTTAAAATTACTTGTATTACGTAGTATTATTTCATATCTACGTCTATGTACGCTTTAAAAATACAATTATAAATAGTGAAGAAAACAGATACTGTGTACAATATATATAAATGCTCTACAAATATATGTACAATATTGATACGAATATTATATCGATTGACTGAATGATACCTCCCCGAATAGTACTCTTATTTTACTTTAAAATCACTTGTATTACGTAGTATTATTTCATATCTACGTCTATGTACGCTTTGAAAAATATAATTATAGATAGTGAAGAAAACAGATACTTTCTAAAAAGGATATAAGCCTTCCAGAATAGTACTCTTATTTTACTTTAATATTACTTGTATTACGTTGTGTTACTTCATATCTACGTCTATTCACGCTTTGAAAAATACAATTATAAATGCTGAAGAAAACAGATACTTTGTACATTATATATAGATGTATGATTCATTTATACCGCTGAATAGCATTACTGATCCATGGGGCCCCTGGCACCCCATGTGATGTATATCTAGAGAGCCTCTGCGGAGGTATTGTCTCGAATCCAAATGTATTGTGTTTAATAAATACATGGAAAAAAAAAGGAGATAAGCCTAAATTCCTTCAGTTTTCACACAGGTAAGATGTACAAATGCGACAATGAGTGATGATCACTTCATAACCTTCTGTCTCCCTCACCTTTCTTTAGGCAGCTAATGTTGGTTTTTTCAAATTAATGTTAATTAACATTGTTTAAGATTTAAATTAAAAAGTATGTCTGAAAATTTTCCTCTAAACGGAAAAATAACAATATAAAAAAAAAATGAGAAGATACTCACTCTAATGATTTAATTTATAAAGCTTACACTGGTATGCAGGAAAAATGTTAATTACCAATGACATTGCATGGATCCCTTTTTCATGTTCAACATAGATTAAAAATAAGTAGAATGTTTTAAAAAAAAAACACACCGTTGTTTTGAGAGAATATGATAACGATATTAAAAAATCAATTTAATTCTTGATTGTAAAATATTTGTGTTAATTTTGGATTTCAGTGTGAATTTCGCAGTAAATTATTGCAGACTAACAAGTCTCGACGGTAAAGTAAATAGTCGGACTTTACACTGATTCGTATTGAGTAAACATTCATATTGAATGATGTTTGTTTACACACATACTGATAACAGAATATAATCAATTGAACCGTTTTATTATCCTTAAACTCTATCAATATTACCCTTGTATATCAAACCAGCTGAACAAAAATATGAATGAGACGCAACATAAGCAATGTTGTACGCATAACGTCTTTCAACGTTAAAAGGTGAGACTATCATATTTTTAATGCCCTCAAATTTTCAACATTTAACACAATCTGTTATTCTTAATCGTTGATTAAAAAAAACTCATTATCCTAAAGAAGGTGTTGCAGTTCCTATGCTAATTTTCCCTAAAGGAGTTGCAGGTAAAATGGAAAAATTAAAGTTACAGAATTTGATATCATATGTTTTTGCTTGCAACGTTGAAAATATTATATCTGCTCACCTTTATCGATAATCCGCGACATACATATAATCGTCTGTTGCAGATGACATGACAAATATGTATTGCCAATAGCAGGGAATCAGTACATTATTTCGATGTCACGTTTTATGTACATAACAGCTGATAATCAATGCTAGTTGAAAGCTTTAATGACGAAGGGAATTGACATATTTTCTAAACTTTTTGTGATTTCATTCTTATCTCATCTCCTTCGTTAGAAGAGTTCAATTGAAAGGTGTATACTATTTTGTACCACGACATAATGCTATCGATCCGGAACAAAATGGCGTTTCAAACGGATGTCAGACATATTGTGACGATGTAGCCTTCCACTTAAAGTAACTATGTATCACAGAATTAATCATCTTCTCTTTATGCTATTTCTTAACACATTGTAATACCTAGCAATCGTTTAAGATATAAGCCTATAAATCAACGCGTGTTAAAAAAACTGTGCAAGGCAGATTGAATTTATTGCTTTTGATTAGTCGCAAAAACTATCAAAACACCGGTAATAAGATATCAAGCTGCCTAGCCTTATTTTTTTTTTCAGACCATGGATCCGTGGCGTAGTGCCCAGGATGTTTTACGGTGTCATCACTGTGGTGGGAGCACTGGATCCCCATTGTTCTGTGACAATTGTAACACACATCTATGTAAAACATGTGTAGGGGAACATCTCTCAGATTTTCTTAAAAATCATAAATTGGTGTCATTTGGAAGGATGGGATCTACATATAAATTTTTAAAACATTCCTTAAATGTATGTGACCTTTTCTGTGAACAGTGCGACCATCCTATTTGTAAATTCTGCATATCCTTTAAGGAACACCACGGTCATTATGTAGAAGACATTTTGAAGAGTTTAGAAAGCAAAAGGCATGTATTACAGATGGAGTTACAAGCATTAGAGAAAACAATCCAGCCTATATATCAAAAGATTGCAACTAACATCCAAGTTCAGAAGGTGGACTTGAAGAAAAACAACAAGATACAAATAACAGCTATTAGGAAACATGGAAAAGATTTACACAGGGAAATAGATAACAATACTAAGAAACTTGAAGCCGATCTTAATGAAATGGATACAGAACTCCTGACTGTTCTCACTAAAAAGGAAGATGAAATAGCACACATCAGTTCTGAAATCTCAAAGAATATTGCTGATTTGAAGAATTTAATTGCCTCGAATGATGTAAGTGTTGTCTCTGCACATAAATCCAGAAATGCGGAATTCAGAAGATTAATCCCAAAACTTAAGATTTCCTTACCACGATTTACTTCTCAGAGAATCAACAGGGAAATGATACAGCTTGGCTGTCTTTCTGTGGTATCTATTGAAACAACAGAACATAACTTCGTGACAAATTCCCCAGGTATTGATTCTTCTTCTTCAGACAGACCAACTATTGCAGCTGTGCCATTTGTCATCAAAGAAATAAATACTACATCTGGAGAATCTAGTGGATTACGCAGTGTTTCCTGTCTAAATGACGAAAATATATGGACTTGCGGACAGGACAACATTATGCAACTTTACAGCCTTCAGGGAAAACTAGTGAAGTCAATCAAAACCAAGTCGGGGAACAGGCCAGAGGACATAGAAGTGACAAGAAATGGGGATCTAGTCTATACTGATGAAAACGATCGAACTGTGAATGCAGTGAACAATTCACAAATTGAGACTTTAATCAAAACCAACGAGTGGACACCTAGTAATGTCTGTAACACATTCACTGGTGACTTTCTGATTTTATTGTACAATGATGATAGCAAACAAACAAAAGTTGTGCGTTACTCAGGCTCCTCAGAAAAACAAAATATTCAATTCCACAATGGACATGCTCTCTATTTATCACATGGTAGTAAGTGCATCTGTGAAAACAGAAATCTAGATATTTGTGTATCTGACTGGGGATCTAATACAGTGGTGGTAGTCGATCGTGCAGGGAAACTTCGGTTTGTCTACACTGGTCCTCCCTCTAAAACCAAAGACTCATTTAGTCCACGCGGGGTCACCACAGACAGCCAGAGTCAAATACTGATAGCAGACTATTATAACCACCGTATCCACATCATAGATCAGGACGTTTTTTTTATTCGCTTTATTGAAAAATGGGAATTACAGTATCCATGTGGTCTTTGTGTTGACACTAAAGACAACCTAATTGTAGCTGAGTATCGTACAGGCAAAGTAAAGAAAATCCAATATGATGTTTGAACAAAAGCCTCAACAGTATTTATTGAATACGAATTCTGTGGGGAGGGGGGTGGGGTGTTCTAGATTTGATCCAAAAAGAAGTGTTGTTTTGCATTCTAGATATTAACATGTTGGTACATGTGTAAGTAATGGCCACGTAACGTAAAACTTGGATTTTCACGGATGAAACCAAAGTATTATATTTAGATAATCTATATGCAGATACATTTTAACTGTAATTGTAGTGTAGATTTGATGGAATAACAAAACGTATATGATCGTACAACATATGTTACCCATTGCAAAATATGATTTGGGAAAAGTGGGAAAGGAAACTCGATACAGTAAAAAGGTATATGTGTATGCACGTTTAAAAATCTTACAGTCTGTATTTTTTAAAGTAAGATAAAGTGTATTCAATTTTGTGTTTGCAGATTAGTTTTTATTTCATTTGAGGCCAGACTAAGTTTTATGTTGATGAAATGACCTGTAAGCAATACTCAATTAATCCAATTGTGTAAAGCTCTTTCTACCGCTGAAACAGGTAATTTCACTTCTAAATATTCCTTAGTGTGTTCGTTTTAGATTTAATGGTTTACGTATTTTTTTTAACAAAGCTTAAAATTTCGAGGTTAATTGTTGCGATAATTTAGTGTCGAGTATTTACGGTTTTTGTAGAAAACGTCGATTGTTTTCTTCTCTCTACTGTTTATCATTGTGATCGTATCGTATGCTTATTCTGTTTAATCGCCCATTACCTATCATTGTATGTGTTCACCTGCTATTAAATGATAACAAAAACATGTTTGTATTCTTGTTTTCATTTCATGAATATTTTTCATTTCAAATGACAATAAAGATACAAGAAATTTACGATGCAAAGTACATATATCTCATTTTTGTAGAGGACCGTTTTTGCACCGCTTTTGTTTTCTATTTTTCTGTAGGTTTTTGTTTTAACACCGCTTGTTATCACAACTTTTTCCCGCACAATACTTATATATCAAAATTCAAGTATTCTACAAAATAAAAATGAAGGGAAATAATTGTTTTCACATTTTTTTTAAATTTTTCAAATGGCGGTGATATAAAATTTTAAACAGTACGTCAACTGATTTATTTTTAAACAAATTTTTACGAATTCGCTATAAACTTATTCATACAGAAGTTCTTTAATGATTTCATGAAATCTGTTTAAAAGTCTTTTGCTGGTTGCACATATAAGGAAGTTTACTGTGTGTATGTGTATAAATTTTAAATAGACTGGTTTATCATTGCACACATCTGATGTCAGGCTGAGCTGCATGATGATCGCGTGACCTGTTTGACAAGGGAAACAAATATCACAAATATTCTAAATATCAATTAAAAACATTTTTCGCTCTTGTATTCAATTTAACAGAATATTTCATTTCACGAATAGTTCTGGTTGGTTTGATTTTTTTTTTGGGGGGGGGGAGTGGGGGTGTGAGGGATGGGGAGGGGGACTCTTACGGGGATGGTTTTTTTTAATATAAATGTAAGTCTCTAATATTATGAAAATTGTGTAATTGTTAGATGCTTTTAACTGTAACTAGTAAAAATGAAATAAAGACACTAAACATTCTTATAATGTTGTGTGAATTGTTTTGCAACTTTTATCAATTATTTATTTTTTTCGTTTTTGAGAACTTTAAGTTTATTTTTGATGCCCATAACTTAAAACACTTAACTTAAACACAATATACAACACGTATTGTCTGAATACCGAGTGACGGAGACCTAAATGCGACATTTCTGGCAGTGTTAGATCTAGATGGGATCGTTTTAAAGAAATCGTATGCCGAGCTACCTTTATACACACTCAGATAAGCATTTTGTATTGATTGTTGTCAATAGCTTATCTTGTTGGCATAGCATTGGCCATTTCACAACTTCATCCTACACTGATAAACACAAGAGGAGGCATATCGGTCATTATAGAAACAACGTTAACAACAACATAAGGTAAGACATATATATTTGTTATATTTAGTAGTATATTCGCACTATATAAATCTATATAGATAAATAGTCAATAATTGTAACATTAGCTCGTCCGAAAAATATTGACCGGTCAATATTTTCTTGATATTGACCGGCTAGGAATAATATCTAGAGAACGTTCCCTCTATTTCAAATAATCGCCTCTGATTTGTTGCTTTGTAAACGATGACGTAAATAACTCTTCGCGACTCCAAAACAAGGTGACGTCATAATAGACAGTCAGTCAAGGCAAGTAAATAACGGACGCGCAATGCGACGGTTTGCTATCATAAAGGATATAAGGATTTGCGAATTACTGTGAAGTAAATTCAAGTAGAACATCTGTGTGTTAATACTTTCGGTCGGCGGAATATCACAAGTGACCGTTTGATGCTGAGAATATTTTGGAAATGAACTTTGCACAAAAATGAATTTGTGAATTCATTGTTGAGCTGAGAAAATTACGGCGATCTGTTTTCAATTACTTTCTTAAATTTTGGTTTGTTTCTTCATATAACAAAACAAATGTCGACTGTGTTTTCGGGCAACATTGATTATATTAGCCCCCAAGGGACGAAATATTGCCCGACGCGAAGCGGAGGGCAATATTTCCGTCCTTAACCCAGTCAATATTTGTATAATATTTTTTATGGAATCAGCCTCTCATTTTTTCATTGCTTTAAATAATATAAATTCGTTTTCGATATTTTTAATCTTTAGTTTTGCTAGTTCATTTTCCGATAACAATCGGGGAGGGTTTCAAAAAAATGAATTGAAAAGGTGATAAGAAAAAAATCAATAATACCTGGCGTTTTTTTTTACGGACAAATATTGGAAAACGAGAGTCAGATAAGATTTAAAGCGCAGGCAAACATATCTATGAATTTAATCCTGGTTCTGTTTTTAAAATTTTGCGAGAATGTAACCGTTAATGTTATATTAAGTTGTTTAGTTAAGTTTGTTTAAAAATAATTTTAAAATGATTGAAGATATACAACGGCTTATTTTCCTCATCCTGGTTATTACTTGAAACACATTTCTATAAAAAAGAAGCTGTACATGCACCGAGAGTTCGAATCTTTCCACGGCAATAATAAGCTCGCAATTGCATGTTAAAGATGTTCCGGATTTTAGAAT
The DNA here is from genome assembly GCF_025612915.1 of Magallana angulata. Taxonomy (NCBI): domain Eukaryota; kingdom Metazoa; phylum Mollusca; class Bivalvia; order Ostreida; family Ostreidae; genus Magallana; species Magallana angulata. The sequence goes on from NC_069112.1 coordinate 20,068,240, forward strand.
TTATATCATATCGATTCAACTTTGGAATATTAATTACATCACGTGATTTTGAGTGACAGCAGTTGTCAATGGAATATTGGAGATAGTTTTATAGAAAAAACATGTAGTGATGATAATTCATGCACGGGATAATTTATAATGCGCGTGACATATAATGACAATAATAAGACAATAAATTGTCTTAACTCCTACTGATAAAAAAAATTATACACTTTATATGACCTTCACGTTATTTAAAGTGGGGCACCTAACGAAAAAGGGACAGGGAAATGCTCAGCGAATCTAGATGTTAAAATATTCTTATGATAAATTGATAACACAGAGATTTGTTTTATCTCTTACAAAATATATTGTTCGCAGTTGTGTTTTGTCTCCACCTATTTTGATAATTTTCTAGCCAAATCTATCGAAATCCGAGGTCTTGTCTTTCTCTTGCTGAAAGCCACGTCGAAATGTTTACTATCAGTGCGCATGCAGTGCTAAACAAAAGACATGGTTAGCACTTTTCACTGTATAGGCCGTCTAGAATTATTAGTTTTAGCGATAAATTAACAAACGTTAAGATTTTACAAAGCGTAATCTTTGCAAAGTTCATTCCTTTAACTTTGCAAGATAATTCACATAAGTCACGGGATTAACGCATTTCATCGTATTTGCGCTAATTGAGATGTAGTGTCTCTTTAGATAAAAAGAGAATTGCGAAGAGCAGGATGAACAAAAAATATTTTCAAAATAATGAAAACTAACTAAAGGCTGTAGGCAAAAAAACTGGCATAATTACATAAACAAAAAATACCCATTCAATCATAGCTAAATTGCAAAACAAAACGATTGCATTATTAATCTACAACTTGGTGTGTTTGGATATTTCGAATTCGAAAGATATAGAATATAATAATCGTTGAAAATAAAGATTTCCTTTTAATTCAGATTTTTTGAATTTTTACAGGATTAAAATAAAAAATTCGTCCGTCATGGAGGAGGGAAACATCGAAGATGCCAATAGCCCTATTCATTGTGACCTATGTAATGAACCTAATCCGCCATTACACTGTGAAGAATGTCAATGCAATGTATGCTTAGCTTGCGTGGGCAAACACCTGTCCGAGTTATCCAAAGATCACAAAGTTGTTGCATATCAAAAGCAGGGATCAATTCCTAAATATATAAAATGTCAAAGTCACGCAAGTGAGCGTTGTGAACTCCACTGTCAGAGATGTGACTTACCAGTTTGTAACACTTGTCTTTTGTCCAACGCTCATAAAGGTCACACTCTGACTGAACTAATGGAAGTAATTAGGTCAAAGAAAGAGGTCATTGAGAAGGATTTTGAAGAAATACAACAAATCACGTATCCTAAATACGAGGAAATTCTAATCCAATTAAAATCTGACCAATTAAATGTAGACTCCTATTTTGAAGATCTAACAGAAAAGATTACCAAACAGGGACAGGAATGGCATGTGGAAGTTGACAGACTTGTCTCCAAACTACATAATGATATCTTAGCGAAGAAAAAAAATCACATTGCTTCCCTCCAGCGACAAGAAGAAGACATCGCTAGCACAATATCTGAAATTAAGCAAAGCATTCAAGATCTGAAAAGAATTTTAGATTTAGAAGACTTTTATTCGACAGCCGTATATAAATCAAAAAATGCGGTATTCAACAGATTTCCAGAGAAGCTATCTTTCCCGAGTTTTCATCCAAAGAAAATCGATACAGGGCACTTAAGTAGACAATTCGGTGTATTTACGACCGAGAGTCGATGTTCTTTCCAATCCAACCTTTTATTAAAGAGTTCATATACCATTGAACAATTTGAGTCTGGGCATAGATGGATACGTGGCTTGGCCTGTTTGAGCGAATATGAGATATGGATTATTGGTAGTGATAATTCTTGGAGTTCTGATAGTGATAAGCGTATGAAGCTTTTCACTACCAAAGGTGAACTACTTCGGTCAATTAAAGCAAATGACAAACCTGTTGCTATAGCAGTAACAAAGAAAGGCGATCTTATGTATGCTGATGATTATGAAAATATAAACATAGTGGAGGACAATCAAATAAAGGAAGTCATAAGGTTGAAAGGATGGAAAGTTCTAGAACTCTGCACCACCCTATCTGGTGACCTCTTGGTTATCATGAACGATGGCAAAAACTCGTCAAAAGTTGTACGTTACTGTGGCCCCACTGAGATACAGACGATACAGTTCAATGACCATGGTCAATCTCTTTACTCTCCAGGTGGAAAGAAATATCTAGTAGAAAACAAGAACTTTGACATATGTGTTGCTGATCATGACGCCCATGCCGTAGTAGTGGTAAATCAGGATGGAAAGCTTAGATATAGGTACACCGGTGAGACTGCCTCTGAAAAATCGTTTGACCCAAATGGCATTGCTACGGACAGTCAGAGTCGGATTATAATCGGAACAGATAAAGACTGCAATATACATGTACTAGACCAGGAAGGACAGTTTCTTAGCCAGATATATATGCGTGTGTATAGCCCGAAAGGTTTCTGTGTCGATGCAAACGACAGCCTTTATGTTGCCGACTACGAAAAAATTTATAAAATTAGATATTGTTCGTGAATATGACTAGATAAAAACATTACAGTGACTACATGATTTTTTTTGTTTCATTTAAATTCGTTAAATATTTTTGACCCACATATAATAGGGTTTTTAGACAAAAAAGGATATGAATGCAATTTCAAGGTTTCAATATGTCAACTATTCATATGCAACATAAATCGGTCGCATTCAAATATGATCATATAATTTCTTTCCTGTATGTACATTGTCAAAGTCTTGCGTTTGAAAAATGATTTACTCATATACAATCCCATCTTCCCTAATCAAGGGTTCCCGATACACCACGCTTCTCATTATGAGAAGCGTAGTGTATCGGAAACCCTTGGTTAGCGAAGATGATACAATACAGATTCTCAAACTAATGTGGCTCTCATGATTACATAACGTTCTTCAAGTCGACGTAATTATTCTGCATGATGTGATATTTTTTTCTTGCATTTTACCATAGGCCATTTTGCAAATAAGAAACATAAAAATGACAATTGTAATGTTTTTTTTTATGGATTTATCATCTGAACATGAGCAGTATGCTATGCTAAGATACACGAATATCTTAAATATGAGAATATCATTTCTTCGCATGCTTATTGATTTTCTATTTTAAAGTGTATCAGTTTATATTATTTATTTAACACCATTTAAATAACTGATTATTTTTTTAATAAAAGGTTTCTAAGACTATTACTTTACAAAAACAGTTTTTTCTATCCCAGAACAGGATAAATTTGGGAGTAAAAGTGCTGAACGCAGTGTTTTAATTTTAAAAGGGCATAGTCACGATTTGGGTCAATATTATTTTCATTTTATTATTTTCAATGCATTAGAAATGCATTTCTAATGATCAAATAAAATTTGAGAGTCATTCGTAGAGTTATTAGCAAGATACAGGGCTCACAATTCTTTGTCATGTAAACAAGGCTCTTGCCCTGTTTTTGTTTAAATAGGTTCATTATATCAGTAAAAAAATCGTTCTCCAGCTTATTTTGTCTATCGTGTTATTTCTTTTAAGCATAGATAGAAAGTTCCTAACGGTCGCCTATTAAGAATATCTTTTTGAAGCATTGTGAATATAAAAATCAAAAAAATAATTGTTGACCAAAATCGTGACCATGTCTCTTTAATATATTGATTCAGGTTTTATTTACTTTTGATGCATGTAATTGTATTTTTAAAATTCTTTAAATTAAAAATCTGATATTGTTTTTTGTACATGTATCTTCTTTTTTTAGTGATAATGTAATTGAAGAAGAAATGAGCTGTATTTAGCCATTCTCATACACAAATAGTTTTCCGTTTTAGTATTTTTTTCTGTTCAATGAACTATTTCTAAACTGCATCTTGAAAAGTATGTTTTTTTTCTGTCTAATAAATGATTATAAGAGTAAGACACCTTTCATTCATTACATCTTTTACAGGGTTTTGCCATGCTATGGTATGTGATTTTGTAATTTGTTTGGAATGCCGTAAGAGGTGTATACTAAGCTATCAGAAATGAAATCCTTAATCTTATGATATGATATGCAATAGAATTTGAAATAAAGCCCCAGCATAAAGAAGAGGTCCAATAATTTCAAAGTACATTATCAAAAACAAACCACAGAGATAACCAGTACTTTGCAATGTAAACATTTGTTCTTTTTAAAAAATCATTCAAAACTGAATTGAAATGATATGTTGCATGTTATGGTATAGAATTGATTGTTATGCTTTAACGAATGCGCTATGCAATTTGTATGGTATAAAACTTAACTGTTATTCTATGCTTAAGTCTATGTTGTAAGAAATATGCTTGAACTGACTTCTAGTATATTACATGCATTATCTCAAACCGATTGTGTTTTTGCTACTTTTTATAAGAAAAAATAGTTTTCATTTGCATACAATGCAATGAAATGCAATATGATTTTCAAACTTGTCAGTAATTAGAACTAAAATACGCATAGTTAAGTTTCTTATCCATTTTTTCTTTTATACTTAAATTCAATTAAAAATCACGTGTAAAACCTTTTTGTTTCACATATACATGTAATCATTAATACTGATAAGTTCACTATTTTGTTTTGCCGAACGGATTTCTTAAAATCTACATTGTCTTTATATTAGTTTCTCCGGCAAAAACGCTTGAAAAATATACGATATGCTTTACCAAATGATTTACTTCTTCTCATAATGCCTTTTTTATCGGCTAAATAAATTATCCATATCTTATAGTAGCATGCCTTGCCGTGATCATAATATAACACGCATGCGTAATAATCTGCTTGGCATTTTGGAATGATGGGCCTTATTTTCTTAATTGTTTGTAGTTTTGTGGTTTATTATGTATATACTGTTCAGATATATATCGTGTAACATTGGTAAGAACGTCAATGAGAACTCTAGTACTCCACTATTGCTCGGTCACATCGATCATCGACTTAAATTGTCTTAGTCGATTAATCGTTATAAAGTGAAGAAAGAAATTCAAAACATTGTTTTCTCTATAACGCGGTAATTTTGGGGCTTCGAATAAAAAATAGAGTTTTCTTTTCTCGGCATTTTTAATCACATTACACTCTGTTAAATCAAACGGGTGTCCCTAGAATGTTTTTCAGTGCTACAAATTGTCCTCTGTTGAATTTGTAGATGAAGCATTTTTTTTTGGTATTAAATAGAAGTGCTTCATTATGTAAACATATGCTTAAAGATTAATGTGTGGTTCTCGTAAACAGTTATTTATTGGATTAGATGTTTCTATTAATCAAAAATTTGATCCGATCAACTCGTTCAAGGCGTTTGTTTTTCATATAGTCATTAACATTAATTGTTGATTTGGCACGGCACGGGATAATAACTAAAGATGAAACAGGTCACATTTGATTTGTCTAAGATGATATGGAGCTAAACTATGTGTAAACGTCACAAGAAAAGGGAAAAGCTAAGACATTAGCTAATGGATATCTAGATAAAATGTTCTTTTTTTAAATTTATTTGAAACCAAATACATCTATAGTGCGTATTATCATAAGTTTTTAAATTATGTTTATTATGGATGATGGTTAAGATACGGTGTATGTGACAGTAGAATTAGGACACACAGTTTCAAATAAATGAACAAGTACTATATCGCTATCGCTCGACTGAGGGCTCCAATTAGTCGACTTAACCAACCGAGTAAAATTGACATCCCTAGTAAGAAATCAATTAATTCCTTAAATAATATATATTTATTGAAAAACTTAAAAACTTATAAGTGAGGCCATAAAAAGAAAAACTAGGGAATGGTACAGGTTGCGTAAAATTAAACCAGAAAAAAATACTTTTTTTCCTTGCCTCAAATGTGTGAATGTGAGACATAATTTAGCCAGTTCAGAACTAGTGTGCTAACACTTTTCATTATTTATCTTGTATTCAAAGGTTTGTAGTGTGTGTAAATTAAGCATAGTAAGTTTGTCGACAATTTCACATATAACATGCATGGTTTAATTTATGTGGTCAAATTAACATAAGCCCATACATCCCATAAACTGGTCGCAGGTGAATGATGCTAATAAAAACTGCTAGGCAAAATCCGACTTGCAAGGTAAAATACGGAAGTTGATACAATAAGACAAGGACACATTTGTTGTTAATAAATGAGTGGAGAGAGTTGTAAATTGTAAATCAATAGACGTGATCAAAATGGACGATAGAACATAATATCTTGGTGTGCCTATTCTGCTGAATATTGTGGCTAATGATAGTTTTAATAAAATGTAATACATTTCATATTTATTTCGTTTCGCTAAAAATATAATTACCCATACACTATAAAGATACATTGTATCTATATTTAAAGTATTTAAATTCTTGAAGAGGAGTTTATCGAGACCCACAGGGTCTAAATTTTCAAAAACTGCATAAAATGCAGATGATGGTTACGTTACATCTTATACTAATAATTTCTTTACATGTTTCATGTAAAAAAAAAAAATAAAAAAAAAATTAAATTGTTTTACTTACTAAAAGTCATCTTTAATTGTTGCATTACTTGGCATTTGTAACATTGCATTTACATTTTTTAACAACATGATGTAGCGATACACGTTCTTAAAGAGGTTACTGGTATCAATTTAAATGATAGGTGGTATAAGTTGCAAAAGTTGTCATAGTCACCCAAGTGAGCGTTGTGAACTCCACTTGTCTGTTGTCAAATTCTAATTAAGGTTAAATTACACTCTGACCGATCTAATGGAAGTTATTAGGTCAAAGAAGGGGGAAATTAAGAAAGATTTTAAGAAATACAACAAATCATACATCCGAAATACGAAGAAATTCTAGTTAAGATAGAAACCGATCAATCAAATGTAGATACCGACTTCGAAGATCTAACATAGATAGTAACCAAACAGGGAGAGGAATGACATTCAGAGATTGACGAAATCATCTTCAAACTTCACATAGATGTCTCTTAGAAGAAAGAGAGACACTTTACTGCCCTCCAATGTCAGAAAGAAAGAATTACATGTATAATATCTGAAAGGCAGAGCATTCTGGATTTGAAAAGAATTTTAGATTTTAAAGACTTTTATTCGACCGCCATATACAAATCGAACTAGATGCTGTCATTAGACAGTAATACCAACACCAAGGTTTTGCCCATAAATAACACTGTTAACGTTTTGTACCAGTTTATGTAAAAACGAAGGCTACATGCAAGTTTCGGTAATATACTTGAAAATCATAATTTTCATAACTGAAGGATGAGACCCCTTTCCATATGATAATACACATGAGCAGCACTTTATGTGCACTTTGAGGTTGAACTGTTTACATGTGAACTTTAAATTAATCAAAAATCTTAACATTTCATATCACAGAAAGTATATGGTCTATATAATTATTACAAACACAATTAAATTATGCCCCCTCTCCGTGGGAGTTGCCGGCTTTAGATTTGCTTCTGTGTAACTACATGTACATGTACATAATCGTGTGCATGGATTTAGAGAAGGGGTGGGAGTGAGGGGTCCAGACCCCCCCCCCCCCCATGACAATTCATTTACCCGTTTTATCAATAGTAAAATCACCAAAATACACCTGGGACTCCAATGCCCTTACAGACATGTAATTGCTCTAACCTATTGCGATTCAATGTTAGGTAACATTACTTTGGGGGAAAATATTATATTTATTCTTAATTGTTTATTTCAAAAGGAAGTATACATTACATGTCCTGCACCACCTTAAAGCTGTTATCTACCTAATAAAATAGTGCAAGGGGTTTTGAAGAATAGGACATAAAAATACATGCATGTTACAAATAACTGATCTTTGTCTGAAGTTACGTACACAACACAGCTCTACAGGCCTCATTAGTGGGTACTAGCCTAGTTTTACCTAATTCTTCGATTAGATGGGTTTCACGTGGTGTATGCGTTTTCCATATGCAGAAAAGGATTAGTTAACATGCGTAAACATTACTTTTGTGATGATCAGCTAATAGGATTCACATTGTGCTCTTATTGGATTATCATAATGATGTAGACCAACATAGGTAAGCACAATGCATGTATAGTAGCACAATATTATGAGACACTGGTATGTACATAAGCATTATTTTCACTTTCTAGATAAGTGATCTCACTTTTCTAGCATACTATCATCTTTAAATATTTAAATAAGCTTATCATCGTTACCTATCCTATCGCATTTGGAAAGTTTCTGTCATTTTAATTGCAAAAGTTATTTTTTCATTTGTCAGACTTTCACTATTGAGTTGACCCAATATTGACCCTTTAACAATTTCGTATTAAATTTGTGTATAACATGTATCAAGTGTCAAATACAATGTAGGCCATGACCCTATGGGATTGTTCTGACCCCATGAAACAGGAAAATACAAAAAATCCTCTTATGTCATTATGATGCATCAAATAGTGTAAAGTACATGACCCCCCAGGTGCTGTCTTTAACCCCCCCCCCCCTTATGAAGTAGGAAATGATGATACACTGTATATTTTGATAACTTTTGAGATCCTCATCCCTAAACCATATGATTTATTCTTGCTCTTTTGTGTCATCAAATTAAATATAGTTTATGCCCCCTTAGAGACACCCTGACATTCTAGAACTAGAAATGATAATGAATTTTATCTTATTCATATGTAGTGTTTGATCCATGTGGGTAATTCCTAGCCTAATGATGACACTGCTTTGTTTAGGAGACTTTACAATTGGCCGAAATAAGCCAATTCACATGCATATAACATTTTGTTAATAAATCACAAAAATTAAATTAAGCAATTTCCAAAAAGTTAATGTGCATAATAAAGAGAGAAAAAGCAATCAATAAATGATTTAAAATTTGCTACTGTACACATGTAAGAACGTAAGAAGACTAAATATTTGGAACCAGGTTTAATTGGGGAGGAGGGTGTGGATGTTGAGTATAAACATGTAAAATTTCAATCATTTAATGTTATTAATTTTAACTTGTCAATGAATATAAGCTATTGATCCCATGGTAGAAATATGACTTCTGATAATATCTCAATAGATAATTTGTCAATCATGCAAGATATAATCTGATTTTTTTTTAAGAATAACATTTTTTACCAGTTTAAAAAACTTTGTAGACCCCAAATCATACAAGAAATTAATGATGCAAAGTACATACATCTCATTTTTGTAGAGGACCATGTTTGCATTGCTCTTGTTTCTATGCTGTATGAATTGGTTTTCCAATTTTTATCAATTTTTTTTTTCATTTTTGAGAGCTCTAAGTTTATTTTTGATGCTCATAACTTAAAACAGTTAACGTGAATACAATATTTAATATAATATAATGACACATAATCAGACGTATTGTCTGAATACTTTTGACGGAGACCTAAATGCGACATTTCTTGCAGTGTTAAATCTAGATGGGATCGATTTAAAGAAATCGTATAAAGAGCTACCTTTATACACACGCAGATAAGCATTTTGTATTGATTGTTGCCAATAGATTTTCTTGTTGGCATAGCATTGGCCATTTCACAACTTGTTCCTACACTGATAAACACAAGAGGAGCCATATCGGTCATTATAGAAACAACGTTAACAACGACATAAGGTAAAACATATATATTTTTATGAAATCAGGCTCTCAATTTTTCTGTGCTTTTGAATAATATGAATTCATGTCTTCGATATTTTTAACCTTTAGTTTTGCTAGTTCATTTTCCGATAACAATCGGGGATGGTGTCAAGAAAATGAATTGAAAAGGTGATAAGAAAAAAAATCAATAATACCTGGCGTTAAATATTCGGGGAGGGGGGTTGTCTAATTTTATTTTTCTGTTTTTATCATTTGAAATGCTTGAGGAATGCATTTCTAATCATCAAATGAAATTTGGGTGCCAGTCGTTGGGTTTTAAGCAAGATACAGGGCTCACAATTCTTCGTCATGTAAACAAGGCTCGTGCCCTGTTTTTGTTTACATAGGTTCAATATACCAGTAAAAATCGTTTTAAAGCTGGTTTGTCTATCTTATTATTCATTTAAAGCATAAATAAACAGTTCCTAATGATTAACATATTTATTTTAGGTCTAAGACTGGAACTTTCACTTCAACATTCGAAATGTAAACAAACGCTTTGTTTACAAAGTGAAGAATTGTAAGCTCTGTAACTCGCTTATAACTCATCAGATGACACTCAAATTTTGGTTACCTATTAAAAATGTCTTACTAAAGCATTGTAAACATCAAAATCGAAAAAATAGTTTTTGACCAAAATCGTGCCCCTGTAAAGCGCAAGCTAACATTTTTATGAATTTAATCCTGGTTTTGTCTTTAAATTTTGCGAGAATGTAAGCGTTAATGGTATATTAAGTTGTTTTGTTAAGTATGTCAAAAAATAAATATAAAATGATTGAAGATATACTACGGCTAATTTTCCTCATCCTGGTTATTTTTTGAAACACATTTCAATAAAAGAAATTAAAGCTGTACATGCACCGAGAGTTCGAATTTTTCAACAGCAAGAAAAAGCTCCCCATTGCATGTTATAGATGTTCTGGGTTTTGAATTTATATCATATCGATTCAGCTTTGGAATATTAATTACATCACGTGATTTTGAATGACAGCAGTTATCATTGGAATATTGAAGATAGTTTTATAGAAATAAACAGGTAGTGATGATAATTCATGCAAGGGATAATGCGAGTGACATATAATTACAATAATAAGACAATAAATTGTCTTAACTCCTAATGATAAAAAAAATTATACACTTTATATGCCCTTCGCGTTATTTAAAGTGGGGCACCTAACGAAAAAGGGACAGGGAAATCTCAGCGGATCTAGATGTTAAAGTACTCTTATGATAAATTGATAACACAGAGATTTTTTTTATCTCTTACAAAATATATTGTTCGCAGTTGTGTTTTGTCTCCACCTATTTTGATAATTTTCTAGCCAAATCTATCGAAATCCGAGGTCGTGTCATTCTCTTGCTGAAAACCACGTTGAAATGTTGACTATCAGTGCGCATGTAGTGCTAAACAAAAGACATGGTTAGCACTTTTCACTGTATAGGCCGTCTAGAATTATTAGTTTTAGTGATAAATTGCAAACGTTAAGATTTTACAAAGCGTAATCTTTGCAAAGTTCATACCTTTGACTGTGAAAGATAATTCACATAAGTCACGGGATTGACGCATTTCATTGTATTTGCGCAAATTGAGATGTAGTGTGCATTTAGATAAAAAGAGAAATGCAAAGAGCAGGATGAACAAAAAATGAACAAAAATTAAGGTTGTAGGCAAAAACGGCATAATTACATAAACAAAGAATACCCATTCAATCATATCTAAAATGCGAAACAAAACGATTCCATTATTAATCTACAACTTGGTGTGTTTGGAAATTTCGAATTCGAAAGATACAGAATATAATAATCGATGAAGATTAAAATTTCCTTTTAATTCAGATTATTTGTATATTTGCAGGATTAAAACCAAAAACTCCTCTGTCATGGAGGAGGGAAACATCGAAGATGCCAATAGCCCTATTCATTGTGATCTATGTAATGAACCTAATCCGCCATTACACTGTGAAGAATGTCAATGCAATGTATGCTTAGCTTGCGTGGGCAAACATCTATCCGATTTATCCAAAGATCACAAAGTTGTTCCATATCAAAAGCAGGGATCCATTCCTAAATATATAAAATGCCAAAGTCACGCAAGTGAGCGTTGTGAACTCCACTGTCAGAGATGTGACTTACCAGTTTGTAACACTTGTCTTTTGTCCAACGCTCATAAAGGTCACACTCTGACTGAACTAATGGAAGTAATTAGGTCAAAGAAAGAGGTCATTGAGAAAGATTTTGAAGAAATACAACAAATCATATATCCAAAATACGAAGAAATTCTAGTCCAATTAAAAACTGACCAATTAAATGTAGATTCCTATTTTGAAGATCTAGCAGAAAAGGTTACCAAACAGGGTCAGGAATGGCATGTAGAAGTTGACAGACTTGTCTCCAAACTACATCATGATATCTTAGCGGAGAAAAGAAACCACATTGCTTCTTTCCAGCAACAAGAAGAAAACATCGCTAGCACAATATCTGAAATTAAGCAAAGCATTCAAGATCTGAAAAGAATTTTAGATTTAGTAGACTTTTATTTGACAGCCGTATATAAATCAAAAAATGCGGTATTCAACAGATTTCCAGAGAAGCTATCTTTTCCGAGTTTTCTTCCAAAGAAAATCGATACCGGGCACTTAAGTAGACAGTTTGGTGTATTTACGACCGAGAGTCGATGTTCTTTCCAATCCAACCTTTTATTAAAGAGTTTAAATACCATTGAAACATTTGAGTCTGGGCACAGCAGGATACATGGCTTGGCCTGTTTGAGCGAATATGAGATATGGATTATTGGTAGTGATAATTCTTATGGTTGTGATAGTGGTAAGGGTATGAAGCTTTTCTCTACCAAAGGTGAACTACTTCGGTCAAAAAAAGCAATTGACACACCTGTTGCTATAGCAGTAACAAAGAATGGCGATCTTATGTATGCTGATGATCATGGAAATATAAAGATAGTGGAGTACAATCAAATAAAGGAAGTCATAAGTTTGAAAGGATGGAAAGTTCTAGACATCTGCAGTACTCTATCTGGTGACCTCCTGGTTATCATGAACGATTACAAAAACTCGTCAAAAGTAGTACGTTACTGTGGCTCCACTGAGAAACAGACCATACAGTTCAATGACGATGGTCAATCTCTTTACTCTCCAGGTGGAAAGAAATATCTAGCAGAAAACAAGAACTTTGACATTTGTGTTGCTGATCATGACGCCCATGCAGTAGTAGTGGTAAATCAGGATGGAAAGCTTAGATATAGATACACCGGCCAGACCGCCACGGAAGAATCTTTTGACCCAGTTGGCATTGCTACGGACAGTCAGAGTCGGGTTTTGATTGCAGCAGATAAATCCCGTAGAATACATGTACATGTATTAGATCAGGAGGGAACGTTCCTTAGCATTATTAAAATGCCTATGTACATGTACAGCAAGACAGGTTTATGTGTCGATATAAACGACTGCCTTCTCGTAGCCGATTCTAATAAAGTGTATAAAATCAAATACTGTACGTAAATAAGGCTTTTGTATATATTGTTACAAAATAAAATATTTTATTAAAATGAGCTAGATAAGATGTTAAGATGTTTTATTTGGCCATTGCTCACTGTACATTTAGGCATCATATTTATATGCAACATAAACATGTTATATCCATAATGCATATACATAGAAAATTTGAAACAAGAGCAATACTGTATTGTTTTAACAAAGATTGTCATAGCGTTAGCATTTCTTGTCTTATTGACAGACCTTTTTTAATAAAAATTGCTGTACATTTGATGAAATTTTGTTCATTGCTGTTAAAAAGATGGTCAATAAAAATTAGAACATCTTTTCTTACTGATGGACAGTGAAACAAAACATTTTTTCTTAAGTCCTCCAACATTGGACAGTGAAATAGAAAATGTACTTCATTTTCAATTTGTCTTAAATTACAAAGTTGACATAATCTATCCACACTATCAATTCCCTCAAATCTACCCTTTTCAATACGTAATTATTTGTGTAAGGAACACCCAAAAGAGGCTAATGCCTGTTTTAAGGGGTAGCTTAAAAAGGAGAGGTAACTCTCACATGCAAGTTGTTTTTTAAACATCACATAGAAAGCACACTTTGGTGAATTGTCTAACCATTCCTGTAGGGCACAGTCTCTTACCCTTTGGTTCAATTCTGACATAAAGACCTTTGGATCTCCAGGGCCACCACATAACCAAACGTCCCCAAAGCCGTAGTGATTTAAGACTGATTTCAATTTAGATACCCAGTTTGGAGTTGATCGATTGCTGCACAAATCCAAATTGTAAAACATCTCGAAACACTGTCTTGGATATCTTGAAGTTTCCATTTTTTGTATTTTCAGCCAGTATTATATATTAAAATGAGCTCAATGCGTATGATATATCAGAATCATTATCTCGAACTTTGACATAAATAAATAAGTCGTAAATCGACATAGATAAAGGGCACTTTAATATGTTGATAAAAAAAAAAGTCCTATGTCACATAATGACACTTCATTTTGTAATAATATTAATTAAGTCAAATTTAAGTTTTGGTAAGTTACTTTATCCATTAAAATTGAGATCATCTCAAAGAAAATGTTATACTTACATGATTTAATTGTGTTCTGGTATGTCGACATATTTATTTTGCATGATAACCTTCTTTTCTTGCATATTGACAAAGTCCGTTGTGCATTCATGCAAAATGGCAAAAATGTTAAAGGATCATGATCACAATTTTGGTCAAAAATTATTTTCCCGATTTTAATGTTTGCAAAGCTTCAGTATGATATTTTTATAGGCGATCAAAATTTAAGAGTAATTCGTTAAGTTTTAAGCGAGTTAAAGAGCTTTCTTAACAATTCTTTACAATATCAACAAAACTTGTTTGTTGTTTACATTTTGAACGTTGGAATGAAAATTCCAGTTCTACACCTAAGATGAATGTGTTAAACGATAGGAACTGTTTATTTATGCTTAAAATGAGCAAGAAGATAGACAAATCAGCGTGAACAAGTTCACCCCTGCGAATGTTATTGTCATTTAAATTTTAGACCACGTGGTTTTATTTGACCCTTTCAGTTTCGCAGTAAAAATCGTGCCTCGTATTAATAGTCTATTTCATAGAATCTAGGTACTTGTAATCAAATCTAAAATCTAGAGTTTTATTGATTTGAAGCTGTATCTTCATTAATTGGTGGATAAAATGTGTTCTAGAAATAAATGTGACAATACTAAAAATAGTTTTTGTCTGCTGTTGCAACGGTTAACATGCTTAGTAGAGAATCCCCCTGAGGATTAATTTTCGATTCGCGCCTGACCTAGTAATAGTATCAACAGTGAAACAGATTATACTATTTTATGCAGAATGTTCCTTGAAAATGGCTCGATATACTAAGTTTTACAGCAAAACAGACACCCACTATTTTTTTAAACATGATATTGCACACCACAAGCATCAAACATGGCTATGATTTTATTAAGCAACCTATATGATGTTTATATTTTCAACCACTCTACACGTGGTTGAAGACGAACGATAACTCTGTTCTGAATATTATCGTTTAATATAAATAACCGCTAGATGGTGAAATAAGACATACATCTTAAAAGATTGTCATGTTTTAACATAAATCAAAGTAGGATATGATAAGAAAAACGACCAGTACTTACGTATTTTGAAAATATTGTCTGAACACTTATACTTCCGCTCGAAATTTTACAGAAACTGAACAAATCTCGGTGAAGTCTTGTGAACTTTCATTCGAGCACCTCTGGATTTATTACATAATTAGCAACGATAAAGAAAACATTCCGAACACATTCGCAGGGGTGAAGTTTTTACTGGTATATTGAACCAATGTAAACAAAAACATGGGTGACTTACATGACAAAGACACCCATGCAAATGTAATTGTCATTTAAATTTAGAGCACGTGGTTTCATTTGACCCTTTCAGTTTAGCAGTAAAAATCGTCTATTTCCTTGAATCTAAGTACTTGTAGTCAAATATAAAATTTAAACGTTTATTGATTTTAAACTTTATATTCATTAATTGGTGGATAAAATGAATTCTAGAAATATATGTGACAATAGAAAATATAGGTCTTTTCTGCTGATGCAACAACTAACATGCTTAGTACCGATCCCCTCTAAGGATTAATTTTCGATCCGCGCCTGACCTGGTGTATCAATAATGAAATAGACTATACTATTTTATGCAGAATGTTCCTTGAAAATGGCTCGACATACTAAGTTTTTATACAAAACAGAAACCTATTTTTTTTTAAATCATGGTATTACACATCAAAAGCACTAAACATGGCTATGATTTTATCAAGCAACCCAATGTTTATATTTTCAACCACGTGTAGAGTGGTTGAACACAAACGATGACTCTGTTCTGAATATTGTCGTTTAATATAAATAACCGCTAGATGGTGAAAAAAGACATACATCTTAAAAGATGTTCATGTTTTAACATAAATCAAAGTAGGATATGATATGAAAAACGACCAGTAATCACATATTTTGAGTATATTATCCGAACACTTATGCTTCCGCTCGTAATTTCACAGGAACTGAACAATTCTCGGTGAAATCTCGTGAACTTTCATTCGAGCGACTCTGAATTTATTATATACTTAGCAACGATAATGAAAACATTCCGAACACATTCGCAGGGGTGAAAGAATTGCTTATTTATAACTCTACGATTGACTCTCAAATTTCGTTTGATTATGAGAAATGCATTCTTTTGAAACAGATATAATTTAAGCAAAAAATATAATTAATAGGTGAAGGTTTTAAAACCATTTCGATATTTACGTGTCATATAATCGAGACTCTTTTAATATGGCAATTGTGTAATTTGCATTTTTAAAATGTATTTAACTAAATATTGTATAATATTGAAACTGTCTGATGTTTGCAAAAGCGATATATTGTAGGCGGAATCGTTTACTAAGTGCGCTATTATACCATTATTGCTGTATTTTAGTTTAATACGATGATTTAGCTGAATGAAAAATCAGCAATAATTACTTTATTATATGATTCAGCGACGAATTGATACCGACATATATTAAATTGAGTGTTATCAAGCAATGTTCAAGTTTGAAGCCATTGCCGAACAAATTGAGAAACACGATGTTTCATTGGACGATCAAATGATGTATTGACCTCATAGGCCACGTGCAGGTGGATATAACGTTCTGGTTTTTTTTCGAGATTCAAGTAGTCTGATTTGAGCCAATCAGAGAGCTAGGAATTTAACAATCATATAATAATCCTCTTTTTGCAGGACAATCTATATGTATACATTTCCTTAAGGAAATATACATTACATTATTGAAAATTGGTTCAGATAAAGGTATGATTTTTGCAATAGGAATATAATTATTTGGAAACAGTAAACATGTCACTTATGCAAAACCGCCATCAGCTCCTGTTGTGTTTCAATTTAAATTAAAATAATATTTCGCGAATAAGCTGTGGGGTTTTTTTTTCTTGGTATTCCTTCGGGGATGATTTTTAATTTCTAATAAATGACTTAAAATGACACTTAATAGTTGATTTTTTTCCGACTTTCTAAATAAATGTAATAAACTAAGTAACAGAATTTTTCTGCTGTACAATCTCGCAGAACTTTCATACAACAAATTAAGCATTAACATGTACGCTTGTTAACATAAGTTTAAAAAAAACGACAAACGGATTTGCAAAATAAATTTATTATTTTTTTCTTTCATTTTTTTGGAATAATCTGGCCTCAAAACAAAAGTGCAGTGAGCAAACAAAAAGAAAAAATGGGGGGAAAAAGTACGGAAAAAAATACTGTTACCTACAGATTCAGAAAATCAAACTCTGTCCATTGTAAGCTGCCTGCCAGAACTGCACTATATATAATATACAATCTTTACCAACAAGTCGTAGAAAAATGACAAAGCTTTCGGACAAAAGGTTCCATAATTTTGCATCATAAGATTAAACAAAAATAGAAAACCACACAAAAACCCACACCGTTTTCAGTTTTGTAAATAATACAAATATGATATTCTATGAGATGTATCATAAGTCACAAAAAGATAGATACGTTTTTAAAACAAGTTTCTTAATATCTAAATGGTGCAAAATTTGCAACTTCCTGAAAAAAATACAACCATATTATTTCACACTTTATTAAAATGTATAACACAAAGATTAAAACAGTGGTTTCTATGTGGAAAGTACAAGAAACGTTTTCTTTCTTCAAACTTAAAGCTAAAATGTTTTGTCTTTCCGACTTTTCCAAGACACTCACCTGCTTAAAATTGAAGAAGATTGAAAGATAAAATAGTGGATTATGAATTGATTTTTGACAAAAAAAATTGATTCTTGCAATTCAATGGACAGTAACATTTAAAAACCCATAAAACAGAAGATATAACCTTGTTAGAAAATAACTATTAGTTTCTCAGGCAAATATTAAAATATGGAACGCGACAGATTTGTATCTCTTCTAATTTTATTGCAGCGTTGCAAAGTAGAATAACTCAATATTCATATTTTGACTATAATGTAAAATTGGGTGATTTCCCTCTTCACAATAATAATGAAATAAATGCGGCAACAACTGATTTTATCTGGCAAGGATTTATCATAAAGCATCATTTTTTGGCGTTTCATGACTCGTTTAAAACAATAATACTTCGACTCTCATTTTTTTTTATCCAAGCCTTGATTGAACACATTGGTCATACATCGGAGAAACAATACCAGAGGAAAGTATATATATCAAATAGATACAGGAAAAAATCAATAATCTTAGACAACAATGCGCATAAAAATATCCCCATGTAGATAATAATAAAATCAGTAAATATAGTTGTGTCTCAAGTTTTATGGGGATCACCTTCTTTAGATCATTTAGTTTTTTAACAGAGAGGAAGGGAATCAACGGTGCAAAACAAGTGCTAGGGCCAAAACAAGTGCTAGGGCCAAAACAAGAAACAAACACCAAAGTGTAACACACCACAAAAAAAAACAGCAATTAAAAAAAATTTGCAGCTTTACACAAGTATTTTTTATATAAGAAGCCATTTCATCACATGATAGTAAGCACTTGACTTTTTCCAAAAAACTTATTCCGATATGTTTAATGTGAATAAAACATTGCTTTAAAAACATCTTGTGTAATTGTGTTTTTTAAATGTCTGGATTTTTACCCACAAAACACATAAAATGACTTAAAGTTTTCTTTCTTTAAAAAATCCTTTTAAAAAATTACCAGACAAAGGAAAATTAATTTTATCATCTGTTTTAGACCTTTAGCATTTTCTGGTTATCTAATCTACTCAAACACATCCTTTTCCTGTTAAAAAATTACATTTACAGTCAGTTTATAGATAAATAATATATCAAGCAATCTATTTAAAGTTGTGTTTCTAGAAAAAAAAAAACCCATATATTTTGCATTGACAATATAATAAACTCATCAAAATGCTCTAGTTTCTTGCAAAAATCCTAAAAAAATGAAAATAATGTTGGTTTTGATACAAATCTGTTTCAAACAAAAACACAAAATCGATAACAAATATAGAATTGATATGAACACAACTTTTAAAGATATGATTTAGTTATCAAAATAGCTTTTTTCCTGCAGCAAAATTGTTCTAACAAAATTTCAGAAAAAATGTACAAAATTACAGCCACTCTAAAAACAACAAGCACTTAAGTTCGGATGAACACAAGAATAGCACTAAAAACAGCAGGACAAATCTTATTCTCTTCCACTGTTTGATCAAAAATTGCATCAAAAACTAAGATCCATATTCTGAATCCAACTTGAAAAATGATAAACATTAACATTTATCAGCACAAATAATGTTAACAGAATTCAACTCTTATTCAAACAACATATAAGAAAACTGAATAATGTTCATAAAAATAACATGTTCCAAATTCAAGGACAGATATATGTATATATATACATTCAGCACACAAGGGAGCACTTGTTCTACTACCTAAAGCAAGGTTTTCGCAAAGCTACCAGCTTAAAATTTAAACTTATAATCAGCTTAGATTCAAGATTAAATCAAGTAAAGTCAGAATACAATCAATTTTATGTGAAATGATGGGAATGTAAAAGTTCGGATATACAAGTTTCAATCAGCAAACATTCAAGTTATAAATGGATAAATCAACTTATAATCAAGATTAAACTAACTTACAATCAAAATTAAATCAACTTTTAATCAACTTTGATTCCAGATATAATTCATTTATAATCACAATTCAATAAAATTAGCTTTTCCTATTTAAGATGTAAAAATTACAGACATTAAATATACAAGTTTTGTTTTATTTCCACTTCATGTTTCTTTGTAAACATCAAAATGAATTAAAATCTTTAAATATTGGAATTAATTTAAATAAAATAATTGCATTATATGATCTCATTAAAACAAAAACACAAAGGGTTTTTAGAAAGAAAAAAAAGACTTTTTGACAAGTTGTTTACACTTGGCATTAAATTACACAAAATAATAATGCTAAAAAAAGATGTTGAAATCTTGAAAACAAAAGATGGAATGCTAAAAGGTTGGTTACAATATACAAGTATATAGAGACATCACATTCTTTGAGAGATTTCTAAAACAAATTTATAAATGTCTATTGAGTATATCCTGTCTACCTGGACGGAAAGAAATGAAAATAAATTATAAAAAAAAAATACTCTGAACACAATAATCTCTTCCTTGAGCACTATCGGAAAAAAACTCTTTATCTTCTGATCATCTGTAAATCATGGAATTCTCATGGATATAATCCAGGCTCCACAGTCCTCCTAGTAAAATAAAAATTTTAAATATTCTTAAGGTTTGATACACTTTAAAGTGGTTAATCATTTCAAATTTTAATGTAGAATGATTCTCGTATTCTAGTGATAGTATATGATATTCTGTATACGGGGTTATTTTTGCCCTCTTCCCCTTTTTTTTTCCTTCTATGGGCTGCCCGGCAACAGTTTCTCAGAGTCTTTAATTTACCCAGACACAGTATATGTTGGGTAATCTAACATTGTTTTTTTTTTAATAAAATTGTGAATTTTACCCAGTCTTCAATTTTCTGACTGGCACAGAACAGCAACAGAACAATTTTGCATCTTCTGTATCAGAGGCTCACCTTAGAGACCAGGCCATTAAGGTATCTCACTACACCTACACTTATACTTTTTAAGACACTACGTCACAAGATGGCAATTTAAATGTTTTGTTAAACTGTTTATATTGTTCGATTAGGTTGTATATCGTCGTAGCTCAGTGGTTAAAATATTGGGCTTCTGAACTGCAGATCATGTGTTTGAATCCTGAAGCCTGGAGATTTTGTTCATGTTAAATACATTTTTGAAAATGTAATTTTTCATCCAAATTTCCCCTTTTTTTGGCCTATGAGACTTAAATAATTATCATCCATTATGATATCTATCATAATCAAGTAATTTTCTGCTGATCTGAGAAAATATTTCACGGTGTAGTGAGCCACCTAAGGAACCTTAGCTAGGTCCTCAGGCCAAAAAATGTCCATATTAGTACTAAAATTACAAATTAGAAATTCTCTTTTTCAAAATAGATATAGAATTTCATCATTTTGGCAGCATTTGACGAGAAGATGCATAACCTTTTTTTTTTTTTTTTTTTAATTTGTTGCACTTTACTAGTAAAACATGGGGTGACTGCAATCAAGTTCGTAAAATTAGTCAATTAAGCAGCATTAGATCAGATGCATCATTACCTGGGGAAAATATTAATTTTTTTTTTTTTACAGTCACAGAGGCTGCTGCAATCAGGAAAGTAAATAAAATTCATTAGTTCAGCAGCATTTAACCAGATGCTGTAATATCTGAGACTTAAGTGGTCTTAATACTAACTAGGTGAAGACTTAACTTATATGTTTTACACATAGGTAGCTGCGATCAGGAAAGTAAATGAAATTCACTAGTTCAGCAGCATTTAATCAGATGCTGGTTACCAGATACCTGAGAAGTAAGAGGTCTTAACACTGTCCAGGTAAAGACTTACCTATGTTTTACACGGAGGCGGCTGCAATGAGGTTCGTGGTCTTGGTGTTCCGGGTGACCGGTTTGTGGTGACGTAAGCTGTCCAGTGCATGCTGCCAGTACCAGCAGTTCCTACAGAAGTACTTGAAGCACTGCATGTCACGGCAAAAGTACGGACCTTGCTGTGTGGCACACAGGCTGCATATGGAGTCCTCCAGATACGGATCCACCTGGATCTACAAAGAGATGAAACACATTGAATATAGAGACTTCCAGATACTGATGGTTACAAATGGAGTGCTCCAGATGTGGATCCACCTGGATAAACAAAAATAATGAAAAAAGAGATATAAAATACAATGATGTTCCATTGCTGGTTGAAATCTAGGTGTCCATCCTTAATTTTGTTTAAAAATTTGATCCTTGTACATAGTCCCTAAGTCCCGTCCTAACTGAAAATTTGAACTCCGAGTCAGTAAACTAGAAGTAAACCTGATGTTTTACCTTGATGCAATGAACTGACCTTTTTGGTAAATTTGGGAGTCTTGATCTCGATGAATGCTGCCTGTACTGCCTTCATGTAACTCTTCTTACTGCTGAACGTCACTCGGCCACTTCCTGTTGACAAAAAATTGAAATTTATAATATATACCATCAACACAGCTTTCTTTGATCTCTATAATGTTCAAAATTTATACAATTCTACATTATAAAACAACTTCTGTTTTAAAAAAAATAATTTAAAAAAATACTTTGGGGTTAGCTAGAAAATTTCTTAAAGTTTACTAGAGCTATTATGTTGCATATATTTATCTCCATGAATAATAAGACCTTCAAATTATGTTGTATTTTGTTTAAAAAAATAATCATCATAAGCTTTGTCAAAGAATCTAGTCCCCAAAATAAGTTTGCCACAGGTATCTCATGTTGTAACAAATGTAAAATCCATAGATTGGCATAAATAGCTCAGTTTCATTCATACATGTCTCGCCAAAATTTGTGTTGCGGGTATAGGGAATTTTGGCGAGCGCTTGTTCTGTTGAACTCGCCTCATATGAAATGGGGACTATCATTTGTTGGGATTTAACATACACCTGATCTGCCAATCACTGAATGTTCCTTAATGAACATAAGGAATTAATATTCGTGTAAAATTCAAGAAGCCAATATCTCGGATATTAATCAAAATCTTGCTTCAAGTTTTTAGACAGATGAAAACTATTTGGATTTACGATAAAAATTCAGTGTTCACAATTTGAGTAAATTCTAGTAATTTGATCCAAAACTGTTGAATCTCCGAATTAAGTACTCCAGTAAATTGTGAAATCTACAGTATTCAAATAAGTCATTACCGATATACATGATGACCATTATATATCTCACCTATCGGATACTTGTGTTTGTCTGTATCGATGCCTGCATACACTACATTGGCAAACAGGTCGTTCATGATGTTAGCGAGCGCCTCAGCGGTCATCATTCCATGCAAGGCTCCTACGAACACCGTCTTGTTGGAATCCAGTCTCTGAGACGGCTGGCGGACAAAGTTACTGTCGCTTAGAACCCATGGAATCACCTGAACCTGACAACATATGTAAAGTTCATATCTGATGGCAGACAAAGCCACTGTCACTAAGAATCAATAGAAGCACTCGAATGAAACTGTGAATTAAACAAGTGCTAAGTTAATAACTGATGGCAAACAATATTCTTGGTGCTTAGAACCAAATTGAATGATATAACTTTAACTTTCAACAGATCATGTGTAAATTTTATTATACTCTTGACAAAGCTACCGTCACTGTGAAAATGGTTATTAATGGTGGTGGTTGTAAAGAACTCATTTTCTAAGTCAAACAATATGGTTGGGTGTTAAATAAGCGGAAGCATGATTTACCACGTACTCTATAAAGGTTTTATTTTTTACCATATGCGCTGGGTTATTTTAAGCATTTTTAAGCTTACTGCATAACATGTGTAATTTTCCCTAAGCCTAAATAACCACTTTTAAATTAACAGTATTCAGAATTAAAGATCTCAGTTGAATCATTTAGCAAACAACTCTGAAGTTCATACTGTGGTTTCATCAATATTCGTTACATACCAATTTTCGTGGATTTCGTTTTTAAGTTTATCCATGAAATTAAATGTTCATTGATGTGCAATTTCTACTATCAATTTGTATTGAAAGGATCATTTTCCACGAATTTACATATCCTTGAACATGTGATTTTCACTTTATCCACGAAAATTGATACCCTTGAATATTAATGAAACCACAGTAGTTCATTACTATGATTACTATTAAAAAAGCTAGTAACAGTCCCTCTGAAATTTAAGACAAATAAGGGCTATAATCTTTTAAGGGGTCTTCAAATTGAACTAGAGGTACTGTGAGCAAGCTCACAATTGATACCCCCCGCTAAGAAAAAAATCATAACGCGTGTATTTTTGCTATTATAGAAAATATTGGATGAATCTATTTCACTGTCCATTTTCTATAAATAACAACTGCTTTATTTTTGAAAACTGTTAATTTTTAGCTTCTAATATTTCCATTAATACAAGACATGACACAGACAGAATTTAGCTTTTTTGAAACAATGACCTTGAACTTTCTCAATTGACCTTGGGTCAAGGTCATGACAAACCCTTTAACCGTAAGCAATCTTTGTGTGAAGTAAGAACTTCCAATGTTTCCCCATAAGAAAGATATGGACCGGACACGAATTTTGCATTTTTTCTGCCAGTGAGCTTGACCTTGCCCAAATGACCTTGGGTCAAGGTCATGACACACCCTTAGGTCATAAGCAATCTTTGTGTGAAGTAAGAACTTCCAATGTTTCCCAATAAGAAAGATATGGACCGGACACAAATTTTGCACTTTTTCTGCCAGTGACCTTGACCTTGCCCGAATGACCTTGGGTCAAGGTCATGACACACCCTTAGGTCATAAGCAATCTTTGTGTGAAGTAAGAACTTCCAATGTTTCTCCAATAGAAAGATATGGACCGGACACGAATTTTGCACTTTTTCTGCCAGTGACCTTGACCTTGCCCGAATGACCTTGGGTCAAGGTCATGACACACCCTTAGGTCATAAGCAATCTTTGTGTGAAGTAAGAACTTCCAATGTTTCTCCATAAGAAAGATATGGACCGGACACGATTGCACAGACAGACGGACAGACAGACAGACAGACGGACAGACGGACAGACGGACGGACGGACAAGGTGATTCCTATATACCCCCCCAAACTTTGTTTGCGGGGGGTATAATAATAGTCTACAAACAAGCATTATTAACACAGCAAATATGTTCCCATTTTCAGCAACAATGGAGGGTCCATATTGAATACTGTATATACAAGGTTATTTTCGCCCCGTGTAATTTTTGCCCCTCTACACTTGCAGTGTTGCTTGTCATGAATTTGCCCAGACACAATTGTGTTTTAAAAGAAATAACTGAAGACATTGGAATTTGCCCAGTCTTAATCTCGCACGCTGACCACAAGGGCAAATGAGGCAAAAATAAAAAGGGGGCAAATATTCTCCTGTGTACAACAGTCTAGCAAAGAACACATATTAGGACCATACCTCTTTGGCCCTCATCCTTCGACTGGAGATCTTGAAGTAGTAGTCACCACTGCTGAAGTCGTGTGTACAGTCCTGTAGCAGCCCACGGATTGCCTTCTCTGACTCAAACAACAGGTACACATACCCTGTAAAACAATGTACAGATGCAATACACTACAAAAAGAGAGCAGGTATAACACCACAGGTAGACAAACAAAAGTTGTAGATATACTGTAAAACAATTAGTCAGGTGTAAAATTACAGGTAGATATATCATGTTAAATCGGCCCTTTTGCTTTTGAAACAAGCAAACTTAAGGTCAACAGGACCTAAAAACAGATGAGTTAGAATTACCCACAAGAGTGTCATACAATACTAGTTTCATTTGACTAATACTGATTTTGTAGAAGGAAATTTTTTCAACTTACCATCTTTTCCTGGCCATTCAATCTTGAAAGATCCAAACTTTGTAAATGCAGACTGTAGTCCAGCTGTTTTCAAAGAATAAAACCATGAAGAAAATATTTTAAAAAACTGAAAAATGTTAGTAACCAGATTTTATGAACAAGTATAACAGTACACAACAGTGGAACCTTTTCAATGTCAGTTTCAAATACGAAATGGAAGATTGTTAATTTGAATAGCAATAATTGATGCCCCTTGCCCTCTCTAAACAGTTTCAGAAAAAGGAGCGTATTGTTTATACATGTATGATTGTCAGTGATTTGGTTAGTATGTTAGTTAATAGACTAAGTTAATAGTTAACAGTGGATAGGAATCACGGTAGATACATTGCTATCCCCTCAAGATCTAATAGATGACCTCCCTTAAGGTCACAGGGTCAAAGGCCAAAGGTTAAACTACTGACCTTCGGTGATATCCCAGGGTACACCACCCAGAAACACTTTACAGGAGTAGGTCGGGTTCTTATAGTTCTTCTGAGGAAGCTGTCCACTCCAGGTGCAAGTAGCCTCGCACATTGCTGAAACAGAACAAATGGTACATTGCAAAATCATTAAGACATTGGGCATCAAATTGGACATTGGGCAACAGTTTGGACATGGGGCATCAAATTGGACATTGGGCAACAATTAGGACAATCATTGAACAATAAATTGAACATAAGACAACAAGTTGGACATTGGTTAACAAGTTGGACATTGGCCAATCATTAGAATTCCTTAATTAGTTCAAAAATTGTGTGGTGTAGGAATCCATCATTTACAAATTGATAAAGTATGAAAGTATCTTTGTAGGTAATTGATCAGCAGCACTACCGTCAGACACTGTGTACATGCTAACGCCAGTGTTTAGGAAGAGCTTAGGGATAAGAGCCTTATATACACATATATACTGTATATCCAGTAATTTTCCGGATAATCTAAGTTTTTGCTTTTTTCTTTTAAATCGCAATTAACCGAATGTGCAGAGATTACATATTGTATTATTTTTTATATGAAACTTTTATAATTAAAAAAATTGACTGATGCAAATTAAAAATGCTACAATTTTTCCCCATTTTGGCAAATTTTGTGATACGCGAAAAAACCATATACCGTATTTTCCCGACGACTCGTCGATGCGGACGACTCGTCGAATTGCCCATTTTTAGCCAAAATATTAACAAAATCCTACGATACGTCGATCGCAGACCATACGTCGATCTTATCACTTCAAAATGGCCTATAAAACTGCAGTAACATTATCAGTGTATGATGCCACGATGTCACCGATATTGCTACCAATTATTATCAATGATTAACATTTAAACAATTACGCTTTATACTTATGCATCAAATTTTCAAATACCGGCAACTTCTACAAAGTCGCTTGCATTGTAAACAATTCCCGATATCGCGTGTTATGCAAAACTAAACTTACTTTGACAGAAATATTTTATTCCCAAGCATTAAAATAAGTATCCACTCTGACTATCTCCAGTGTATTCGCCATTACGTAACCAGCCACCTGTTGACTCGGCGCGTGGTCAATGTTTGTTTAACAATTTCCGGTGTCATAGGCATGCACCTGTCTCCTGTCGGACTTCAAAGGGGGATCTCAAGTGCAGAAAGCTTAGCAATTACTATGATTTGATGAAACTTGTTTACTTTGTATCCAGTAATGCAGTTACACGCTATTGTTTTAGATAGACACTGTTAGAAATAAATCAGTCATTTGTACGACTTGATAATGACGATATACGACATACATACGTTTCCTAAAAAAATTATCTAACAATAATCAACGAATTGGACAATAATTAATCAATGAACTATAATCACTCTTACAACGGTACTCTTTATATACACAGGGAGTGAAATTGCCGTAAAGATCTCAGCCTTAGGGCAAGATTATTAACACAACCGGTGTCAGCCTATTGTATAAACAGTAGTATTGATAATTGCCGATTACGTAATTTAAGATTGAATTTGACCATTAAATATTTCTGATTTATACTTTCCACTAACAACTCTTTACAAATAAAATAATTAAAATTAAAAAAACATCCCCCGGACCTACTGCAATATTTTCTTCCATTCAAACTTGGTTTCAATTTTACTGCGCAATGTTATCTTCCTACTAGTTATACATAGAATCATGTGACGATGTGTTTATAAAAACGGAACGGTAAAACTTTTAATTGATTAAAGACAATGTAACATTTTTTAATAACTGTTGTTATTATTATGTATTTAAGTGTTGACAGATGAGTGAAAATGATAATTATTAAAGATGAACAGTGAATTCAACAACGTAATTTTCAATCACACAGCCAACTCAAGATGATTAAAACCAAGATTTTTAATGCTATTTTTAAAAAATTTCTGACTACGAGCCTACGACAAGTCGAACAAGACGATAAGTCGGGTGCTCTGCTTCAGAGGAAAAAAATACCGACTAATCGTCGGAAAAATACGGTATACGGTATATTAATATACATATGCTGAAAGAGATATGCATTGTAAGAGGTAGAGAGCTCAGCGTTACATAACTGTACATATTTTGACAAAGGTTTACATATTGTTTGACTGACACTTCTGTGGAGTGAGTTGGTTATGTTAAACTACAGAGAAGTCTTCTCACCACTAGCATTTCTGTGGTGTCTAACAGTCTTATATATACTGTCTGCAAGGTTATATTTTACCCCTTGTTTTTTTTCACCCTTCTACACTTGCAAATGGTTTCATCCTGTCTTAAATTCACGCAGACATACTTATGTTTAAGGAGAGATTACTTGAAACAAATTAAATGGGTTTCACCAAGTCTTAAATTTGGA
Organism: Magallana angulata; assembly: GCF_025612915.1. Classification (NCBI taxonomy): domain Eukaryota; kingdom Metazoa; phylum Mollusca; class Bivalvia; order Ostreida; family Ostreidae; genus Magallana; species Magallana angulata. Next base: position 20,096,834 of record NC_069112.1, read on the forward strand.
TACCGACTACGAAGGCGAAAGGGGTAAAAATAAATGGGGGGGGGGGGGGGGTGAGCATTTCCCTGTAATATACAGTATCTTATGGATCATTGCTAATGTTTGCAAAACGCTAGGAAAAGAACTTCAGATTAAAGGGACTTGGACACGATTGGACTTAAAATGTTCAAATTTTATTTTTTTATTTTCAATGTTTATGGTGATAAATATAGATGTTTTTAATGCTATGTCAAAATTTAAAAGTCAAATATCAAGCTATAAGCAAGATACCGAGTTCATAGTTCTTTGTTTTGTAAACAAAGCTCGAACATTGTCATTTTTTAATACATATGTGTTGTATTGGTGTAAGTTTCAATCAAATGTATCTTTTTTTTGTTGATAATAGTATTTATTAAGATATTGAGTTAGTTTAAATCGTTTTTTACATGTCATTTTGTCTAAGAAATGGTAATTCTCTACATTACATTTTTTGTAAACAACTATAAGACTCGAGATTTGTTTACATTTACAACCAATTCTTACCTCTTTATCTCGCTTGTAACCTGATTTTAACATTCAATATTTTGGTCAATCATTTAAAATGCTCCAGTAAATCATTTTGTACGTCATAAAAAATAAAAATAAAATTTTTGATCTCAAATCATGTCCAAGTCCCTTTAAAGAAGGGAAAGAGGTTCACATGTTGAAATAAAGCTGTACACACTAGCATCTAAAGCATCATTACTGTGGAGTCTTAGCTATATTGTAAGGAGTCATATCAGCAAGTAGTCATGGAGTCTAGCAGAATAAGGCTATAGAGCAATAATCTGTATGGGTTACTGTTGACAAAAGGCTTGGACAATGCAGGGCTCTACATTAACTTTTTTTCCTACTTGTCCATTCGGACAAGTGACCAAAACATTTACTTGTCCGAACTTCAACTTCACTTGTCCGAAAAATTTTCAATAATAAAGATCAAATATTGTCAACTTGAAAACTACAGTACTCTATTACTAAAATAAAATCATTTATTGATTACTCTAGCTATAATTAATAACCTGACTTTTTAAATGGAGACTTAAAGTGTCTTTCCTATATGTACATGTATTTGTTCCATATACTGTAACATTAAACATGATTTGTCAGCTGTAGCTTTGTCATGGCAAATTACAAGACATTTTAAATTTAGCATCAGGTTTAAAAATACATGTAACTGTTATATTGATTTCTCAGCTGTTTTTTAAACTAAACATGGATAGTCATCATAGTCTATCAATGATGAATGAAACCTAAAATAAGTTACATTTCTTTCCATAATCCTTTATCTTTGCTACCTTTTCTTCCTTTCTTTTTCTTAACATATGTGTTTGGTACTTTGTAAGAACTAAGATCCACACCTTGAAAGTTGTATGAAATTAGTGAACTTCAATCCCGATCAAGAGTAACTCAATTGCATTGCAATTTGATGTCGGGATCGAAATTCAAAATAACTAATCGATAAACTTATAACAAGACTACGGATAAATATTAACTTATAGCAAAACTTTCTTTTCTTTTTTAAATGTTCGAGACTTCTTTACATAAAAAATGCACTTGTCCAGTCGGACAAGTGGCCATCAATATTCACTTGTCCGCACATTTTTTTAACTGGTACCGGACAAGCAGACAAGCGTTAATGTCGAGCCCTGCAATGAGCGCTTTACATGCACATATAAGGCCATCCTTAAAAAAATGTTTGTTTGGAATTGCCGCCTTGAGGATTTTTTAGACCCAAGAGGGAGACAAGGATTTTTTCTTATTTTTCAAAAAAAAAATTCTAAAACTGGTAAAAATAAAAATCTCCATATAAAAAAAAGTTCTTAATTCTGGGTTACTCAATTTTATCAGGGGGTTATTCAATGAGGCTGGAGACAACTCCAAATAAACACTTATTTTATTTTGGCCTAATAAATAAAAATCTGAAGGAAAGATTACTAGCTCGAGCCTTACCAGCAGCATTTCTATGAAGCCTCGCCGCCCTGTCTATGGCGTATGGGTCAGTGTTGGCCATCAGGAACGGGTTCACCACTCCCCCGTATGTGGTCCGTGCCTGGGGGATGACCTGACTCAGAGCACTGGTGTTGTCCCTCACAATCTGTTGTTGCTGCTGTTGTTGCAACTGTGCATTGTAAATCTGTGCTGCAACATCCTGTGCTGTGGTTTGCTGCTGCGGTTGCTGGACCCTGTTGCCCAAGCTTAATGTGTTCTGCAAGAAAAAAAGTTAAACAGTTAAACATGGTTACAGCATACAATCTTTTAAGGTCTTTTGATTGTCACATGATGGCATTCCGGAATATTTTACCATTATCGGATATAATATCAGTGTTATGTGATGCATGGTTTTGCCAATATTTCTTGATTTATCATGGTTTATACTTTTGTTTACCACATTTTAAGATATGTAAAGTGAAATGATGCCAATGTTTAACAATATATACAGAATAATTTGAGTTAAAATCGCTGAATTCAATGAAAAACTGATAAAACTGTTCATAGGCAAACTTGACAGAGATTACAATTCATAATTTTGACCAAACAAGGTAAACATTTCTTTGCAGATTTTGATAGGATATATAATGAATTACAATTGTACCAATTTTCAGTGAGTTTGAACTTAATTATTTCAAAAGTTATAGACGTTTTTTGTTGCTAAAATGTACATATTCATGGTTGAAAAATTGGATTAAAATGCACCGTTAATGCGATAGCATTCAAACTGGCAAGTTTAAATTCCCCTAAAATGTTTATAAATCATAAATCATAAAATAAAGGATTGAAATTAATTTCTTTAAAAAATCCCTTTATAATGTAGAAAATTGGAGAACTGTCGTTGCTATAATTGCCCTGATAGTGTACCTGTGTTAGCTCCTACAGTATAAACAAAATATTTTCAACATATCAATATCTAAGTTCAATTTGAATGTTTACATATTAATCTTCAAATTTAAACAAAAATTACATGGATTAAACTATAAGTCCCCTTAACAAAAAACTAGAATCGAGAGGCCTGATTTACCAATTACAATTAACTATCACTTACCATCATATCAATAAGGGCGGCCTCTGACCCCTCACTGCTGATACCACTTGTGTCGGAGTCACAAGGGGAGCAACTCCTGGTCGGTTTGTTTCCCTGCTGCATAATGGTGGAGTAGATCATTTTCTCCACGGGGGAGAGGCCCCCCTCGTTCTGGGGACTCTGGGGGGAGAGTGTGCCATAGTCACTGCTGTAAAACAATCAACAGTAAAACAAGCTGCAATATTTCATTAATGATGTATTTAAGGTACTTACATTGTCAGCACAGGAAAACCCTGTTCATCACACACAATTCTAACTTTGTAATTTTCTTTTTCTTAATCTTTTGAAGTTGTTTACAAGTTTCTCTAAATTGTCATTGCATAACTCTTTGTTCCGGTGACAAATTCTCATTAATGCATCTTTGTTTTGTTCAGTGAGCCTATTTCTTTTTTTGGTGATAATATTTGACAAAAGCGAAATTCCCTTTATTACAAATGTATTTTTTCGTAAGTCCAAATACAAGCACAGGTTAAGATGATATATCAGAGGAAAACGGTCTCTTAAGACAATATTCAGACAGAACTCCTTGTATACGCTTTGAATAGTTATACCTGTGCTTGTATTTGGACAAAAAATTTCGATATTTTCGTCAGACCAGTTGTGTCCTTCTCGCAAAGTCGTTTAATGTAATATTTTGCATTAGGCCAAAAAAAAAAATATGTGTGTTTCCTATTTCATCAAATTTTAAAATAGGGTAGGTAGGTCGGCTTTTTTTTTTTTTTTTTTTTTTTTATGAGCTTTTAGGTTTTCCCCTTTCCTAGCATATGATTTTTCTATACTATAAGAAAATGTATTTTTGTATGGAGCAATCGTGGATAGAGACAACTGTTACAGAATTAAAGCTTTCTTAAATCTAAGGTTTATTTGGAATGTATACGAAGATTTTATTTTTATGTGAATAGAAAATATAAATATGACAGTCACTATAAATTAACAGAGTATAATACTCATTTCCACAGATATATCATGAATTGGTTATTAGTTCTATTTTCCTGGTCAACTGACATAACAGTAAACATTAATATCGTAACTGTAAGTGTTGAATTCAGAAACAGAGGAAATTCTGGTTGATCAGACGAGAGCCTTAGAAGTAAATCTTTTCAATAATTCCAAAAAAAATGAATACATAATTAATGGTTTAAGACTGAATTTAAAAATTTCATTTGCAATTGAACTGCAGCATTTTAGAATCATATTTATAATGTGAATGATTGTTGGGCCTATTCAAAGACTTACGATGTCTGCAGTCTCCACACCAAGAAATATAAAAAAAAAAAATTTGCCTCTGCTTTTTTCTTGTACATCTTTATAGCGAGCGCAGCTCGCCGGCGCGCAGCGCCGGCGCGAAGCGAGCTCTACCGGCAAGGTGTGTGTGAATAGAAAATTCGGACTAGTTGCACATTCATTCAACGGATTTTTTTGGCGTCAGTAAATCGGACCAGTAATGCATCGTTTTAATCGTCCCAGTAGTTCCCTGTAATCATGGCAATTTTTATCACTTCACACTCTCACGAGAATCAGCAAGACAAATTTAGACAGTAAAAACAATAACGATGTAAGCGACATACAGTCAATGTTACCTCTAGAGTTCACCTCAGTACACTTTCAATCAAAAATAATCATGTGACGTCACAAACGTTTACACATTGATCCGATATATTTTTTCGGAGTCAGTAAATTTTGACCCACAATTCATAGTACCAATGGTTTCCAACCTCACGTTCCAACATCACGTTCTCCCGAGAATCAAAGCAAAACCTTTGAAAAGCTTATAAGATGTGTAATTTTAAGAACATCATGCTTTTTAAGTAAATAAAACAGTATACTTCGCATACTTTTATTTCTCAGGGGAGTTTTAAAGAGTAAGACGACACTTAACCAACGTCAGCTTTGACGTCACAATAAGCACTGATAAGGGGAAATTACTCTAATTGAAGTTATTGTAAATCTGCTGAAATGACCAAAATCCTCTTAAAATCTTGCAAAGGCTAAGATAAAGAACAGCTGACGAATAAGGACATTTCTTCAGATACAGGAAACAGTTGTAAATTGCACTAATTTGGATGAATGCTCACAAATATTTTATTCACTATAATTACGGTAATTTCCTGAAACGTAACGTTATACGTAGCAGCGCCTTTTTTTAAAGGGAGTGGGTGGGTTGATGGCAGCCTCATCCAAAAAATCTTTGCAAGCAAAAAGAAAAATAAATCATGAAAATTCTAATCCTTCAGCTCTTTAGCAGTTCAATGGTTTCTTTATTTTCACTTCCATTTATTACATGCGGGGGGGGGGGGGAGGGGGGGGGGGGGGGGACAACACCATGTTCTTTTAACATGATAAGCAAATATTTTTAAGCGTAAATTAAAAATAAAATTAAACATTTATTATTTTTTTTTAGTGGAGGGGCAAATCCATGGTAAGTCGATTTTCTATGTATAAATTGACAAAAATGAAAAAAAAATTAGCATGGGGGGAGCTCTATGATGAGTCAAGTTTTATATGTAAGTTTAAGAAAAAATGTCTACTGCAAAAAAAAGGGGGAAATCAATCAATCAATCATAATCACAATCACTTTAAAAGAGGAGATGCAGTGCAATGAATATTTATATATTAAAATCTTTATTATTTAACAACATTGTATCTGAGATTAAACTATTGTTCTACATATAAATAAATAAATTATAACAAATCTTATAAACTATGAATAATGAAAATTTACTGAAAAATAGGTATGTTTTATTTTTTGGCATTCAAATTTCACGTTGTTAATTTTATTTTATTAATTTATTATAATTCATTGTTTGATCACATGCTGTGCTCGCCCCAACGGTCGCACCGTAAAACATATTATTAATTTTTAACACATCACTGCCCTATGAAACTATTTATTGCATTGATAATTTAGCTAAAATAACCAAGGATAACTTTCATCCATACTGCCAATCTACACTTAGAAATCTTTAAAACGCTTTGATGAGCGGTGTTTTCTATTGAATAGTTACAAGCGTTTTTTGAACTCTGTTTTGTAAGACTCTATTGTTTAAAGCAATTATGGTTGGTAATCTGGATTTGGAATAAAAAGTGTTAGGGTCGGCGCATAAAAAATAGGGTCGGTCGGGAAACCGGAAACACACATATTTTTTTTTTTGGCCTTATGCGACATGATTTCAGACAGATTAAATGAATAACTCGGTCTTTTCCCCCTCAACCATGCGTGTTGTCTTGGTCTTTCATACACATCATATAACACCTGTATTTTCAATGTTGACGGAAGAGTCTGAATGACGGAGATTCATTGCGTTCAATTGTAGGTAAGTCGTACGAGAAAAAATCTAGTAAATAAGAACAACGTAAATATTTTACTCATTTTTTATTGGGAAAAAAAAACCCCAGATCAAATTGGGAAAAATCTGAAATTTTTGCTAAGGAGAAAAGGGCCGATATTTGGACCCAAATTGGGTGTAGAAAAATCACTGTAAAATACTAACATTTTATCAATTTCAGATTGCAAGTGCAGTATGTTTAATATATTTTATCAATCTACAACAGACATCGTTTAAATATAATACTATAATATTCAAAAATTTATTTTAAAACCTCTCAACATTATTTTAATTAATCACTAAGTTATACACAGATTGAATATAAACAAGACATATGAGAGAGAGAGAGAGAGAAAGAGAGAGAGAGAGAGAGAGAGAGAGAGAGAGAGAGAGAGAGAAGATAAAGAGGGAAAAGACTGCCAAAGAGTTGGTTCCATCTGTTGAATAAGTAACAATTAAATTAACCTTTCTTTTATTGTAATATGAAATAGATAATGAAAACACAGTATTTTTAACAGTTGGCCAAAGACTTCTTGTTAATTTCCTTACCTGTTTGGGGTTCCAGGGCTGGTCCCCTTTATGGCGCGGGACTGTTTGGGCGGGGTGGTGTACATGTCCTTGTAGGAGTGGGTGCTGTACCCATAGTTAGGGATCTGGGGCTGGGGCTGACCGCTGTGGGCCGCATGTGTAGAGTGGGCGGCGTGGGTGGGGTGGGAGCTGGAGGGATTCTGGGAAGGCGCCTGGTTGGAGTTGGCCACCGAAAACAACTGGAAACCTATTATAGAGGATAAAGATATAATACAGTATCATAATGAGTATAATATAGAGCCATATAATACAGCTGAAAACCTGTTAATATAGAGGATAAAGATAAAATGTAACTAGTATGCAGATTTTACCTGTGTAAGTAATTACCTGGTAAAGGTTCTTGTAGAATACACAACATGTTACCTGTATGCAGGTGTTACCTGTATAAGTAATTACTTGGATATGAGCTATTGTAGAATATATAATGTTACCTGTATGCAGACATTACAACATGTTACCTGTATGCAGGTGTTGCAACATGTTACCTGTATGCAGGTGTTGCAACATGTTGCCTGTTTGCAGATGTTACCTGTATAAGGAATTACTTGGGTATGGGCTATTGTAGAATACACAACATGTTACATGTATGCAGATGTCACATGTTACCTGTAACAGTGTGCAGGTGTAACAACATGTTACCTGCATGCAGATGTTACCTGTATAAGAAATTACCTGGGTAGGAGCTTTTGTACAATACACAACATGTTACCTGTAACAGTATGCAGGTGTAACAACATGTTACCTGAATGCAGGTGTTACAACATGTTGCCCGTATGCAGGTGTTACCTGTATAAGTAATTACCTGGGTAGGGGTTATTGGCGTAGGGCTGGCCAGCACTCCCGTACCCCCCGGCAGTACTCTGGTAGGCGGTGTTAGTAGAATACACACTGTTGTACAGCTGTTCGTAGATACTCGGGGTCGGGTCTTGGTGTGTACGTACTGGCATCTGGTGCATGGTCTCTGTAAGGAATCAAAACTACGAGATCAGGGGACACATTACAAGTGTTTAAATTAAAGATATAGTTTGACTGAACATATATCTGGATGGATTATCTAAATGGTGTTGACAGCTGTATAGTACGTGTAAATGTCCATCATTAGGCCATGCACATTTTTAATATTTCTTTTTTTAAATGTGTAATATGATAGCATTTGAGTGAGCATACACTGTATACCTATGGATGGATTTCCTAAATGGAACGCTGTGGGTTTTGGAGTGTTGTATACATTCAACAATGTCAACTATTAAACTATTAATCAAATATCTACATGATCTACATGTAGCATATTTTAATTCAACACCAATATAAATCTAAAATGAAGTTCGATCAATGTAAATTTAGATCTCATTTTATTTTTGTAACCTGTGGCCATTCTAACAATCTAATAGTACATGTCAGTTAATACAGTGAGCCCTATTGGTCATATGCAGCTGTAAACCTAAAATTTTGATTGGTCAAGATAAACGTCGGCTCCAATAAATTAATGCTTTAATCCCCCAAGATTCCATTGGTTAGGGTGATCAAGTTTTGCAGTTCACCATAATTGTTGTAAGGAAGTGTGGTCAATTTCTACAGTAAACATTACGTTTTGATTGGTCAGGAGGTGCGGCGGTGGGTCCCATGTCCGGAATGCTCAGTGATCCATGAAGCATTGCATTGATGTTCTTCCAGATGTCAAAGTTATTAGCATACTTCACACCTTCCGGCTGATGGTCAAAGTCGTCCACTTTAATTGAAGGGATGTCTGAACTCTAAATAAGAGACAAAGAATATCAGCATTAATACAGCAGTAAAATAGTTATCTCTGGTGCAGGGATCAATAGTGGGATGGGGGGGGGGGGTTAAACCTCTATCCTGTCCCCCTGAAAAATCTAACTTTTAAAATTCACACAGGCCATTTCATAGTAAAACTATCAAACATTATTTAGTGGAAGACTTTCAAAATATCAGTCGGACTAATCCTAAATTTTCCACATTGAAAGGAAATTTGTTCAATCTTCTGTTGTTTTTCATGTTTTGTTTTAATCAACCGCATTTATAATATTTATACATGTAAAATATCAGTCACAATTTTCCTTTTCACCAAGCATCAACAGTTGATAAAGCATTCCTTTATGTTTGGTTTTATTTATTCCACTATGGTTGTGTTTGTATTCAGTTTTAATTCCTGACATGTTAGATTTATCCGAATTTGAATATGAAGTTAAGTCAAACTGGCCAAGTATATGGTATGAAGCTCATTTCAACATTCTATATGGAAAGCAATGTCAAACAGTCGTAATCTTTATCCACAAATCTTAAACAAAAACTTAATACACTGCCAAACCTGGTAAACTTTGTTTACATATAAACTTTTTTTTTACATTTCTATTTCGCTTGCACGGAATTCCCTGATATTTTGCCTGCGTCGTCGTGATAAATCTGCTGATGTCGGGTGTTTACAAAAAATGATATTTTCCCACGGTGTCATAACAAGATGCAGTGTATGAACTTGACGCGAAATCCTCTTAAATATTTCGCTTTAACTACTTATTGTTGAAGCAAAAAATAAGTTGACCAATAGACAATATTTTTGTTCACTTACCAAAGCCGACATTTTTTAAGGAACTCGCACGTGTTTCAAAAGAATATTTTTAAAGGTTCTTTGTCCGAGATAGATACCCTCCCGACCAAATACCTCGCACCCGGTGAGTGCAATTTATACTGTGACGTTCCACAGTCTAATTTTACCTCTTAAATCATACCTGTTGATTGGCTCCGATTTGTGCTCAATTTGCATACGAATGAATGAAGTCTTCTCAGGTAGTTTGTAATCAGTATCAAGTGTCCCGTGCTATGACGTCACAGGATCACAGGATCGGTCCATCTCAAAATAGGGGATGCAAGCTCCTCCGTCACTTAATTTTTTTTTAATTCCGAACTCAACTGAAGTCATTAAAAGGAAAGTAATACATAACTCTGACTTGTGACTGAGTAATAACTTGAGGAATGTTGATGACGGCGGGGCCAGTCGATCTCAGATACAAGTTTGATATAGATATAATATTATACATATTTGAATGTTACCCGGTATAGTGTGGAATTGTCCCTGGTTTAGGCCTATTTTTTTTTTTTAGTAATTCAGGCACGTAATAACATCATTTTTGAAAGTGTGTACAGTGTATATGGCAGTCTTATCCAGAAATTCTTGATATAAGATTTTTTAAAAAAGGACAAATCCGTTGGGGGGGGGGGGGGGGGGGGGGGGGAGGAAAACCGACTATAACTTCATTTTTTACTGATCAGTGTTCACATCCTGTCCTCACTTCAATTTTAACATGCTCCATTTAATAGTGTGGGTGTGTGTGTGGGGGGGGGGGGGCTCCCCCTCCCGATGTTACGTGCCTCCAGCTCCTAAATATAAATAACCCCTGTATGTTCAAGATATAGGTACTGCCTTTCAAATTAAAAAAATATATAATCAAGCATAATTTCATTTCTTTCCCCGAAAAGTGATACCTAACAACGTAGCGCAATGTGTTAAGAGGCTTTAATTTTATAACTTGTAGCATTCCAAAAATTTTGAAACGTATTTTTGTATTAAATATTGCAAAAAATGCATTTGAAATTCTTAACCATAGAAAATATTCTGATTTTATAATGTACTAGAATGCACAGCAATGAGAAGTGCGCATTAATCCCTCCCTTTTTACGGAAAACACAGAGCGGCAGTCCAGTTGCATGGTAAAGAAATGTCACCCCCCCCCCCCCAATACTCATGGTTTTTAAGATATCGAATAATTCTGTAATTTGTTTGTTTGTAACAATCAGGGAGAAGATCGGGTTGCGTGTGCTGTTGCGTTGCTACTTCACTGAAGCACTGTAATTAAGCACGTGCTTACAACTTTTTTTTACTGATTTCAAACTTAAAAAAAGACTGGCGGTTTTTTTTCTTATTGCAAATCATGACAACCTCTTGCGTTTGTCAATAAAATTTTCCTGAAGCATCCCAACTTCTAATACATTTAATATTTAATGGGATATCTTCCAAGTTCAACTGGTAGATGGTGAGTTGAAGTACGAAATTTTAAAAGAATTTTTCTAAATTTCAGGGGCAAAATATCTAAATTTTATCATATCCAAAATTTGTTTTAAAAATTTTATATATGACTCCTTTTGATGAATTGTTTATATTAGCCACATAAATGTTTTTTGGCTTTTAAAAAAGAGCCCGTTTCACAAAGATTTCCTAAGATGTTTCTTAAGATAGCACTTAAGATATGCCCAAGTTATAACTTAGGAAGTTCCTTAGATTTGTCATAGTTGTTTCACAAAACTTTCTTAGCGTAAAGCAGTTGACTTAGTCTTATATTAAGGTACATTGTAAGCCACTATCATATCGTATTATTAATTGTAAATTAATACCGCTCACGTAAGTTCTTTTCAATATGACACGAATGTAAACTAAATATAAGTGAATGTAAAAACTCATTCCCTTGCTCGCCTAGAAACTTCTTAGAAAAAGTAAAATGTGTAAAAAGAGTGTAAATTCATGTAGTATAGTGTTTGTGTGCATACTTACTAAAATTTTGTATACTAGTTTACCTTCACATGCAAGAATTACGTAATAAACCCGTAAAATCTTTATAAACGATATTTTTGAAATTTGAGAGAGAATATATTAATCGTAGCATCTTTCTTGTTTATTGCTACATATTCATATATTACTTTATCTTATAAACATGTATTATTTGGATATAAAGATGTATGATTTTACTATACCATACGGTATATTACAAACGGAAGACAATAAACACATGTAGTGACATAAGGATTAAGAACGGAAAGATGGGGAACTTTCAGACTAAGTTTGATTGATGTAATTCGTGTTTTTTTTGTAATGGTTGATATATAAATGTGTTGTTATTTTTTACTTCATGTAAAAGAAAGCATCGCAAATAAATGTATCTCGTCTGAGATTCAGAGCTAGAAAAAGCGAGGATAAAATGCAATTATTCTGAATGAAACAGCATTCCCATGGAGGATTTAATTTGGCGTCGACATTGATCCACTTCCAGGTTACTCCTACCCCCTCTGTCTTCTCTCCCCCACGAACAAAAATCAAATGAACAACCCACCTCCTTACAGAAAACATAAAATTTCTCCCTTAACAAAATGTTTATTTCGCGGATGGATAGGACAAATCATATAGTCATTCTGTAATTGAGTATTTTTTTTTTAGTATTTATTCCTGTTTAAGATATCAGTGATTCTCGGGCATGAATAATTTACTTATCATCAGTGCACTAGTTTTAACTATACCCGCTATCCATCTGCGTGTGCGACCAGATAATTAAAAAAAAATTAAAAGTCTTCACAAAAGAAATTAATTAAGAAATATATGTACGTTTTTATAGTTTTAAAGTATTAAGTTTAGAAGTAAAGAGAAAAAGGTCTTAATGATACGTGAATTGTAGTATTTTTGTTCAACTTTAATATGCGTATAATTCATTTCAATAAAAAACATAAACAGTCGCCATGTTAAGTTTGTTCCTATGACATCGATTAACCTGTCTTTAAGTTAAGAAATAACTTAGGAATTTCATAAGATAAGACTGAAATAGTGAAACGGATACGCAATGAACTTAGGAAAAAGTTCTTTCCTAAGATATAACCTTGTCCTAAGTATGTTTTGTGAAACGGGCCCCAGATCTTGAAAATATAATTCCAAGGTCTTTACAATCTTTGACAATTTCTAAAACTCTGTCGTTAAAATAAAAAAAAAACCTCTTTTTCACATAGGTCCCTTGGAAAAAATCAATACTTTTGTTTTATTTATATTAACATTTTAATTCCACTCTTTTCTATAACGTTCTAACTCTGATAAATTTTCTCTTTGGCGGACTCCAACATTACAAGAGAAAAAGTCGGACACTGTGCCATTCATCTTGATGAGTGATTTTTAATTAATTAACTCCTTTTTACATATTTGTAATATATACAAGCAATTTTATATTTATACAGGTACATAATTCCTTTTCTATTAATGTGGAAAAAACTTTGCAGACCAGCAATATTTTTTTTTCAACAAGGTAATTTTTTAAATCATCGATGCACAATGAAAACAAAATTTTAGCCAAACAGTTACAGAGTATACATTTGTTCTTTTAACCAAATATATGGTTTGAGAATAATTATATATGTTGCCCGACATTTGATTGATGCAATAAACTAACAGTACTAACTACCTCAATGATTCTCTCTCTCTCTCTCTCTCTCTCTCTTTCTCTCTCTCTCTCTCTCTCATTAAGTCCCTGCCACACTTTCACGATTTTGAGCTACGATAGTGTACGAATTCAATAACCGCACTTATTCGGGGTTCATCGTAGAAATAGTCGTTGCAAATCGGCAAATGCAGTAAATGTTTTGTGCACGTTCAAAACAATCGTGGCAACAGTACGATTTTTTAAGTATTCGTAGACTTTCGCACGACACTCGCGCTCTGCACTTGTGCATACAGTCGCAATAAATCTTCGACATTCTTAGGAAACTCGCGAAACTTCGTAGTACTTACCTTGCTACGAATTTTCTACGATCGACCCCGAGTATTTTTTCGAGTTCATTCGATTGTTTCTCAAATCCTCACCGAAAAAATATTTCCAGTTAAGTATTTTTTGCAAAAATGCAATTATTAATTTGTTTAATGATCACTTTATAAATGAACACACCATGTAGTTACATATTCGTATAAATTCGTATCTGTTAGTGGAAATATCGTGTATCAATCGTACAGTTTCGTTCTCATTCGTAAGAGTATCGTATAAAAATCGTTTCCTATCTTATCTGCTCGTAGGAAGATCTTAAAGTGTGCGTTACTTAATCGTCGAAATTCGTACATGAATCACCACAATTCGTCCTGTTATCGCACAAACATCGTACATGGTTGAGCGGACATGTAGCCAAGTTGTATTAGATTCGAAAAAGTACTGCCTGTAGAATTATTGAAAGTCCGACATGGCAAATAATGGCGATTTGTTACTTTTAGCAATTCGTGGGCAATCGTTGCATAAATCATGAGAGTGTGACAGGGGATTTAAAATCCCACAAAAACGAAATATGCAATACGTTGGGCTTTGTTGGATTTGATCACGCAAATATACCTCATAAAAATGCAAAGAATGATTGATTCCTTCAATACATTGTAATTCATAAGTATTTTAAGCTGAGCCATCTAAATAATTTATCAACCCGACAATACAATACAACAATACAATACTTCGTGGGCAGACAATAACAAACCAAAGAGGCTGTATACAATTGTTGTTTTAAAGAGACTCAGTTTTCACCAAAACCCCTTTTAAAATATTAATTTGCCTAATTTGAAAGTCATTCATACTGTTCACGATTGAGACACATTTAAGTATTGATTGGATTTGATGATGAAATAGAGATAGTTTGTTGGGTTTTTTTAAGTTTAATATTCACACAACGACTTGTTCAAAAACAGACGTTAAAGGGACACGCAGAAGAAAACATGTTCCAAACATCACATTATGTTTTCGTCACTCTATTTCTTGAGGTTTTCTGTAAGCAGAGAAGTGTTTCTTACTCGGTAGTGGACATCGAGGCGACTAACTACCCATTAACGGTGTCTTATCCAGATTTCAGTATTTTGCAATGTGGAACGCTGTGCACAGAAGATAGCTATTGCACAGAGTTTCTTTTCAACAAAACAAACAAACAGTGCAATGCAGTCCATTGCGTAAGCAAGCCAGGCTACTCGTATCAGTTTTTGAGTCTGAAAAATGACCAAGTACTCCGTTTCCGGAAAGGTAAGAAATAAATTTATATCGAAACTTGTTCTGTAATTTGGCCGGCGGTTTTATTCAACTAAACTTAATGAGAACCATTTTAACAAGACATTGGACTTTCAGTATAGGACGTAGCTATCTATTCCTTGCGTGAGAACAAGTTAAAATGACGCGGTTTCAAGCGAAATATGCACGGATTGCGTAGTCTTAGCTCAAAAGCCAGACAAATCTTGCTGATTTCAAAGAGCCATGGCTGAGTGGCTTGTAATGAAATAAACAGGCTTACGTCACATTGCTGTTTGACATAACTACCCAAAGTCCAACCTCTTAAAGCTTGTTAAAATGGTTCTACCTTTTGACACAGATTTAAGGAGCGGTTTTTTTTTTATAAAAATTGTTTTTAGCTCACCCGAGCTGGAAGTTCAAGTGAGCTATTCTGATCACATTTTGTCCGTCGTCCGTCTGTCTGTCCGTCCGTCCGTCTGTCTGTCCGTCTGTCCGTCTGTAAACTTTTCACATTTTGAACTTCTTCTCTAAAACCACTTAACCAATTTCAACCAAATTTGGCTCAAAGCATTCTTATGGAAAGATGAATATAAATTGCAGAAATGAAAGAAAATTTTCATTGAAAGCGGAGAAAACCTCAAAACTGCAAAAAAAAAAGAAAAAAAAAAGGGGGCGCATTTTAAAAAGTCTTCTTCTCAAGAACTACTGAGGCAAATTCAACGTAATTTAGCATGAATAATCCTTATGGGAAGGAAAATATAAATTGCAAAAATCATGGGCTAATTCTGTTTCAAATCTGAGTTATTACGAAAATAATAAGAAAGAAAATGCGTGTTTCAAGCAATTTATAGCATCAATGAGTCTTGGTAAAATGGGTAGGCATGACCGGGCCAGGGCAAAACAAAAGATTGACAGTTATTAATCTGCCAATCTCATTAAAATTTCAAGATATTTACTGACCAGTATATTTGTATTCGCTGTAAATATTGCTGCAAAATAATGCGTAATTGGAATTGACGATTGCCGATCTGCCCCGGCTTTTATTTTGCCCCGGCCCGGGTTTGTTTACCCATTTTACCAAGACTCGTATTCCATAATACTAAAACGAGGTTCTTTGTTTAAAGCAGCCATGACACTATATGATAAACGGGTCGATCTGACAATGATGAATTTGTTTGTTGTGCAACAGTTCGTGTACGAAGGGAATCTTTGAAACATGCAAAATACATTGGTGCCGATTTTGTGAAGTAAATTGAGGCTAAATAATTCAATGCGTTGACAGTTTTCACATATGACGGTGGTGTTAACTTGTTGTGATTTTCGTTTCGTTTTCATTTACGCTTTGCGTTAACCTGGGAACTGTCGCTTGTATTTCCTGATTTTTACGTATCAAATCAAACAGAGACTTCGGTAAATCAAATAGTTTACTGTTTTCCTGCGCAAATTAAGCAACATCTGATGTATTAAGAAAGAACTAAAATGCAATTCATTCAGGATATCGGTAATTCGGTATCATCTTTTGCGTAATGGTAGAATAATGCAATATGTTTTGTTAAGATGCTCGGCATTTTCTCGAGTTTATTCAGTTTAAATAGAGTTTAATATCGCTGACGGAAATATGTAGGTATATACATGTATATGATTCATTTTGAAAAATAAATTGTGTTCTTTATTTGTTACAGTGCATGTTTCTTGTGTTTAATTGTTTACAATTTCTATTTACTTACCATATTTGAGTGTTGAGCTTCGAATTATAAGCAAGATACAGAGATTTGCTCACAATTCTATGTTTGTACACAGATCTGAGGCCATTCATTTTTTTCCCATTTTAAATGCCGAATAGGAAATACCAAGTTAAAAATCTTAAGCTGAATGTAATAAACTCAAGTGAACAAAATATGACTCAAACCTAGCAAAATTTTGAGTTCATCTTGCTTATAATTCTACGATTGACGCTGAGATTTTGGTTGATCATTAGAAATTCTATATGAATTAGAGTATGTTAAATACTTGTACACAAAAAAAAATTAAAGAATGATATGCTGTATATAACTACTCTCTGGGGCCCCCTCTTTATACAATGAATAATGTGAAATGTGAGTAAATAAAAACGACATCGTTAAAACAGTTTCCATAGTTCTGACACATTTCTGTTGCGGGGATAAAAGAATTATCGCTATTCCTAAGAAAATATTACAGCGGAAAATTATCCTGGTTTGTAGCCATTTGTTATTTTTGAATAAAAATGAAAATAATGGGTGGGCCATAGTAAATTAGAGTGATGTGCCTGTCAATACGGTGACATTGCTTTTTATAGCTCTTTAACATGTCACGTGACAACATTTTTCATTCCAGTGTATTCATCAATCAAGTGTGAGTCACGAGTTTACGCGAAGTAAACAACAGTCATTTAACTAGAGCAGAGCTCGTGGCAAAGCCACGAGTAGGTCTTCCTTTGTTGCTGCGGGTTGAACACTGTGTAATCGTTTCAAAAATTCTTTAAAAAATGATATGTTTAATGACGAGTTAAATTTTCAAAGGGTAGCAAGCATTGTTATAAACAGTGTGTACTCATGATCCATTTCAGGAATTGTATTTTTTTTTTTAAACCGAACCCACCTACAAAACACATAACCTTTTCTCTAAGATAACTTCTTTATTTAAATCTTTCTAAATTTTTGAAGACAATGTGCAAGTTTAAAATTGTTACCTGCTGAAAAAATATAGTAATTAGTCAAAATTGATGGCATCTCAGAACTTTTCTATAGGGAAATGTGTGTCGTCTGATATTAATTAATGATACGAGTACACTTGGACATTGAAAATAATATATAATCAGCTAAAAAAAAAGATCAGCTGTAGAATTTATGCAAAAGTGAGCATCTAAATTTTTACACCGGATGGTACTGTTTCATAGATACCCCACTATGTAACGTGAATTAAATATTTTATTGTTATTTACAGAAATGAATAGTACTTCTCTCGACGATGCAATAATATGCAAAATCCTAATTTTTTTTATGTCAGTGGGTTGACTTATTAAATTGAAAAAACTTCAATTGTGTTTGCGTAAATTGGAATTCTTTGAAGGAATTAGACAGTCCGTTTTAGAGAAATTTAAAGAAGTTATGAAACTGGTCAGTTTCTAGATCAAACTGCGTATTGATGTATTTAAAGACTATCATGTGTATCGTCTGTAGCCACGGTCCGGAATCCGTATGTGCAGTCATACATTGTATGTACATCGATACACCATTACCTCCTCACCTACAGCCATACAAATAAGGGATGCAACCTTCATATATACATGCATAGTATTATAGTTCTGGAAACTATTTATCTTTTATTTTTATATATTGGGTATTCATTGTTGATCTAAAATTAGTACTCCACTGGCTGTAGCTAACCTTGTAAGTAAATTAAGTTGCATTACAACCTCATAATACACAACTTCAATTTAATTTTTTTTATATTAATTTTCATGCAATTAGCAATAAATAAAATCCCCAATAACGCACATCTATCTCACTTAAGTGTAACTTTGAGAAGCACATATAATTTTAGGAGGCAAATATGTCGCTTTATTACAGTCTGCAAGTCAAGTGAACTATCATGGTCTTTCAAAGAAATAAGAAATCTGTCGACAATTGCAGTACTTTGATGATTTCTATGGCGATCGACTGCATTGCATAATGTAGTCCTATTTCCCTAGAACAAAATTTCCTTTGACTTCAAACTTTTAATTATAATATATTATGAATTTTTCTGTTCATAACTATAGAAGTTTAGCGTGTTCAACAGGTTAATTTATTAGCCACATTTTCAGGTTACGATTTCACATCTTTAATGTGAAGATGATTGACTTCGAATAATAGTCTTATTGTTTATAAAAGCACCCTTCCAACTGTTACTTAAATACATATGTTCCGAGTTGTGTGCGCTGAAGCGACACAAGATTTTCGGTCGCACGTGGCGATTGAATTAACACAGACTGACCGAATAAACAAACGGGTGGGAAAGTGAAACACTTTAAGGAGAAAATGTTACACATAAAAAGAAGTCACCAAAGATGATTTTTGACAGATCTAGATATCTTTTCGCAAATTAAAAAAAAAATCCAGCGCTAGCACATGTCAGCGGGGCGGCAGGAGGGGGGACGCAGCAATGAGTTCGCTTCCACACTGAAACGAACAACCATGTAGAAAAACTACAGAGTGATTAATATGTGACCGATAGAATCTAATCTTATGTTGTTTAAAACTCATGTGAATATTCTTTAAAATAATCATCAAATGCCTAAATTCAGGACAATTCAGGACATTCTTTTATCGTGCTAGCACCTACCGCAAACATGTAACATGGAACTTTGATTATAATTTGATTTGATTTTTAAAATACCTTGTACGCTATCGTATAATTAAATCAATGCTTAATCAACTGTACAAGTAAAATAAATTTATCTTTTCATCTTAAACTTTATATATAATAGTTGAAAACATAATAAAATAAAGTTCTGTCCGTGCAATTTAAAACATGAACGCGTGATAAGGCACATGTGGAACACGAACCGACCGCGGATCACTTGTCCACTCGCGCTGGATCTCCTCGGCCATGTGCGAGGGATGATCATCATTTAATTTTTTTTTTATTTTTTTTTGTTTGGGAGGGGGGGGGGGGGTTAAAAATTATAGATATACAAACCAACCATTAATTCATGTCTGACGATGTTTCCGATTTGGAGTAATATCGTTCATTAATATTCATTTACACTCAAATGTTTAATGAAATAAATACAAGATGGACAAACTTTTATAACATAAAATTAAAACAGTTCTTGTATTTACGGCGTTCATATTCATCTAAGTGTGCGTCGCAGTGTGCGAATCTTGTGTATTAGATAACCGCTTACCGCTAGGTAGTGCAGCCGTGGCTGATCTCCTCGGCCGTGGACGAAGGATAGATTACGTAAAGGTACAACGCACAGACACGCACAGCTCAGAACCCAGGAGGATTTTAAAAGTTTGCAGTATAATGACCATATTCTATCAAATAGAAGTTCTTTATTTTAAACTTAAAATCCACAATTGATCTATATCTGATATTGCTTGAGATTGAGAAAGACATTGCTTTTATTAATTAACTGAACGATTTCCTAATTGACACCCACTCGCATAGTCCATTAACTTTTATGTGTAATCAAAACTAAAACAATTCTTGAGTTCGAGGCTAAATAAACTCCTATATAACAGACGCAACTCTCATGTATTAGATAACCGCTGACCGCTACGCGCAGGTAGTCCAGCCGCGACCATGGTGACCGATTTTCTCGGCCGCTGGCGTGGGACAGTTTCGTTAACTTAGCCAAATTGCCGTGAGTACTGGTCAACGCGTAATACTGTTTACCCTCATATTATGCAATACCAGAACACAAAAACAGTTTTATGAGATAAATAAAGTCACAAACAACATTTTTTGCAGCAACGCCCATATCGAAAAATTTACCGTTTTAGAGTTATGAAGCAAAGACTTTTAAGGGGTCTAGACCCCTCATTTTAGGGGCTAGCCCCTTTTTTATGGTATCAAATGAAAGCTCTTAATATTCTGCACAACTTTTGTTCTATATGTGTCCAGAAAAAATTTACAACTAAAAAGTTATTAAGCAAAGATGTAAGCAAAATTTAACATTTTTTGAAACATAAATTTCAATGTATTTTTTTAAGAAGTAAACGTGGGTTAATCAAACATGTAAAACCAGGAGGACAACGTTCAACATGTCTACTTTAAAGATTTGTAGATTAAAACTACTTGCTACGGATCAACTCGGAGCCTTTGCAGGTACACGAGACCCACTAAAAAAATATTCAAAGGGGAATAACTCAAAACCGGAAGTAGCGATTTCATAATATTTTGTGCTATAGTGAGCTATTGTCATTTCCAATAAACCCTGAAAATTTGAATAAATTCTAATGACAAACAAGTGAGATATTACAGTTTAAAGAAACGTCTAGAAGAAAAAGAAGAAGAAAAATAATAATGAAGAATTTCCAACAGAATCAGTACAAGGTCTTCCGTTGGAAACGGAAGACCTTAATTATAATGGAGAAGACAAATTAAATTGTTGAATATTTTTAATTTGAGAAATTGAGCATATTGTGGTGCAATTTTCTTTTCCACATATATACATGTAGGATTTTTTTGATAAAATACAATAACTATTATATTTAAAAAAAAATACAATAACTAGTAAGTAGTTGAGGAAGAAAATGTACCTATATGCTCTCATATATTTTGATCGCTTTATTAAGTGGGGGAGGGGGGGGGACGAAAATACAGGGAATTAGAAGTTATATAACAGTGTACCCCTACCAAATATTTAGTTCTATATCTTGCGTAGGATTTTCTTATTCTGTGTAAAAACAGTATTTCATGAAGGAACAATGTCAAAGATTACGTGTATGCAAAAATAAGTGTAAAATTCGAATACTTTACAATATTTATTTTTTTGTAATTCTACCGAGGGCCAATGGCACAATATCTTTTGAACGCCCATTGTTGTTAAGGTGAGCGATGTGGCCCCATGGGCCTCTTGTTATATTAAAGTTACCGGTAAGGTAAAAAAAAAAGTCGATTCACTACGCACATTCAATTTAGCTAAAAACGAGAACAATTTGATTAAAAGAAAAATTCAATGTACAGTAAAAATTATGGTACATGAAAAATTATTCTGCCATGTGACAATTTTTCCCTCTAGATTAAAATTTAGTAAAAGACAAACAGATTTTAGAAATCCATTGATTAAGATTAAGCAAGATCATATTTGGTTTGATTTTTTTTACCATGATCATATGCATAAAATTTTTAAATTTTGATTTTCAATTTAAGGCGGGTTTATTCAAATGTTGTATTTATTGTGGACGCGAAAATAATTGTAAAAATTATTTATTAATTTCTATATCTTTTTAACCCGAATGATATATACTGCGTAATTTATTGTGAAGATATATTTTTATTTAATATATTTAAATAAATAAATAAATGAAATATTTTTTAGCATGAAAAATACGCCACATATACCTTTAAATTTATGTCTACGGTAATTAATTAGCGATTTATAATTTTAAATTAGAGTCCATGGTAATTAATTACCGATTTACAAGATTAATACTTACCGTAATTGTTAATATTTAAATTTTGATTTTCAGTTGAGTTCTTTATTAACTTTAAGCTGTACAGCTTATCAGTGCAGATTGAGATGTTAATGGTGATTCATTACAGATTTAAACTGGACGTACATGGGACATTATTATTATCATGTAGAAAAAACTGCCACTTGGGAAGAAGCCAAGGTAATTTGTAAAGGAAGACTAAAAAAATGTTTGATAAAAATAATGTTGGTTTTTTTTATTATTATTATCTTTGGGGGAGGGGGTTGTTTTTTTGTTGTTGTTTTTTTGGTTTTGTTGTTGTTAAATATATCTTATTTAAAGCAAATCAGCCACCACATTAAAGTAAGTAATTGTGCATATCTAAACTTGCATTAGCATAGAAAAAAAATAAAAGCAGTGTAGCTTGGGCCTATGAGATTTTGATAGAATTAACACTGTTTATAGTACAGACATAAATACGTTGTACACATTGGTTAGAAGGAGGAAAACTAATCTTCAGGTTTAGTAATATCATTCATTTTTTGTCTTCTTTTTTTACATTTATTTCTAAATAATACTAGTACTTATGATTATATCATAACAGTTGGAGTGTCAGAAGCTGTACATTAATTATTTTTTTTTAAAGTGGAGGGGGCAAATCCATGATAAGTCGATTTTTTATGTGTAAATTGAAAAAAAATGAAATATTATTTTTTTTAACATAGGGGAGGTGGGAGCTCTATGATGAGTCAAGTTTTATACGTAGGTTTAAGAAAAAATGTCTACTGCAAAAAAAAAGGGGGGGGGGTGAACTGACGCTACAATCACTTTAAAAGAGGAGATACAGAGCAATGAATATTTATATATTAAAATCTTTATTATTCAACAACATTGTATCTGAGATTAAACAACTGTTATACTTATAAATAAATAAATTATAACAAATCTTATAAACTATGAATAATGTAAATTTACTGAAAAATAGGTAACGTTATGTTTTATTTTTTTGCATTCAAATTTTACGTTGTTAATTTTATTTTTTATTGATTTATTATAATTCATTTTTTGATCACATGCTGTGCTCGCCCCAACGGTCGCACCGTAAAAAATATTACATGTAGTACAGACATAAATACGTTGTACACATTGATTATAAGGTGGAAAACTAATTTTCAGTTTTAGTAATATTCATTTTTTGTCTTCTTTTTTTACATTTATTTCTAAAATAATACTAGTACTTATGATAATATTATAACAGTTGGAGTGTCAGAAGCTGTGCTCTTACCTTGTGGAGATCAACAGTAAAGAGGAATCTGATTGGCTGGCTGCCTCATTTCTCATGAAAGGTAATTGTTATATATTTGTTTGATGTCTTGCAGATGGAGGGGGGTGGGGGTAGATGGCTATTTGTATCCGGTGATTTTGGTTATTATAGACGATTATATGTATTTTGAAATGAATATATACATTTTGCGTGTTTGCGTCATTTTTGGGTTGGGTGGTTTGCCTCTAATATTGTTATAAAATTGACGTTGCTCAACTCATTTTTATGAGTGACACTATTTGCGGGATCTACTACCTTTCATTATATCATCAGTCCAGCACGGATTTATACAGGTGTATAAATTATATCATTAAGAAACAATTCTTTGTGTATGATGAGGTGATCAAATACGGTCGGGCGTGGTTAAAGATTTGATCAAAGATTTGATTACGCCCGACCGTATATTAATCACCCTATCATATTCAAAGACTTCTGTATCAATATTTGAAATAATTTTCAGCAATAGTTCAACTGAATATTAAATTCTTGATATTTATGAGTTTCATTTAGTATGGTAATGTAAAAAGCCCGCTTGCGTCCCAGCATTGCGACATCGATGAAATGTTTTGAACTATGCGTTCCTATAGCAACTTTTCGGACGTTTCCGGCAAAGCTCGGAAAAACACCTCGAGAGCCGATTTCAGCTGGAACTCAAGTAAGAACTCAGTTAAAGTCTGTCCCAAAATATTTTTGCCGAATATTTTCTTTAATTATTCGATATCTGTAAATACTTCTTAACTCAGACGATGTTCATTTAATAGTATGAAAAAATCCCACTCATCCTCTAGATTGTCATGTTTCAATACACGGCTAAAAATAAAAAGTCCACGGGGAATTTGCATTGCATCAGCTATGATTAAGCCCAGATGAAAACGATGAAAAATTATGCGAGGTATTCCGAGTGACTTCCGAATGGAGAAAAGATGTCAAAATTCTCCGAAGTCTATTTTAGTTCCTATGAAATTTTTAGAGGAAAAATGATAATGTGTGAATGAAGTTATCTTTGAAATTTTTCCTTTGATGTTAACTGCACTTTTCCTACAGGTGTTCACACAGCTATGTGGTTTTTTTTTTATTATTAAAAATCGTCCAAATGTACAACATAAATATCTTGGGACAGACTATTAAAGTATTAATAATCAAGGTGGTATGGGACATTTGTCGATATTAATGTGGATTAAAGTACATCATAACTGATATACATTCACCGGTTTAGAATTTTTTAATTTTACAATATTTAAACAAGATAGCTTTAAAAAATATTTGGAGAATCTGTCCCTCTTTTCTTTCCTTGCCAAATGTGTCAAACCTAATGGTCTACCCCTCTTTCTCGTCGTCGCTGTGGTTGTGGATATGTGTGTCACGTAACCCATGTAAGGTTTCACACAATTGCACAAGGAAATAATTTCATCATATGTTACTATATAGCTTTAATTCAGTTAATTAATTAACTATACTCTCAGCACATAATTCATGAAAGAGAAATTTTAGTTAAATGCTTCAAGAACAATTTTAGATCAGAAAAATAATGCCTTATGCGGCTTTTAAGAGCGATTATTGAGAGTAAACATACCTACTCCCAAGTACACGTGGGTTCCACATGGTGACAAAACAGGTTCAGCACCATCCAGGAAGTTGCATCATGCGCATCTAAAAAAATGGTTCCATTGAAATTAGTGTGACAATTCCATTAAAGTATTAATTCTCCTAGCCACTGAGTCCAAAATCAATACTATAGGCCTAAAATAAGGTGCCAAAATAGGAAGAAAGAAAAGAAATTGTCTCAGTCTATATATATGGAACTACAATTGGCTATTTCCTTGCGTAAGACCTTTAAGGCGGGATTATTCAAATCATTTGAATTTTTTATCGGGAAGTAAAATAATATATTTTTTTTTATTTCTTGTATCTCGATGTTATTCGATTGACTTATACACTTATAGCCCATCCTTGTATAAAGTAGTGAAGCAAATAATCAGATCATGTTATTGTTATTCACTAAAAACACACCACATTTACCTTTAATAAAAATAAATCCTGGTTTTATGAGATATTTGTCAATGAATTGGCTCTGTTCATTAAGGACGTTGGATCCTGCGATCAGAAGTCTTTTTTTCTAAAGTGTTTTTTAAAAATCTACAAACATAGCTTAACCAAAATTCAAAACAAAATTTTGGGGTCTATATGCTTCATTTGGCGCTACGGTGTATTGAATATGACCTTTCTGCACTGAAAGTGCAGATTGCAAATAAAGCGCTTTTCCCTCTATATTTTATTTTTCATGGCATCAAATACAAATTTATACGATTTAAAATAAATAAAATTAAAATTATCATGAAGAAAAATGTTACAATTTCTTCACCTAATTGACATTTTGACCTTTTTTCACTGATAAAACCCTATTTTTATCCATTACTAACTCAACATATAATGAAATTATTTAAAAGTCTCAAACTTTTTCTTAAATTATGACAAACTTGTCAGAAAAATCTTAAAATTTCAGAAAATAAAACAAAAAGTATGAGTCTATTATTTAGAATTTAAGATATTGCATGAAAAAAGCTGATTTTTGGCAAAAATTGGGAATCATTTTTCCTTGACTTTTATGAAATATAAGTTAAATTTGCCATTATGTGTCGATAGAAGTATTGAAAAATTGTATAATTATGTTTTTCGTAACAAAATGATAAATCCTAATGCACAAAATATTTGGAAATTTTGTTTGCACTGGAAAAAAGGAAGCTACAGTTACGGTATTCTAAAACAACTGGGTTATGAAAAATGTTTATTTTCTTCTTAAAAACCTTCCACCACAAAATATAGTCCCATACTAAACTTTGTAAATATGTAATTTTTCCTTTACTATTTCATTTCAAATAGATTGATTTGCATTATAACATTTGAATTAATGAGTAGAATCAATATATGATGCATGATTTCTAGAATAGAGGTTAACCAAAATGGCTACCCAAAAACAGAGGAACGAACCTCTTTAAGTAACGCGCTATGTGTGAAATAATACGAGTTGTTTTTAAGAAGTTTTCGGGAAGCATCTCGTTAACATTGTTCGGTGCGATAAGTTTAATACCCCCAGGAATTATTTGCTTAGTACTTTATGACCTGATTTGATTTAAAAAAAACACCAAGATATTCAGCTGTAAAGTAAGTAAACCCCGGTGCATTCTCCTGCTTTTAACGTTATATGAGAGTTTCATTTGCCTATATTTATGACATCATAGGAGTACAAACTCAAGTGTCGGATAATGTCGTCCGAGGTTTTTGTTTTTGAGCTCTGTCGGAAAGGCCCAGGAATTTCAATTGCTAACGTGCGAGTACCAATCATTGCCCAAAAATACACAATTTTTCTCTATTACTCTCTTCATGTAAGCTGTCATGTAAAAAGTTCTTGGCGAATCTCTGCACTGATCATTTATTTAATTTGAGGAATAATTTTTTTTTATTTTCATCGATATCGACTTACTTCTGGCTAAAATTAAACCCTGTCCATTACCTTCGATTTACCGGAAGTTCGAGTACCCATTCTTGCCGCTCATATCTTTTCGTTATTTTTTCTAATTAATCTGTAAAAAGGTCACACTTTTAAGAGAATCTATCAATTTAAGATAACATGTAAGAATATAACATAAAAAATTATATCATCAACGCAATTCAATCATATTATAAGCAATATTGTATTATTAAATGTCCCTGCAGCCACATGCGCACAAACGGGGGGACATGTGCTTCACATCTCTTGGGACAAATGATTAAAAATTAAAGAAATGCATTGTTTATTTATTAAAGGCTTTTTAAATATTAGTTTAAGTGTGTCCAGTAAAAGAAATAATGTGAGTGAAAGTTATTAGCAATGCCTCTGATTTAGACCGCAGGTGCGTGTGGATAAACCTTTGATCCACCTCAGGTTGCAAACAAAATGGCGTCTTACAAGCAAGCAGACGCTCGACTTTCTTTCTCTAATATTGTGTAGTAGGAATTGTATCTTGCGTATTTTTTGTCAAATATCATAACACGGAGGTTAATATTCTTCGAATTTGGACCTAAACAAAAAATGACCTGTCATCAAAATGGATTACAAGTCAAAGATTCAGTGGCATGTGTCATTGTACGGATACAGCTGATATATGTTTTCATAGACTTATCTTTATTAAGGTGAGTTCCGAACTGTTGAAGTAGATTTCTTCATTCCCAACTTTTATAGTGTTTATTCATTTTGGTTTGTAGCTATAAACTACGAATAGATAGCGGAAATCTTGCTGTTTTTATAACAATCGGCAATAATGGGTACTAGGCAATGATCGGTACTCGGCAACAATGGGTACTCGGCAATAATGGGTACTTGCACATTATATGTTCAATGTTTATCACAGACAAGGACACTGGACAATTTTTTAGGAACCGATGGATATGCGACACAATTTTGTTTGTTTTTGGTTTTCTTTTGCTTGGTTTTATGTGTGTTCCATCTGTTTATTTATTCATTGGATAAAAAGAATTAAAAGAATAAAAGTGTTGATCGTGTAAATCAAAGAACTATGATTTATGGTATAGGTAGGAGAAACACAACTTTCTGTATACTAGTATTTTATAAACACAACTATTTTGTTAAGAAAAAAAAAGTCATGTTAATAAAAATCATCGGATTATAAACTTGGTTGCACCCGTGAAAAAATCCCATGAAGCCCGGCAAAGGTTTCTTATATTTTAGAAAGATTAAAAAGTCGTCCGGAATTATTCGCATAACCGTGTTTTTCAAGTTTACGTTAATTCAACCGATAAACGATACTGTGGAATCATTCAATTTCGTGGTGGCTCAATTTTCGTGGAATTCGTTGGTACCTCTCATCCACGAATTTACATCGTCCACGAATTCATAAATTAGTGATTTAATATCATATGTCCTTATGTTGGTATAAAAAATTACACGAATTTACGTCCCCATGAACCTGTAAAAGCTTAAGTTAATCAATCCACGAAAATTAGCACTCACGAATTATAATGATTCCACACTAAGCGTGTGCGATAATCACTGTGACGTCAATCTTTACATTAGCAAATAGGTTTCCTTATATGAACCTATAGACTAGCGAAAACGTTAAATTCTGTATCAACTTTTTCGTAACGTCACAATAATCATAGCACGCGCTTATTGCTTGTCGGTTATAACAGTTCTTCGCGAATTGTCTATTTCAAACGTAAATATAAGTAATAAACAGCAATGTTAAAAAGTTCAGCGGGATATGAACTTGGTTGATACGTGATCAAATCTTTTAAAAAGCCCTACGGGCTTCACAGGATTCGATCACGTGACCAACCAAGTTCATACCCCGGTGAACTTTATAAATTGATGTTTATTTCTTAAATGAACTTTTTCGTGAAGTCACAATGATCATAGCACGCGCTTATCGCTTTTCGCTTGGATTATTTTTAACATAAAATCTCGGTAATTTTAATAATTCTGAACGATTTGTCTTTTTCAAACATAAATATAAGTAATAAACAGCAATATTAAAAAGTTCAGTGGGATATGAAGTTGGTTTGTACGTGATCAACCCTACTTAGAAGCCCTTTGAGCTTCACAGGATTTGATCATGTGACCAACCGACTTCATGTCCCGGTGAACCTTTTAAATTGCTGTTTATTTCTTAATTTAAAAAGCTGAAATGAGCAATGAACATCCTGTTATCAAGTTAGTTGGAATAGGAACTTAGTTAGTCACGTGATGAATTCCTGTGAAACCAAGTTCATATCTCGGTGTTCATAACTTTATTTACTTATGAGAGAGGCAAACTACCTAGAATTATTAATTATAAAATGTCAAACAATTAGCGAGTGCAGTAGTCATTGTGATGTCATTTAACATTTCAGAAAATTATTGAACGCCTTTGCTATTTTATAGGCTTACATAAGGAATAACATTTGCAAATGTAAATATACAGCAATAAGCGTTTTTGCTATGTTATAGGATCATTTTGAAATACAAAGAAATTAATCTGTCTTGCTATTCTATAAGTTTATACACAGTATAGGGAAACATACTTGTACATGTAAATATTCCTAAATGAAGCAATGGAAACTGTTGTGTCTTTCTTTGGCAGACAGTTGTGGCAGCAACATTTTCACTAGTTGCACCGCATGGACAGGCGGAAACGACAGAAGCACAGAGAGACAATATTTATGGGATCATTCGAACACGCTTATCAACTTTAGTAACTGGTACCCGAGAGAACCGTCTGATTCATCAGCTACCGAAAACTGCATTACTTTAATGAGGGATGGACGATGGAATGACGGAATATGTCATTTACCCAATTCTTACATTTGTGAAAAAAATGATATTTAAATATTGGTTTTCAGTTCCGGTTAGAAAGATAAGTGTTTCTAAATTTGTTTCTGCATGTCGAGGAAGTAAACTCTTGGGAGAGAACCACCCACGAATATCACGAAAATGGAGTCAACGTGAACTAAAGATTCAACAATGTGTCATATAAACCTTTAAGTTAATTGTATGATATTACATAAGCCTTGATATAACACATTGTGACCAGGTTTTTTTTTTCTTTTTCAAATCTCCAGTAATCACTTGAATCTTTTGCAAAAAGCATGATAGGAAATGGCATTATTATACAATAAAATGCTTAATTTGGGAATAACAAACATACATTTTATTTTATCTCTTCAACTCCTTGTATTTTTTTTTTACATTTAGTACAATTTGAATTTGGGGAACTCAACAACATTTCAAAACCAGATGACATATATATTTTGTTATTGAAATCAAACATAAATCTATAATGGAATCAATGAGACATTTTGGCTTGAATTATCTTCCTTTTGAATTGTTAAGCTTTATGATTTTTCTCTCATAAAAATAAATTGATAAGTATGATACGCGGTAATTGTTAAACATTATTGGCCTAAGCATCAAGAAGCTCCATTTTTGCGAAATCATAACAATTTGGGTATTCTAGATATATTCTTTAATAAAAAAAGGACAAAATTACGAAATTTTTTCCTTATTTCTGTCATGCATCTTAGACAATGAAAGTTTAAAGCATCATTGTTAATAATAATTACCCCGGTTCACTTATCAAATAAAGCTATTGTTATAAAACATCATTAAAAGAACTTATATATTAGATTTCATAAACCTGTAAGCACCTTTTATTTAATAGATCTTGATCTTAAGACACAGGTACACTAGTATTGTTGTGCGTTATTTAAACAATAAAATGCTTTCTTTGGTGATTCATTCGGGATATGAAGGCTGCTACATTGAAGAAATGGAATGAGAAATTGCAATGATCGCTACCCTCATAACCTGCATGAAGCATCAAACCACACAAAATTAAATTAAAAAAATTTAAAAAACTAGACTATTATAGACTATTATAAAAATTTTACAGATAAAAAGTGAATTTTACAGATTAAAGTGTAAAATTTACAGATTGATGTATAAAAGGTTACAGATTAAAGTGTGAATTTTAATTCACACTTTAAAGTGTAAAATTCACACTTTAAAGTATAAAATTCACACTTTAATTGTAAAATTCCCACTTTGAAGTGTAAATTTTACACTTTAATCTGTAAAATTTACACTTTAATCTGTAAAATTTACACTTTAATCTGTAAAATTTACACTTTAATCTGTAAAATTCACCCTTTAATCTGTAAACTTTACTCTTTGAAGTGTACAAATCACACTTTAATCTGTAAATTTTACAGTTTAAAGTGTAAAATTCACACTTTAATCTGTAAAATTCACACTTTAAAGTGTAAAATTTACACTTTAATCTGTAAATTTTACACTTTAATCTAAAAAATTCACACTTCAATATGTAAAATTCACATTTTAAAGTGTAAAATTCAAACTTTAATCTGTAAACTTTACACTTTTATCTGTAAATTTTATACTTTAATCTGTAAAATTCACAATTTAATCTGTAAAATATACACTTTAATCTGTAAAATTCACACTTTTAAGTGTAAAATTCACACTTTAAAGTGTAAAATTTACACTTTAAAGTGTAAATTTCACACTTTAATCTGTAAATTTTACACTTTAATCTGTAAATTTCATACTTTAATCTGTAAATTCAAACTTTAATCTGTAAATTTTAATCTTTAATGTGTAAAATTCACACTTTAATCTGTAAATTTTACACTTTTATCTGTAAATTTTACACTTTAAAGTGTAAAATTCATACTTTAAAGTGTAAAATTCACACTTTAAAGTATAAATTTCACACTTTAAATTGTAAATTTCACACTTTAATATGTAAAATTCACACTTAATCTGTAAATTTTAATCTTTAATGTGTAAAATTCACACTTTAATCTGTAAATTTTACACTTTAATCAGTAAAATTCACACTTTAAAGTGTAAAATATACATTTTAATCTGTAAATTTTACACTTAAAAGTGTTAAATTTACACACTAGCTTTTAAATTTGGCTCATATATACACATACATTGGAGAGTATTTATCATTTCCGATGGTTTGATCGAAGCATTATGGACTGAAATATTTTATTTAGCAAATATTTCAAACTTTGTCTTAAATACAATGACATCATTACACCGTGATATTTAAAAAACCGTGGATTTTTCAAATAGATATCAGTGGTTTTATGCCTCGGCTTTTTTCCACACTTTTTTTATGATGATTTTACAATAAAATAACAAATAGTGTTGAATTACTGATCATTCAAAGAATATACATTATGTAGCATTCTGTCTAAACCTCGATTTAGCATAAGTACGTTCAGTACTTTGAGTTGTGTACGTACTACAAAAACTTGATTAAATGAAATTGTACTGTATACAAATGAATAACATTGATGCTTTAAACTAGTTAAAGTCTTGTATACATTTAGCAGGCTTGAAGACTGTGTATTTGCATAAAAGTGAACAAAAAGTCAATACCCCAAAATATTGTTACAGATAATTCTACATTTTATGTTGCAGCCACCTTATAAATATAATTATGTGGTGGCCGGCTGGCCGTCAGATAAATTAGTGGTGATCGCTAGTTTTTAGTCAATTAAAATATCACTTTTTGTGAAAATTTTAATCTGATTGAAAAAAAACGAAGGAAACGGCTTGCATTATAAAAAAGCCCTTAGCGTTGAACATTTTTTTGGCCATGTGACACTGATACATTTTGTCTAAGAGAATTTAATTATAACTGTTTCAGTTTTTGAAAAATTGAATACTGTTAATGAGAACTCATTTCTCGATTGCAATGTTTATTATTAAAGCAAGATCAAAGAAATGTCGGACATTTAATTAAAACAGCCATGTGGTTTTGACATAGTATTTTACAGATTGATGTGTGATTTTTACAGATATATGTGTAAAATTTAAAGATTAAAGTGTGAAATTTACAAATCAAAGTGTGAATTTTACAGATTAAAGTGTGAAATTTACACTTTAAAGTGTAAATTTTACAGATTGAAGTGTAAATATTACAGATTAAAGTGTAAAATTTACAATTTAAAGTGTGAATTTTAGAGATTAAAGTGTAAAATTTACAGATTTAAGTGTGAAATTTACAGATTAATGTGTGAATTTTACACTTTAAAGTGTGAATTTCACAGATTAAAGTGTAACATTTATAGATTAAAGTGTAAAATTTGCAGATTTAAGTGTGAAATTTACAGATTTAAGTGTGAAATTTACACTTTAAAGTGTAGAAAATAAAAAAATGTGAATGTATATGTGGCACTTATACGCTTTCGTAAATATGCTTCCGTACTTTGCAGATGACACATCACTTTTTGTAGTAGTTGATGATAATGATAATAATTCAGCTAAATCATTTACAGCTGATCTTGAAAAAATCAAACAGTGGTCTAATCAATGGCTGGTGGATTTTAATCCAAACAAAACAATAAATGTGAACTTTTTTTAGAAAGAAAAAAAAACCCATCCCCAGGTCTCTTCTGATAACACTTTAAACAATATAACTCAAAAAATAATCATTGTCACTTAGGACTTACTTTGCAATCAAATGGGGGATGATCACATCATATATCAAATATCTACGAAAAAGCATGCCAAAGATTGAACATGCTACGTATTCTTAAATATAAAATAAATAGGGAATCATTGATTAAAATTTACTTTGCATTTATTCGCCCTGTGTTAGAGTATTGTGATGTAGTCTGGGACAATTGTACAGATGAACAAAGTAATTTATTGGAAAGTATACAGATTGAAGCTGCACGAATAATTACTGTTCTTAGACGAAACTCATCTAAACAATACCTATATCAGGAATTAGGCTGGGAAAATATTAAACAATTATATCCCTGAATACTTATCTAATATTGTTGGTGAATGTTTCCCCCCCCCCCCCCCCCCCACATAATACCTACAATCTTCGTAAAAATTCCATCTATCGAACTCCTGTTGCAAGAACAACATCTTACTTCAATAGTTTTATACCATCTACAATTATGTTGTGGAACAATTTACCTTAAAATGCAAAACATATAACTACAGTTTCAGCATTTAAGAACAGCCTCAAAAATATTAATAGTAAAAAATTGAATATGCATAAATTATATAACCATGGCAAAAGATTAGAAAATATTTGGCATTGTCAGTTGAGAAATAACAGCAGTAACTTAAATGCTGACCTTTACTCACACCACCTTATTGCTCCTCCACTATGTCAGAAGTGCTTTCTTGAAGTGGAAGACTCTAAACATTATTTCTTACACTGTCCATTATATGCCTCCCAAAGAAAATCTCTATTTGATTATATGAATGACAATTCCATACCAATCAAAATTAAGAATCTACTTTTTGGAAGTGATAAACTAACATTTCAAAATAACTTACTATTATTTGATAAAAAAAAAAACCAACATTTTTCATAAAAAGTACAAACAGATTTAAGTAAGTTAATAGGTAAAAATGTACACATCGTATGAAAAATGTATCAAAATGGGTACCACTGACTTTTCATACACTCCCTTCTTTTCATTTTTTTTTTGCTTATTCTCCCCCTCCCACTCCCTCCCCCTTCCCCCCAAATTTCCATTTTTTCTATTATGTTATCAATTTATGAATTGTTTTTATCACATGTATTTTCTTTTCCTTCTCATTTTTCTCTACACTACATATACTATTTTTTTTTATCTTCAACCTTAGCATTTAATCCTAATTATTATTTTTCTAATTTTGATTTTCATTTCCCTATTATAAGCTGTTTTTGTTTATTTTTTGAACTGTACCTCCTTCCAGTGCTATTCATAATATTTATCTATTATACAATCAGTTGCAATATATATGTATATATATCTTATATAAAATTATATAATTACTCATATTATACCTTGACTACAGGAGAGAACATAAATAGGCATTATGCCTGCTGTTCAATCCATTTCAATGTATCTATATACTTGAATAAAACACTTCTTAAATTAAATTAAAGATTGGATGTTCAAGTTTTTGTTAGTTATAATATCTCGTTGAGAAAAGCTTTTTGTCTCGGGACCGGAAACAAACGAACGGAAATGATCAAGAAATTGAAAAAACGTATTTTAGTACATTTACCTATGATATGTTATTGGTCGTCACAATTTGTAAAATGTTAAAAAAATTCTAAAGTTGAAATACAACCTTTTATTGCTTGAACACTTCGAGTGAGAACCGGAAGTGACATACGACCAAATGGAACCCATTAAAGACATGTTTATTCAAATTTCCATTATCCATACAAGTTTTGTGTCTTGATCTCTCACAGTTTCTGAGATCTTGTGGGTAGTTTGTTTTTTAAAAAGAAGGCTACCTGAGATATTTGAGATGTCTCACCGGAAGTAGAATTTTTTTAGATGATCTTTTAAATTTTTATAGCTAAAATGTTACTCCCATGCTAAATAACCAACACATTTTAAAAAATCAAAATTTGTTGTACTTCCTGTGACGCCTGGAAGTTACGCCGGGTTAAACAAAATAGTGCTAACACATGTCCATACATAGGTCTATCATCCCACAAAGTTTGGTTATTCAAGTCGTTACCGTTTGTGAGACATCGTCGAAATAAGGCTTTTCATCTCGGGACAGGAAACGGACAAACGGAAGTGCTCAATGAAAATTTAATTTATTATTTCTTGTTTACTTGCCTATCTTACATTACTATTTATCAAAGTAACTAAAACTATCGAATAAAAACAGTTAAATGGATAAACAGCTTGATTTGTTTGAACTCCTCCGGATTGGACCGGAAGTAACGGTCGACAAAATGAAACTTATTGAACACATTTTTAATCAAATGTCTATGATCAGTGAAAGTTTCATATCTTGATCACTTACAGTTTCTGAGATCTCGCGGGTACAAAATATGTTTTAAAAAAGCTTCCTGAGATAATTGAGATATCTCACCGAAATTAGAATTTTTTTGTTGGGTTAACATTGCATAGATGACATATGTTAAGATTTATACTTATATCTTTATTCTACGGAAAATAAATTAAATATGTAAAAACAAAAATTTTTCAAGTGCTTCCGGTGACAACCGGAACTTACGCCGAACAAACCAAAATAGTTTATACACATCTACAACTTAAGGTCTAGCATCCCTCAAAGTTTGGATGTTTAAGTGTCTATCGTTTCTGAGATATGGATGTGACAAGCTTTTTGTCGCGGGACAGGAAACGGACGACAGGAAATGAATTTTCAAAAAATTAAAATAATTAGCTAGAGATATGATCATTTTCTACTAGTCCTGAAAACTTGAAGTAAATCTATCTAGCCATCTCTGAGAAATCTTGTGGACAAAAACTGGGAAAAAAATAATAACTAGACTCTTGTTGTTATAGCAACAAAACGGTCCTCCGTGCCTCATGTATAAATCTGTACAAAAGATCTATTTCTCTTGTAAACAGAAAACTGATATAATTTATAATGTAAAGGAATTCCCAAGAAATAAGCACAACAAAAAAAACAAAACGTCATTTTTTGAGTACTTTCTGTGACGACCGGATCATACAAAACATAGTAAACATATCTTCATACATTGTTTTGTCTTTCCTCAAAGTCTGGATGCTCAAGTTTTTGTTAGTTATAATATCTCGATGAGAAAAGGTTTTTGTCTCGGGATCGGAAACGAACGAAGTGATTAAGAAATTGAAAAAAACGTATTTTAGTACATTTACCTATGATACGTTATTGTTCATCACATTGAGTAAAATGTTAAAAAATTCTAAAGTTAAAAAAAAAAACTTTTATTGCTTGACACTTCGAGTGAAAACCGGAAGGGACGTACGACCAAACGGAACCCGTTAAACACACGTTCATTCAAATGTCCATGATCCATACGAGTTTTGTGTCTTGATCTCTCACAGTTTGAGATGTTAGGGGTAGTTTGTTTTTTAAAAAGAAGGCTACCTGAGATATTTGAGATCTCTCACCGGAAGTAGAACTTTTTTGGGTTTTTTTACCATGTGTAGACGACCTTTTATATTTTTACAACTTAAATGTTACTTCCATGCTAAATAACCAGCATATTTTTATAAAATCAAAATTTGGTATACTTCCTGTGACGACCGGAAGTTACGCAGGATAAAATAAAATAGTGTTAACACACGTTCATACACAGGTCAATTATCCTACAAAGTTTGGTTGTTGAAGTCGTTACCGTTTTTGAGATCCCGTCGATATCAGGTTTTTTGTCTCGAGACAGGAAACGGACAAACTGAAGTGCTTAATGAAACTTAATTTTTTTATTTCTTGTTTTCATTCCTATCTTACATTATTATTCATCGAAGTAGCTAAAACTATCCAATAAAAACAGTTTAACGGATAATCAGTTTGATTTTTTTTAACTCTTCCGCTTTGGACCAGAAGTGACAGAAGGCAAAATGAAACTGTTTCTACACATATTCAATCAAATGTCTATGATTAGTAAAAGTTTCATGTCTTGATCACGTACAGTTTGTGAGAACTTGCGGGTACAAAAAATGTTTAAAAAAAGCTTCCTGAGATAATAGAGATATCTCACCGGAAATAGATTTGTTTTGCTTATTTAACATTGCATGGATGACATATGTAAGGATCTATACTAATATCTTTATTCTATGGAAAGTAAATTAAATACGTAAAAACAAACATTTTTGAAGAGCTTCCGGTGACGACCGGAAGTTATGCCAAACGAAACAAAATTTTTAAACACATCTACAACTATAGGTCTATCATCCCTCAAAGTTTGGATGTTTAAGTGTTTATCATTTCTGAGATCTCGATGTGACAAGCTTTTTGTCGCGGGACAAGAAACGGACGACAGGAAATGAATTTTCAAAAAATGAAAAAAAAAACATCTAGAGATATGATCATTCTCTATCAGTCCTAAAAAGTTCAAGTAAATCTATCCAGCCATCTCTGAGAAATCTTGTGGACAAAAACTGGGGAAAAAAAAAAACATTACAATCACTATAAGGTTTTCCGTTGAAAACGGAAGACCTTAATTAGAACTTAAGCTTTTCGACAGCCCCAGTTTCCCTTTTTTATTTAAAATGTCAAAAAAAATTATCCCTAATCTATTCCAAACTTTCTGAACACCTTGGTATAACCAGTTGCTTAGATAGGAATTTATGATTAGTGCAATGTCAAAAGCAAGATAACTCTAGAACTTTACAGGTAGCTACACTTCTAATTTCCACACTAATATATTCAAAAAACAAAAAAGTATTCATTTCTCGGTATGACAATAGTATTTATGCTCTACATTCTTACAGCAAAGCGAGATAACTCTTACTAAATAAAATTTTGAAATTTAAACAAGTTATGATCTTTAGGCCTTCAAAACCCCTATAAGGAGTCAAAAAGTGCCCCTTGGACCATAATTTTAAGATTGTACTTTTTATTCTGAACAATAAACTGAAAAGATTTCTAAAATCAAAAGAGAAATAAACAAGTTACAGTTAAAGGGCTGTTCTGTACATTTGCCCCTGCAGATCCCTAATTTTCTCAAATTGTCTACCCAAAAACTTTTCCAGTCTGCGCATTGTGTGTATTATTATACATCTGAAATATTGTAATGCTAACTTGTAAACTTTTTGAGAAAACGAACGACGCGTGATTTTAGTTTAACATTGAAACTCCCATAGACAATTTTTCATAGGCTCATAAAACCGGAAGTACTCAATATATTTCATTGAAATGTGGAATATATCTCGAATACTTCTATCTGAACAATGTCTGAGCGTCTTATAAAATTCATAAGGTTTTTTGAATTTTTTTTTCGTTTTCATCCCACCTTATCTCAAGTTTGAGCCGTAATATCTTAAAAATGGTAAGAGATAGAGAAATGGTTACGCTTATGATTTTGAACATCTGGACAAGATGCATTTAATTCTTAAATTTGAATGCTCTAACTATAAAAATAATAAAGATATTATGTTTCATTGAATTTTTAGTATTTTCCTTGTCAAAACCGGAAGTGCCGGAACCAGAAGTCCAAAACCTTACCTACGCGTGTTATTCAAATGTGCTATAATATTATAACATACTTGTTTTAATATGTTTTTCCGTTTTCAAAAAATCGCTGACGAAACTTTGTCGTCAACAAAAAGTAAGGGCTTTTCGACAGCCCCATTATCCTTTTTAATTCAATGTTAAAAAAAAAATTATTCTCTAATTTATTTTCAAGTGTTCTAAACGCCTTTGTATCCCCAGTTGCTTAGAAAGGAACTTATGAGTAGTGCAATGTGAAAAGAAAGATAACTCCAGAACTTTACAGGTAGCTACACTTCTAATTTCCAGAGGAATATTTTCAAAAAATCATATTGAAGTAAGTATTCCTTCCTCAGACACAAAACTTAGTATGCTTATAGTGTTAATGCTCTACATTCTTACAGCAAAGCGAGATAACTCTTACTAAAATAAAAATTGAAATCTAAACAAGTGATGATCTTTGGGCCTTCCAAACCCCTATAAGGAGTCAAAAAGTGGCCCCTCGGACCATAATTTTAAGATTGTGCTTTTTATTATATACAATAAACTGAAAAGATTTTGAAAATCGGAAGAGAAATAAAAAAGTTACAGCTAAAGTGCTGTTTTGTGCGTTGGCCCCTGCAGTTACCTAATTTTCTCGAATTGTCTACCTAAAAACTTTTCCGGTCTGCGCATTGTGTGTATTATTATACATCTGAAATATTGTAATGTTAACTTTTTGAGAAAACGAACGACGCGTGATTTTAGTTTAACATTGAAACTCCCATGGACAATTTTTCATAGGCTCATAAAACCGGAAGTACTCAATATATTTTATTGAAACTTGGAATATATCTATTTGAACAATGTCTAGGCGTCTTATAAAATTCCTAAGGTTTTTTGAATTTTTTTTTCTTTTTCATCCCCCCTTTTTTCAAGTTTGAGCCCAAATATCTCAAAACCGGTAAGAGATAGAGAAATGGCTACGCTTATGATTTTGTACATCAAGACAAGATGCATCTAATTCTTAAACTTGAATGCTCTAACTAAAAAAAATAATAAAGATTTTGCGTTTTAATGATTTCTTAGTATTTCTATTGTCGAAACCGGAAGTGCCGGAACCAGAAGTCCAAAACCTTACATACGCGTGTCATTTATAATTGCTATAAGCCTATTGCATAATAGTTCAAATATGTCTTTCCGTTTTCAAAAAATCGCTGACAGAAATTCTGTCGAGAAAAAGAATAATAAGAAACATCAGACAACAATAGGTCTTTTCGACCGAAAGTCGAAAAGCCCTAATAAAACAGAGAAATAACAATAAGTCTTTTCGACCGAAAGTCGAAAAGCCCTAATAATGAACAGAAGAATAACAATAGGTCTTTTCGACCGAAAGTCGAAAAGCCCTAATAACTAGACACTAGTTGCTATAGCAACAAAAAGGTCTCCCGTTCCTCATGTATTATTTGGTACCAAAAAAATCTATTTCTCTTTTAAAAGAAAAGGGATACATGTGCAATATATACTGTAAAGGAATTCCAAAGAAATTATTTCTATGTAAAACAAAACAAAAGACTATGTATCAATTTTATGAGTACTTTCTGTGACGACCGGAAGTTACGCCGGATCATTCAGATTATTATAGTTAACATACGTTCATACATTGTTTTGTCTTTTTCTCAAAAGTTGAATGTTCAAGTTTTTGTTACTTATAGTACCTCGTTAAGAAAATAGTTTTGTCTCGGAACCGGAAACGGACAAACGGAAATGATTAAGGAAATTAAAAGTAGATATTTTTAGTACATTTACCTACGGAATGTTACTGTTCTTCACATTGAGTAAAATGTTAAAAAAAATCTAAAGTAAAAAAAAAGTC
Organism: Magallana angulata; assembly: GCF_025612915.1. Classification (NCBI taxonomy): domain Eukaryota; kingdom Metazoa; phylum Mollusca; class Bivalvia; order Ostreida; family Ostreidae; genus Magallana; species Magallana angulata. The sequence goes on from NC_069112.1 coordinate 20,137,449, forward strand.
GTCTGCTTGAATGCTTCAAGTGAGAACCGAAAGTGACGTATGACAAAATGAAACCCGTTAAACACATGTACAAACAAATGTCCATCATCCATATAAGTTTGGTGTCTTGATCTTTCACAGTTTTGGAGATCTTGCGAGTACTCTGTGTTTTATATAATAAGGCTATTTGAGATATTTGAGATGTCTCACTGGAAGTAGATTTTTTTTGTTTTTTACAATGTGTAGATGACTTTTTGTATTTCTAAAGCTTAAATGTTACTTCGAGGCTAAGTAAACAGAATAAATTTAAAAAAATCAAAATTTGGTGTACTTCCTGTGACGACCGGAAGTTACGCCGGATAAAGGAAAATAGTGTTAGCACATGTACATACATAGGTCTATCATCCCACAAAGATTGGTTGTTCAAGTTGATATCGTTTTTTGAGATATCGTCAAAATAAGGTTTTTTGTCTTTGGACAGGCAACGGACGAATGAAAGTGCTCAATGTGATTTGTACCAGTATTTCTTGTATACTTGCCTTTTGTACATATTTGTTCAAAGAGCTAACTACAAATATCAAAGAAAAAAAGTTAAACTCACAAACAGCTCGATTTGTTTGAACTATTCTGGTGTGGACCAGAAGTGATGGACGACAAAATAAAAGCAGTTAAACACATCTTTTATCAAATGTCTATCATACGTGAATGTTTCGTGCCTTGATCATTTTTAGTTTCTGAGATCTTGCGGGTACAAAATGTGTTTTATATAAGCTACCTGAGATAATTGAGATATCTCACCGGAAGTAGAATATTTTTGTTGATATTACATTGCAGAGATATCCTATGTATAGATTTATACTTAAATGTTTATTCTATGGACAAAAAATTTAATGCATAAAAATAGTTATTTTTGAAGTGCTTCCGGTGACGACCGGAAGTTACGACGAACAAAACAAAAGTGTTTAAACACGTCTACAGCTATAGGTATATCACCCCAGAAAGTTTGGATGTTCAAGTCTTTACCGTTTTTGAGATCTCGAGGTGACACGCTTCTTGTCGCGGGACAGAAAACGGACGAACGGAAGTTAATTTAGAAAATATTTCACTACAAACTTCTAGATGTTTATATTTTCAGTCATTCCTGAAAAGTTTATAAAAATTCATCAAGTCATCTCTGAGAAATTCACAAGACAAAAAGGGGAAAAAAATAATATAACTATAGCAACAAAAAGGTCTTCCGTTCCTCATGTATTATTTGCACAAGAAAATCCAGCTATCTTGTAAACAGAAAATGGATATAATATATACATTTTGTCTTTCCTCAAAGTTTGGATGTTCAAGTTTTTGTTAGTTATAATATCTCGTTGAAAAAAGGTTTTTGTTTCGGGACCAGAAACGAACAAACGGAAGTGATTTAAGAAATGGAAAGTAGATATTTTAGTTCATTTACCTACGGTACGTTACTGTTCATCACATTGAGTAAAATATTTTAAAAAAGTTAAAAGTTTAAAAAAAAAGTTCTATTGCTTGAACTCTTCGAGTAATAACCGGAAGTGACGTAGGACCAAATGAAACCCTTTAAGCACATGTTCAATCAATGTCCATTATCTATATAAGTTTTGTGTCTTGATCTATCACAGTGTCTGAGATCTTGTTGGTACTTTGTTTTTAAAAAAGAAGGCTACCTGAGATATTTGAGACGTCTCACCGGAAGGAGAACCTTTTTTTACCATGTGTAGATGACCTTTTGTATTTCTATAGCTACAATGTTACTTCAATGCAAAATAACCAAAACATTTTTTAAAAATCAAAATTGGGTGTACTTCTTGTGACGACTGGAAGTTACGCCGGATAAAAAAAATAGTGTTAACACGTGTACATAAATAGGTCTATCATCCCACAAAGATTGGTTGTTCAAGTCGTTACCGTTTTTGAGATCTCGTCAAAATAAGGTTTTTTGTCTCTGGACAGGAAACGGACAAACGGAAGTGTTCAATGTAAATTATATTAAATATTTCTTGTATACTTACCTTTGGTACATTATTTTTCATTAATCTAACTAAAAATTTCAAAGGAAAACTGTTAAACTTATAAACAGCTCGATTTTTTTAACTCTTCCGGTGTGGACCGGAAGTGACGGAAGACAAAATGAAACCAGTTAAACACATCTACAATCAAATGTCTATCATCCATGAAAGTTTCGTGTCTTGATCACTTATAGCTTCTGATATCTTGCGGGTACTTTATGTGTTTTTAAGAGCTACCTGAGATGATTGAGATATCTCACCGGAAGTAGAACTTTTTCGTTGATTTTAACATCGCATAGATAAGTTATGTATAGATTTAGACTTAAAAATTTAATTTATGGAAAATGAATTCAATGCGTAAAACAACTATTTTTGAAGTGTTTCCGGTGACGACCGGAAGTAACGACGAACAAAACAAAATAGTTTATACACATCTACATACACAGGTCTATCATCGTACAAAGTTTGGATGTTCAAGTCTTTATCATTTTTGAGATCTCCAGGTGACAAGCTTATCGTCGCGGGACAGGAAACGGACGACCGGAAGTGAATTTTGAAAAAATGAAGAAAAAAAAACACTCTAGAAAATATTATTTTCTATCATTCCTGAAAATTTCAAGAAAATATCTTTAGTCATCTCTGAGAAAAATGGGGAAAAAAATAAGAATAATAATAAGAAACATTACAATCATTATAAGGTCTTCTGTTGGAAACGGAAGACCTTAATAAAAAAAAACTTACAATCTCTATAAGGTCTTCCGTTGGAAACGGAAGACCTTAAAAAGATACATTACACTCACTATAAGGTCTTCCGTTGGAAACGGAAGACCTTAATAAAAAAAACTTACCATCACTATAAGGTCTTCCGTTGGAAACGAAAGACCTTAAAAATAAAAAGTAAGTAAAATTCACGAAATTACCGTTAATGTACATCAGTACGCTAGCTAAAAGAAACAGCCAAATCCTCTCCAATGGGATCTTGATTATTATTTTGTGTAGTCCGTTGTTTTTCTCGGGCGCTGTAAGTTTTGGCCAATTGATAAACGAGGGGTGTAGACTCAGTCCTGTCAAATTCTTGTTAGTTTCAGTCCTTGTAGATTTTGACCAATCGATATACGCGACATTTAGATTTCAGTCTGTTTCTATAGATCTATGAATTAACTATAATTTTCCGTAAGAAATAGAGGAAATCATACTCGTTAGATGTAAATATAGAGTTATATTAGTTATATATAGATGTTGTGTGTAACAATTTCATTAATAGTTTTTTGGAATGAAAAAATGGCAATAACAAACTGTCAACAATCTCAAAAACTCATAAAACGAAATACAAATTCAAAGTAGAGCAATATGGACCTATAAAACGATAGAGTTGCCTAGGATGATTCCTAAAAGATTCTCATAAGATTCTCAAAAGATTCTCATAAGATTCTCAAAAGATTCTCATATTTTCCTTTTTTCTCTTAGTCGATACGTAAACGAGTCACCTTAATAAAAATATGAAGCTGCAAATAAAGTTTGAATTTCATTTAATGTTATTAATCTAAAGGACAAGGAAAAGATATTATGTTAGTTGCCGGGGGTGGGGGGGGGGGTGGGGGTGGTTATTAGAAGGGATTTTTTTTTTTACAAAATTGGTTAAAAATGAATAAGTTTTACAGATAGCGTATGATTGTTTATGTCCAAGGTAATTATTATAAGTCCAGTGATGAGCTGTCTGCTCCGGATCAAAAATATGAATAAACGTCCACCACTAATCGACCACGGTGCGTCAGATCTTAAGCTTGGATTTGATGGCATTACTTAATTAAAGGGGCATGGTCTCGATTTTGGTCAAATTTATTTTTCCGATTTTATCATTTACAGTACTTAAGAAAGGCATTTTTAATAGGCGACCGAAATTTGAGTGTCATTTGATGAAGTATAAGCGAGTTACAGAGCTTGAAATTCTTCGCTAGGTAAACAAAGCGTTTGTTTACATTTTGAACGTTGAAGTAAACATTTCAGTTTTAAAACCTAAAAGGAATGTTTTAAACGTAAGGAACTGTTTATCTATGCCTAAAATAGATAAAAAGTTAACCAAAAAAAGCTGGAAAAATATTTTTACTGTAATATTGAACTTATGTAAACAAAAACAGGGCACGAGCCTTGTTTACATGACAAAGAATTGTGGGCCATGTATCTTGCTTATAACTTTGAGAGTGACTCTCAAATTTTATTTGACCATTAAAAATCATTTCTAAAGCATTGTAAATAATAAAAGCATAAAAATAGAATTTGACCAAAATCGTGACCATGCCCCTTTAAGTGTTTGGAGATATTGTTCAAAGCGTATGAGACCGTGTTGCTAAAATGGGGAGGCATAAAACACGTCTCTCCATAGTCACCTGGAACTGTATTTCCGCCTCCTCATTTAATGTACAAGTGTGATAAAATAAATACATTTCCTCGCATTCTCAAAGTTAAATTGGCTCAGTGGGTTTAACTAATAATATTTAGATTTCAGAGATTTTGTAATGAGGTTTTTTTTTAATATCATGATTCATTAAATTTTAATAATTTGTAATTTGTAATTTAATATAATTTTGTAAATTATATTAGTATTTTTAAAAAAAATAATACATATGAAAATGTAATAAATTGAAAAAGAGTGGTCATCAGGAAGATGCTTTTCATTTTCCTCTTTATATACAGATTGGGACACGGGCTACTCTCCATGTAGAGGAGGAAAGGTGTGTGCATGTTGAGAAAGAGAAGATTTCGAGGATCAAAATTGATATTTTAGGAATGAACTCAATGTCTACCAAGTTTATACTTGTATAACCCGAGTTAGGGAAGTTTACGCTTCATAATCCACAAAACAGGCACTGAAAAACCGTAATTTGCTCTAAACCAGGTTATACTAACATAACTTGGGTAGATATTGAGTTCATTACTTTTAACTTAATTTTCTGTAATTTACGGTACAAATTGAGTACGTTTTTCTTTTAAGAAAGATATTAATCGGTTCAAATTTCAAACGTAACCTCAAGCAGATTAGTAGGTGTTTGACGTTGGTGCATTGTGACGTGTCTTGTGACGTGCAAACTAGGTTATACAAGCATGTGTTCAAGATGGTTTGCATTTTCACGAGATTTAAACAACTTTTAAATTGTAGGGCATATTTTCAAAAAAGCTGTACCCCCATTTAACTATTTTTTTCTATCCAATCAAATACCGCGTTACAACCATAATTAAATTATAATATCATAAAAGTCATTATGATAAATTGATAGGTAAAAAATCCGTATGATATTGTTTAACCAAAAAAAATAATAATAATTAAAAATGTTTCTTTCATATAAAATTGCAAACTATATAAAATCAAAGTACTGAAGTACTGACGGGAGTTGATTTTATCGATTGTTATTTATTTTAAGATCAAAGATATGTTATTTTGCTTGGCAAGTAGTTTATAATCTGTATTTGAATTACGCACACTTTTATAATATGAATTCTCGGACTTTTACGACAAGAATTTCGAGAAAACCTTTTATGAATTATGCTGTGTAATATTTAGAAATAGAATTGATTCCATCAAACTATGTATCAGTAATCAAAATATTTAAAAACTTGTATGAATCCATGCAATAATGAACTATGGTCTCGTTCAACCATCTGCTCAGCTGTCTCCGTTAATCTCCGACAAGCAAGACGTACTCTCTGCCAACACCCAATCGCAACTTCTCGGGCCTTTCCGGCAGGCTCGGAAAAACACCTCGAATGTATTAACATCACCGGATGTTAGAATTTTATACAAAATGGAGTCGCTTCCCAATAAGTATCGGCTAGACAGCCTCGGGTGTCGCTTTTGCGGTATATTTTAGGGTATATCATTGACTTTAACGAAGTCTATGTGAAATCTCAACAGATCGTAAAATGTGTTGTATTTCACTCAAATTTTATAAAGAGGGGGGTTGTCATGGACGCTAAGGTAATACATTCGAGGTGTTTTTCCGAGCCTGCCGGAAAGCCCAAAGAAGTTGCGATTGTGCCAACACCAGGTCGCGTGATAGCTTGAACCTCTAAATATAGACTGACTCTCTGCTTGTCGGGGATTTACGGAGACAGCCGATGGTTGAACGAGACTATATTGAACTCCGGCGTAGGAATACATACGACTGCAAAAATATCTAAATTGTTTGTACTTTTTAAAATCTGACTATTTTAAAGGTATTCATGAATAAGTTTAATTTAAAGAAATGATTCAGCACACATTACATCGAATTTATTGATTATTTTCTGAAATTCAAGAACTAAGTCTTGTCAGCGGTGATGATTTGTGCTTAGGTCCAAACACTGTTCCAGTTTCGGTTTGCCAGAGTAACTGCATAGGAGAGTTGATTAAAATCAACTCCCAAAAATGAATCGCCTGCTTTTCGTCGAAAATTATTTCTTAGCATATAGGAATATTATATGCTAACAATTCATAATCATAAGGGGAAGTGTACGCATGTCCCCATCTCAGCAAACCCTGCTAAATATAGAAAAGTGTTACAGCAGAACTAATTTAACTTTATATCTTCTTTTTTTTTTAAACCAGAACTACGTCATAGAGTTGCATATTGTAAGGTCTCGAGGTCGCAAATTAGTCATCGTTGTTTGGTTGTTATAACAACACGAGTCTGGATAAGTCTTGGTTACGAACATGAGTCGTCGCGGACCCATTCATCGGAAGTAAACGTGAAATAAAGTCGTCGCGAATAAAATTAAGTTAACAGTAATGCAGAAATGGGTTAATTTTTTTTATTTCATTTAGCTTATATACTCATTTTTTATCACAAAATTAGCTAAACATGCAGAGATAACACTCGTTTGATAAGGTTTTCATGTTGCACTGTGTATTCATACGACATGTGGCGACATGATTGATTATTATAAAGCTTTAAGTCGGGTGATTGACGTAGATTGAAAAAGTAACAAAATCATAAAGTTGAACGCATAAAGATGACATGTATTTGAACATAATTGAAATAAAGCATTTAACGCTGTTTTATAACTGTCTTTCATACGCCAATACGAATCTTCTCGAAAATGAAATGTTTGCTTAGCTTTGAACTTTTTTATGCGTAAAATTGCTGCCATCTCGTTGTAAAAGTGTCGCACGGCTCAAACCTATGATGTTTATAAAAAAAATCGCAGTTTAACAAAAAATAAAAAAAAACATGTGATAAAGGAAATAAGGTATCGTAGTGGGTTTGTTTCTCCTAGCGAAGGCTTGGGGGATACAATCACACATATCCAAGGCTTGGGGGTACAAACAAACGTATCCAAGGTTTGGGAGGTTCAAACACACATATCCAAGGCTTGGGGGATATAAGTACACACAAATCCAATGCTTGAAAGATACTGACATACATATCCAATGGTTGGGGGATACAAACACACATACATATACATATATACAAACACACGTATCCAATGCTTGGAGAAAATAATACACATATCCAAGGCTTGAAAGATAAAAACATACATATCCAAGGCTTGGGGAATACAAACAAACATATCCAGTGCTTGTGGAATATAAATTCACATATCCAAGGCTTTAAAGATACAAACATACATATCCAAGGCTTGGGGGATACAAACACACATATGCTAGGCTTGGGAGATACAAACACATGTATCCATTGGTCGGGGGATTTAAATACACACATATACAAGGCTTGAAAGATACAAACATACATATCCAAGGCTTTGAGGATACAAAAACACATATACAAGGCTTTGGGGATTTTAACACATATCAAAGGCTTATGTGGTACAAACACACATATTCAAGGCTTGGGGGATACATATTATAAAAACACATATATCCAATGCTTGAGGGAAAGAAACGCAGATATCAAATGCTTTGGAGATACATATATAATATACATATACAAACATATACAATGCTTTGGGGGAAATAAATACCTACATATCCAAGGCTTGGGGGATACAGGTACACATATGCAAGGATTAGGGGCTACAGAAACTTATATCCAAGGCTTGATGGATAAAAACACAAATAAACAAGGCATGGGGGATGGAAACACACGTACCAATGGCTCTGGGATACAAACACATATATCAAAGGCTTAAGGAATTAAATATCAAAGATTTGGGGGATACAAAAACATATTTCAAAGGCTTGGGAATACAAACACACATATCAAAGATTTAAGGGACACAAATATCCATCTATTAAGCTTCGAGGATAAAAACACATATATTCAAGGCTTGGTTAATATAAACACACACACACGGGATGGGGGACTCATACAAACATTTTCAAGGTTTTGTGTATGCCAGCAAACATACAAGGGTGGGGGATACAAAAAAAAATCCAAGACTTGGGGATACAAACACATGTACGGCTGTTGGATACAAACACACATATCCAAGACTTGGAGGTACAAAAACATATCCTAGGCTTTGAGGATACAAACACATGTACCCAAGACTCTGGGATACAAACATAGATATCCAAGAATTATTGGATAGAAACACATAAATACAAGGCTTGGGAGATACAAGCACACATATCCAAGGTTTTAGGGATACAAAGGCAGATATCAAAGGATTTCATGATACAAAAACAAACGAAGGCTTGTAGGATACAAACTCATATATCCATGACTTGATGGATACAAACACATATCCAAAGCTTGATGGATATACAAACATACATATCTAAGGCTTTCTAATACAAACACACATATCCAAGGCTGTGGGATACAAGCATACATATCCAAGTCATTGGGGATAGAAACACCCATATCCAAGCATTGGGGAATACAAGCACACGTATCTGAAGCTTGGGGGATACAAACACATATTTCCGTTAATAAAATATCTATACCATTGTGAATCAGGAGATAATCTATATCATTTAAATTATATTCCAGTTTCTTTATATGGATGGAATAAACAAATATGATACATGTACTTAAAGGTTTGAGTTTATAAACAATGTATTTTTTGTAACCCCCACCCCCCACACACCCCTTAAAAAATTATGGTTAAACAATGTACCTGGATTTGTATATTTGTACACTTATTTTGATGTTTACGCATTGAAATTGAGCAACAACCATCTTGGTTCTTTCTCACAAAAATTAAAAATCATTAATAGCTTACGCATTTCCATAAAACAATAAGATATAAACAAGACTTTAGGATTTCCACCAACCAAATACGAAGAACTATTGACAAATGCATTTTGAAAAAAGTTAATCTTCTTTTAAGTTCTCCGCATTCCCAGCGTTTAAGAATTTTCATGGAAAACAGATAAGTCTGGATGCAAAACAAAATTATACATCAACATTTTGCAATATCGTGCAAGCAAAAAAGAAAAAAAATAAAACTATCAAGACGTGTTTTACAATAATTTAGAAATATTTGGAATTTTGTTCTGAGGAGATTCTTTCAAATAAACAAAAGGTAGTGTCTCATAATGCACAAAAACAAATTTGGAATACCGCAACATAGAGAGAGCTTCCTTTATAATGTACTACATTTAACCGTCGATTAAACTTTGATATTTTGTAATACAAATGCAGTCACGCGTGTAATTTCAAAACCGTGCAGTTACAATACAATGCTAGTGTTAACTTTAAATAATTAATCTTTAGTGTCTGTCAACCATTTGTTTTGAACATCATCAAAAAATTCATATATCATTTTCCCTTTTAGCATAGTATTGAAAATTTTAATAATGTATATTTGTTTTCAATGCATCAGTTATTGAACATTATGTCAGGTATCACGAGGTATATAAAACGATGGGTGTTGACAAGATTTTGCTTGCAAACAAGCTCAGCCATTAGTATATCACGTGATTCACATAATCATTGTTCATTAAGGAACTTCTATGCTGTCAATCGATCGTCACAAGAAGCATTTTCCGAACTCCGCCCCGTCGAGGGACGCGTGTTTTCGACGCTACAATTTAAAATGGCAATGGGATGTAGGTCCAGATGGTGTAAGCGAGTCTTCCTCATTGTTTGATCATACGAATACTTCTTCGAACATTTTAACTAAGATTAACTTTCCTTCAATGATACTTCATTGTTAAAGTAATCGTATCATACAGATTTACCATTTGTTGGACTCTCAATAACGGCAACATTTGATTGATTTTAATTTTGTTGAACACGCTATTTCCAGATTCTGTACTTCAATTGCATTCTTTAGAAATTAAATTTGCGAACGTTTTAAGATAGCGTTAAAACAATGCCAATTGAACAATTTTGTGGGGTGACAGTTACTGTTCTTATCGAAAGAACATGCACGTCAATTGACCTGGTTCACATGCCACTTTGAACCGTCATTGTTTAAAGCAATATTAGCTGCAATTTTCATGTTGAATTTTATTTTTAAAAAGAAATTGTTATTTTTTACTAAAATGACAAAAAATATCATGGTTTTTAAATTTTTGTTCGCTCTAAATTTGTCGGAAAAGCCATTAAGAAGCCTTAATTGGAGCAAAATTGAATTATTGTCGTCCTGTACAAAAAATGATCTGCTATTTATTGCTTATAAGTGAAATCTTTCTCCTGACAAAAACTAATGATTTTTTTTTAAATCTTACTTATCATAAAAGTTTAAGTTACAGGCGGACTTATCATACTTGTACGTTTTTGCAGCAAAATGAAATTCTAAAAAAATACAGCTCATATTCCTATAATGATGATAACATTAGTAACACAGTACTGCATTCTCGCCGGTCATTTAATATAAATATGTGGTATTGTGTATAATATGACAGCAATTCAAAACAAGAGTGTCCCGCATACCGACGTTCCGTTCCTTGAGTGATACTTGTAGTATAATTAAATGCACAGTAGTTTTCAAAAGAAAATCACTATAACCATAAGTTAAAGGGGTCTTTGTCACTATTTTCAAATGTTATACTGTTAAATTAACAGTGTAAACCACCTTTTATCCGCGTGCGAGAAAAATTTGCAAGAATCGCCAGAGTCTCACTGTCGCAAATATTTCTCCCCGCGAACCAGTCTAAATTAGACAATCTAAACACTATTACAAACAGTGTGACAGACTACAATGTGATATAGCGATTATTTAAAAGGTATTCCTACAGTTCTAAAATCTGTTAAGAAAGATATGAAAAGGCTCTCTTTATTATCTCTTTATGGTAACAAAACTGTAATTACATGTTCATTTTCCTTTATAAATAGGTCGTTGCTTCATGCTCATATTAAATTTTATCAAATAGCTTCATTTTCCTTCATTAAAGATTTTTACAGATTTCTAACTTTCAAAATGAATTCTAAAAATATATTTTAAGAACATTTGTATTTAAATTTGGAACAAAATTCATATCAAATAATTAGAGAGGTGTTCTATTATTACTTTTCGATTGCTGATGCAAATTGAGACATATTTTTCTGCTGCTCAGCTATTGGTGATAATGAATTGTGTGTTCAGAATTATTCTTACCTGGGGACTTGAGACAGGTGAAGGTAACATTAGATAGCAATTGCTGTAATACACTATTCGTCTGTCATTTTAATCGATGATAACAATTAAGCAATTTGATATGCTATTAAAAAAAATAATGATAATAATTGAAGGTAACAAATAAGCAATTCACTATGTAAGCATTTTTATATTAATAATACCGCTAAAACCTGATTTTAAAATCATAGATTATAACACATGTTACTGTACCAGTTGAACTGTTGATACCGACATTTAAAGCATGTTAAAGGATTTTGCTTTGAATGTTTTCGTCTGACTTATCCGTTAGGTTGAAGAACATTTTAAATCCTTGAATGAACAATCACTTACATATTAAGGAGAAAACAGACAAGACGAACAGTAAATAAACGGTCGAGGACAAGAAATCTACATAAGGTTGACATATGACATTAACATTTCATCTAAAAACTTAAATCAATGTCACCATACACTTTATACTTACAATCGGTCTTTTCTTAAATTTGGAACATTATTATTCGTTCATTGTGAACAGTTTGGTATCGTAAAAACAAAATAGAACGAGTTAGGAATTATTGTCCAAATTTGGAATTAAAAAAAAAAAAATTGAACGACTGTTGACTTTAAAATACACATATTTGTTTGAAGTCAATATACAATATAACACGGTTATAGCAAACACGCTAATAATGAATTGACGCTCACAGCGAAGTGACTTTCATTCCTCGTGACTTTATTTTTTTGTTGTTAACTTGACGGATATAACGAATAGCGCTTAGAACGAAGCAAAGTTGTCCGTCCTTGGCACTCCATAATAAGCTTCTTTTACTGTATAAGCGGACAGACACTCTGACGGACGGACAGATAGCCAGAATGATAAGGGAAATCGTCCTGTGAGCTAGGTTTAAAACACAAATGTCCATGGACTAAAAGTACCACATGTACTTGTCTCAATAAGAATGCTTTGTGTTTTATTGAAGCATTGAATGCAAATACTTATTTTTGGATGCCGTGGGTCCTATGACACACCAATGCGGTGCAAACAAATTGAATACCGCTCGTTAGCGCAGTATGATACTTTATCTGCACCGCATTGGCGTGTCATAGGACCCCCGACACTAAAAAATAAGCATTCAATGCCTATATCTATAATCATACTGATTTTCTTTTGTGTGAAATATATGTGTATCGTCGCTGTAAAGCCATTATATAAGCTCTCAGTCAGGGATATGAAACATACACGGAACAGCCATATTAACATGTTATTTAGTACGCTTCTGCAGCTAAAAACATAGTGCCAGAAACTTTGTAGAAAAAATCTTTTTAATTAGGGAGTAGATATAATTTAATGATTATTTTTCAAAAGTACATATCAAATTGGTTTAGTTAGGTTGAACATTTGATTTAATTTTACAAAAATAGATATAATCAAAACACCTGGTTATGTCTATATTTGTGCTCATGGTAAATGAATGAACAAAGTGTATTCATAGAAAATTGAACGTCAAATATTTCCAATGCAAACATAAGCGGAAATATACACTGAATGTAACTATTGCACTTTCAATGAAAAAAATACACATTTTCACCGATTTTCTTTGAAAGAAGGCTTGTAAAACATATTGAAGAAAGTTATGTCTGTTTAATTCCGTTTTGATGAGATTTATTGGAGTTTTAACGAGGCCGGGTCTAATTCATCCTGCCCTAGATTTTTGAATGAAATTTTTTACATGTATTTCTACTGATATAATTATTATTTTAAGATAAAAAAAATAAGACATTTACCACACCGTTTGTTTAAGGGGTCATCTCAAATTGTGTTAATTCTTAACATAGGACCCTATAGGGTTTAGCGTGAAATGTCTAAATTTTGCACATTTTTTGCAATTTTTTTAAACTTCTGCCCTAAGGATTTATTTTTCTGTTTTACATATTAAAGTTATGGCTAAAAGACATCAAATGGTCAAATAAAAAAACCCTTTTACCTCCTGGTTTGTTCCAGGGGTCTTATCAAAGTTTTTTTTGTATTCCCAATTTCCCAGATTTGAAAGATAATTGCTATTTTCTTATTAGACAATGACGGAAACGGTGATCTTATTAGTATTATTAAAACAGTCAGACATATTTAAGTAATACATAAATATATAACATCACATATTAACCCTCTGGCTGCGGCAGGGACATATATGTCCTTTTACCGCTGGCTGCGAGAGGGACATATATGTCCTTCACGACGTCATAAACGTAAAGTCACTTCTCCCTTTCATTTTCAATGAATTTCATATCATTTTTACTTGAATTTTACAATATAGATTGATTTTAATTTTTAGAAACATCAACCTTTTGTTACAGTGAATAAAAACTATTGATTTTTTGGCAAAATTTTTAAAATACGCAAAAGATACAGCAATCTGATTAAAATCAGATCCTTTTATCCGCTCACTTAGATCGCTACACTAGTGTAGCGATCTAAGTGAGCGGATCAAAGAATCCATCAGCCTTCAATGTGGATTATATCAGACTAATGTAAAATAAAAATAAAAGACTGGTTTGAGCTGATATATATTTGCGACTTTGAGCTTCTTGCGATTCTCGTGAAACTGAGTCGCACGAAAATAAGAAAGTTTAAAGTATATCATACCTCCTTTTCAATTATCCCGGTTATGAGTATGAAAACATCATACAAACTAAGAAAAAAATGAATTATTCAGTCGCCATTATTAACAAATAATTAGTCGTCATTACCTCTCCAACCTCTCAACCCTGTTCTTCATCAGAATAAAAAACCGATAATTAATGCATGCAGTTTCTCGTAAATTGTAAGAGTACATTATAATTTTATTATTACACTAATTACCGATATCGGAATGCACATCTAGCCTGGTTCCCGAGGCCTTGCACAATCGGAAGGCCTCGGGAACCAGGCTAAATGCACACCATGATTCTCAATTTTTTGTTTTAATATAAGTGATATGAAAGTGTTATTCCTCTGCAATGAAACAAAATGCAGAGTATGGTTTTCCATGTTGACTAGCGGTATTTGCAAGTCATCAGATCGTTTTCAGAAATATGGACTCTTTAATGCCGTACTCGAAGTTTCCCTATCTAAGATTTTCTAAAAGTACATGTATGTATATGAAAGGCCCTGGTAGAAAATCTGATATAAATTTTGCGAGAATCAATTGTAAGCTCTGAATGAACTACCAAACTATCGCGATGTATTTGCAGTTTATAAGAGCCTGTAGTTTTGAAGGGAATATATGGAGAAATCCATAATCGATTCTTTCTGACATAAATGATGTCTTGTAGAAACCTTCAAACATACTAACCATATATACAAACACATGTATCATTGGATGTCGTCGTGGCCGTCATGCAATGATTTTGTGATGGTTTATTTGTACGTAGATTTACTCCTACCTGTACACATACTCGAACAATTATGTACATTCATCCACTTTTGATATAAGGCAGTTAGCACAACTTTCAAAATAAATTTGAATATTTTTGAGAAAAAATTGTTTTAAGGGGGGGGGGTGTCATTAAATCTACGTATTCTTTTTCAGATATTACTTTAGTAAAAAATGAAACGACTATCATCATTTTGACCGTGTATATACATGTATATATAGCACGCTAGGCACTGGATTTGGAGATCCCTTGAATACACAATAAATGCTTACAAAATCTCACTGGAAATGTACTCATTCAATTTGTAGCAGTGGTGTTTTTTTTAAACAAATGTCAACAAAGTAAAAACAAAATCAAGGGATTGATTAACTACGTATATAATTTATTTCTTTAAATGTTTACTTTCACAATTTATCACATACGTTGATGTTTGAAATGTGAATAAATTTTTGCAAGCAACGTCTACAATCATATAATTACCATATATTGGACATCATTATATGTGCTATACCTATTATACTATTCCAATGCTTAACCCTAAGATTTTTTGTTTTTAAGACAACCTAAAGTATTCCGATGTGTTTAATCATTTAATTGTCGTAGTTTAAGTACAAAATAATTTTTGAACCTAATAGAAGAGCAAGTTTTGATCATGACATTAAACGGTCGTGGTGCATGAAACAGCCATAACAAGCACACATAAGACGAATTGACAAATCGCTATTAGTTGATACTTTATATACTTCATAAGATGTTAACATGTTTCAAAACATTTGATTTTAAAGTTGGTTATTTTTTTGGCCGGATATCAGACACCATATCTTTTAACACGATTAAATAATCCAGTATTTTTTTACTGCATCCAGTAAAATTGAAAAATTATCAAGAAAAAAGATTTATACTTGGAAAAACCTACATGTGTATACTGTGTAACAGTTGCATAAATGTAATTAAAAGGGGAAGGATGTACATAAAAAAGTTAAAGTGCACAATGCCAAAGAAATGAATTGGACGGTAAACAATTGGTATATTCTTATAATTTAAGGGGCTACGAATTCTCTCTCTCTCTCTCTCTCTCTCTCTCTCTCTCTCTCTCTCTCTCTCTCTCTCTCTCAGAATTTTCTCTGAATGGGGAATCGTAGTTGCAGACTTTTTTGTTTTTGTGTTCTGAATCTGTCTCTGATGAGATGCAACCATGCGAAATGTAAATGCAAAGAAGGAAAAACAATACCATCATACCTTCTTTTCACATATGTCACCAAGTTCCATCATTCATCATTCATGACTGATATATTTGCATGTGCATGTGCAGTAAGGAGGTTTTGGGAATTCTCTTTTTTTGTTCAATGGGGTTCTGGAGAATTCTGGAGATGGAGTGATATGTAGTTTTTGTGCACTTTGATCAATATACATGTACCCCCCCCCCCCCTCGAAAAAACTCAAAGACAAATTCGTTGATACAACAAGAAATGATATCGGATTTAGTATATTTTCTAAGAATCTTTTGTTTACATGCTTAGGAATATCTAATGATTGTTTTTCAACAAATTTATAAAGATAAATTTAAATACTTTGTCAAAGACAAAGATGCATCATTAAAAACGCACAGTTATTATGCATGTATATACATATGTTCTTGCATATAATAGACAGGTGCCTTATAATCTACTCATAGTTTTCGGTAAAGGTTATCGGGTTCACTGCGCAGACTTATTACACGTGCGAAACGATCAGTGTTGATACTATATTTAAAGTATATATATAAAGTCCCACATTGACGCTATGCTATGGTAATAGAAAACAGTTACACATATGTCAACGCTTTTCAATACAATTATTGATGAACATTTTTTAAAACCTAAATATCCATCAAAAACAATTTTACATATATCTAGTTCTTTTCATGTAAATACAAGACTCAAAATAAAAAAAACCCACCATATTCAGAAGATTTCCACAGCTAATATGAAACGTACGAAACCATGAAGTGTTCGGCTTAAATTTTGATAACATATAAAGTGAATAGTTCTTAGGGATGTTTGATTATTTTTCTATATATATATTTGTTTAAAATGTCGCAGCATACGTATAATTCCCATGCAAAAGACTAAAACGGAGCTATCAATATGTTTTCATAGTCAATATTAATCTTGTGAACAACAAGATGGGTGATCCTGCATGTCCGACAAATTGCCAGATGATGATGGCCTGATATACTAAGTAGATCCAACAACAATATAAAAACAGTCCGCTTTATATGTAATGATCACAGTGACTATTGATGGATACTAGTAATACATTCGTTTGAGTGCCCGTAACAATAATATAGATAATGAAATCGCCCTTTTTATAAACTTAAGGGTAACTGCACGGACATTCAAAAATTGCGAATAAATAAATTTTTGAATTGGGCATATTTCTTTATATGGTAGGAATTGTCAATGTCTCAGCCGCAACTTTATGTAATTACTCTGATAAAAAGTTCATATTTATAAAGTACGAAGTCTTTTTTATAGGTATGTGTCGTTAGACTTGAATCACCATAGGATAATGAGGACACCCACTTTTTTTCAGACATAATAAATTGTCAGCGCATGCTGTTCTTTTGTTCTACTTTTAATGATAGTTGTATATCTATATTTATAATTATAAGATTTTGTTAACAGGAGATCAATTATAGACAAACATGCGCTCATGGTTAAACAGAGGAAAAACTACACGCATTGATGAAGTTTTCCGGTCAATTTTTTCTTTGATACGTCGATCAATACTGTAGAAAAATTATTATCTTCATTTCTTAAATGACAATAAATTTCTATTGGAATTTTTATCAAACTTATAAAAAATGACGAAGTAAAATTGAGCAAAGAATTAACGCAACAAGAATGACCGAACAAGATATCTGTGAGCCAATGCTCACTAGTGATACCCCCGCTCTGATGTGAATATGCAAAATAAGCAAAGTTAACCTTTAACATAAAGCTGGCATCCGATTGGTACAGAAATATATCCCACAATATGGCATGCCTAAACAAATAGTGTGTTAAAATTTCAAGCATTTGCGATAAATAGTTGCTGAGAAATCTTTGACGGAAATTTGTTTGAAAATTTTGGCTAAAAATAAACAAAGTTATCATTTAACAGGAAGTTGATGTCCAATTGGTACAAAAATACATCCCACGATATAGCATGCTTATACAAATATTGTGTAAAAATTTCAAGCATCTGCGATAAACAGTTGCTGAGAATTCTTTGACAAAAATTTGTTTGAAAATTTTTGCTAAAAATAAACAAAGTCGTCATTTAACAGGAAGTTGACATCTGATTGGTACAAAAATATATCCCACAATATGGCATGCCATGACAAATAGTGTGTTAAAATTTCAAGCATCTGCGATAAATAGCTGCTGAGAAATCTTTGACGGAAATTTGTTTGAAAATTTTGGCTAAAATAAACAAAGTACTCATTTAACAGGAAGTTGACGTCCAATTGGTACAAAAATACATCCCACGATATGGCATGCCTTAACAAACACTGTGTAAAAATTTCAAGCATCTGCGATAAACAGTTGCTGAGAATTCTTTGACAAAAATTTGTTTGAAAATTTTTGCTAAAAATAAACAAAGTCGTCATTTAACAGGAAGTTGACGTCTGATTGGTACAAAAATATATCCCATGATATGGCATGCCCATACAAATATTGTGTAAAAATTTCAAGCATCTGCGATAGATAGTTGCTGAGAAATCTTTGACGAAAATTGGTTTGAAAATTTTAGTTAAAAAATAAGCAAAGTCGTCATTTAACAGGAAGTTGACGTCCGATTGGTACAAAAATATATCCCACGATATGGCATGCCTTAACAAACACTGTGTAAAAATTTCAAGCATCTGTGATAAATAGTTGCTGAGATAAATGCGACAGAAATTTTTGTTACGGACGGACAGACGGACAGACAGACACACAAGGGTAAAACAGTATACCCCCTCTCCTTCGGAGCGGGGGTATAAAAAGGACCCAAAATACGGCGATCAGTGCAGTCATCCTTTTCTGATCTTCTTTTAATTGTAACCTATTACTACTTTTTTTAAATTTAAAAATACTGTTGATATTAGTATTAAGCCGCACATGCATTTATGATCTTTTAGAATTATGTATCAAACAAATGTTGCTTCTGGGCAACGGCAATAAATCCAAGGATACAGTCATAAAATCTTGGGAAAATTGTGGAAAAGACAAGTAAAAAATTAGGGCATTGTAATCCACACTCCGAAATAGAACGCGCACTTGTTACCTTCCTTGAATTTGAGAAAATCCCGCGTAAAAACGTCAAAAACTTATGACGTCGTTTTTAATGTCGCAGTGACGTAAAGTTTTCTGTTCAATAACGTCGCAGCCAGAGGGTTAAGGGTCATTAATATAAAATACATTGTTACTGTCTTGAAAAATATGAATAAGGCTATATTTAGGCGGGATAAGAAAACGTGACAGAGGGCTAGGCTTGTTCGACCCGATCCCAAATATAGCTTATACTTCGAGACATTTATGTTTATTCCACAATATAATATCAATTTTCGCATCAAACAAGCTATTTTCAACAAAGTTCGCTGAATATCTGCAGTTGAAACTATCACGCTATGGCGTAGACAAAGCAAAACGATGACGTCACAATACAAATGAAACGCTGCAAAAGCGTGCGTACTCGTTCTGTTCTCGGCTTCGTTAAATATAGTCCATGTTAATTCGTCAACACTGAAAGAAACTCCCATTTGATTGTGTTTTTTAAAGACTAAGGCCCCAGATCACCTAACATATCTTGAATGCATAAACCTGTAGGCACCTTTCATTTATTACTTTGGTCTCCTACATGTAAAAGCAATCACAGAATCACTTGTTGTGGTTTGAAATTAACTTAATGGGATGGTTCTTTGCGAGCTGATTCATTCATTTATGCCCCAGTCACACATTCACGGATTAAATGCCGGATTAGCTACGGAAGCGATCCAGAGTCATTCGTGGCGATATGTATTGACCCGTGGCTTTTCCGTCTGTCATCGTATCCAAACGTAGCAATACTTGTATAGCTGAGACAATTTTTGAATATGTTCAAAATTCCAATACGGATGAAACCACCGTTGTACTTCCTTAAAAAAACTTACTAAACCGTTTTAGAACATAGAGGTCCGTTTTAACTCCGTATAAATCTGTAGTAATTCGTATGTATCAATTTGTATCCATTCCGTAGTGCATCCGTACTAACTCCGCATCATTAGATTTTCCGGTGTGAACCGTGGAAAATATTCCGTAGTAGAACCGTGGATTGATCCGTGAATGTGTGACTGGGGCATTACGTATAAAGAGGTGGTGTGATTTTTTTTTATATTGTATTTATGACAAAATCTAAAAAAAAGATGCAAAATTTAAAGCAATATGAGCTGTATTATTTAGAATTTTACTTTCCTGCAAAAACCTGCTAGTATAAGAAGTCTGTATATAACTTAAGTTTTTATGATAAGACTTGAAAAAAAAAACATTAATGTTTATAGAAGAAAGATTTCTCTTCTGCGGAATATATAGCAGATCAATCATTGAACAGGACGACAATAATTTTATTTTTCTCCAATTAAGGCTTCTCAACGGCTTTTCCCACAGAAATATGGCAAACAGAAATTTATAACCCATGATTTTTTTGTCATTTAAATAGAAAATAATATTTTGTATAAAAGATTTTCAACATGAAAATTGCAGCTTATATTGCTTTAAACATTTTATGCTTGTGTTTATGCTGCGGCTGATTTTTACATGCAGATGACATGTGATTGCATTGTGACTTTTATCTGTGACAATTTGTATAAACTTTGTAATCCAATCTACAAAACAAACCGAAATACAAGGATACATTTAATATTAACCATAGTGAAAATATAGACATATAAATTAATCATTCTATTTTCAAGGACAATGATAATAGACAGTAATATGATAGATGTAACCTTAAACGTGAAAAGGGAAAACTGTTAATCTGACAGCAAACCGGTTTTTCTTTCTTGGAAAAATATACGCATTACAATTTGTCGAGCGTGAATTGATCGGCATAACCTAAGGCCAATATATCTGCCTGAAATTATCATGGTCATAATTTGGTATATTCAGCTTATTTTTCATATCATCAAATACTCAAAGTATGATTTTTATTTCTTATGTCCACATATACAAACCATTGAACTGAAAGTGACTTATTAACCTGAAAACTATTGAATAAGTTATCTGGACAAACGATGCAGCATGGGTGAAATAAGAATAAAGAAAGTACTTAAAAAAAAATCTGGCGTTCGTGAGTTTATATTCTAGCAATTTGATGCAATGCATAACAATAAGGAGTTTTACAGAGCATCGAATAATGCGCCCAAATTAATGACATTTACATTTTTTATTTAATTGGTTTGCAGTAATCTTGAAATATATTGTTAAACTAAAAAAAAGAAGGTCACAGCAAATCCTCTAAAATGTTTTTTCATGACAATGTTAATAACCCTACAAAAGTGTAAGGGTTTGTAATTAATATAAATCTTAACTCTTATATACAAAAATATTAATGTGGGGTAATTGTCTTCCTTAAATATGATATGTTTAATTCAAGCAAATCAGTTCTGTTGAAAGATAAAATGTATATTACAATAAATGTCATCTACCACAATTTATCTAATATGTGTTGTGGAGACTTCTCAGACCTTTCTCTCATAAGTTTCTTCTGTTGTATTTTTAAGCTATGTCATTGAATTTAATGAATTCGAGCTCACATCTCATGATTTGTAATAATGTCAAGTTTTATAAAAAAAAAGGGGGGGGGGGGGTTAATAAGCACCTGTGCAATACATTTAAGGTGGATTTGTTTCGAGCTCTACCGGACAGGCCCGAAAAGTAGTAGATTTAATAAAACTCAAAATCAATAATTTCTCATTTAGATGTTTTATTGAACATAAAGTATTCTTAACCTTGATTACTGACATACAATTTTCAAAATCTAAATGCTAACATTAAAAAAAAAAACACAACGTAACGAACAAATTCAATACCTAAGTATTGTCTACCCTAAAGATGGCAATACTACAGTTGTAAGAACCAGATTTAATTTACGTGTCTTGGCCTTTCAGTAAGACATCAATGATTATATCTTGCCTCAGAACAATTAAAAAATGACGCTGTTCATAAGCAAAAGATACACCGATGTCGTTGTCTTAGCTCAAAAGCAAGACAAGTCTTGTTGTTTTCAAAGAGCCATGGCTCATTAATGGTATATAATGAAAAAGACATGCATACGTCACATTGATTTTTGATACAACCTTTCGAAGTCCAAGCTCTTCTTTAAGAATGGTTCTAAACTATAAATGATAATCAATAAATAGATTTGATATTTAAATTCATTTTGTGCATCTTAACTTACAAGAAATTAATTTTCTTTTAAAATGAGCACTCAATGAGATGTGCATGCTTTTTTTTTTCATTTCTAAGATTTCAATAGAGAAACACTTGATGCTTGATGCCGTAAGATATTTTTTAGATGATTGTCCCACTTTTGAGAATTGGAGGTAAGTGTACGTGTTGAAATTTAAATACAAACGTGAATAATGACTTTCATTGAAAAAAAATGTGATTTGAGATTATCTCTCTCTCTCTCTCTCTCTATCTCTCTCTCTCTCTCTCTCTCTCGATTTTTCGCTTTGTCAGCAATACATCTGCAACTCGACACGATTGTTGATATTGCAGCATAATTTTTATAACATAAATACACATTTCATTCAAAAACTGAAGAAAATTTTCCTAAAGATATACATATACCAGAAAAGTTCCAACGTTTAACAGCGTGGTCTTTAAAATACAATAATGCAAATCTGTATAGGATTAGAAATGGTGTACGAAACACTAAAAAAAAATGTTTGATGAATAATCAGATGGGTTCTTCGAAAATTATTTTCACCTTTAACATTGGCGGCAGGTGTAGTCGTAGACAAAATAACAACGAAAAAATAGTTATAATTATAGAAAAATCATCAATTTAATTCCAAGGTTAATGTGTACAACGTGATACGAACAGATGTTTTGAAGGACTTAATCAGCAGCTAGGATTGTTATATAAGAGTGTTTGTGTTATAGACACCCTCATGCACATTTCCTCTGCTATTCAACACTGCTCAACGAAATGGGTCTTCTAGTTGTCTTCGTTTTCATTTTTGGTAAGTATTTTTGAGTTGTAATCTAACCAGAAAAAATAGAAATGATCAAAGGATTACCATTCTTTATTTTAGAAAACAGTGCTTTGTATTCGCTAGTAGCCAAAGCTCAGGTGGTCGGGGCTGGATTTATCCGAATTACATGTATAACTGGCACATTTGAAAACTTCAAACTAAAAAAGTGTTTGAGTTGCTCCAAAATTCGATCTTTTATATTTGAATTCAAGATAACGTTTAATTTGAGAAAATATTGAGGAGGGCGGCGACATTGAAATTGATATAATTGACATGACAGTGGTTGCCTTATTTGAATATTTGAATATAAAGATGTAATGGGACATGCCGTGAAATCAATATTTGCGGTAGCTGAGGTTTGAATAAATTTGATTTCTATCTTGTTTTCAGGAATGTTATATTATCAAAGGTTCAGTTTACTTACATTTTTTACGCAAGGGAATGGCGAATTTGGCATGACAAAAATTATTTGATATATTATGCTAAACAAATGAACATTAGTAAGTTATTTGTTTAAAGCAATCTTTTTTGGCAGCAATTGGCACTACGGTTCTAGCAGGTGGGGAGGACCATACAATTGCGCAAGCAGCTTGCACTGGAATGGGCTCAGAAAAAAGATACACCGCTGCAATTCCTCGAGAACGAGGGGGAAAGTCATGTCAGGATATTTGTAGTTCAGTGACCGACATGGACGAGGATAATGACTATCCCGGAACGTATGTAATTAAAGTAGAACAGAACTTATAAAAATGTACATCTAGTTTAAGCAAAGAAAAAAATATTACATTCACTTGTTTAGAAGGCGTTAACAAATTCTGATTAATTAGAAACCTAAGAAATATTAGCCTGAAAAAGTACTTTTCTTTTACATTGTAATTTGGAAAAATTCAAATATATGGTAGTTTCAGCTGCAGCAAAATAGGGGATCTAGAAAAATGAGGTTAAAAACATTAGCAATAAACGGCCTACCTTGTAAAAACTGGATTCTGAGCCAAGTCATAATTAAAGTTATATCAAGATTTTGCCGATCTTTTCTTTTAAATAGTAAGCCATATTGTATCGAGGGGATTCTGATCTATCAGAAAAAAGGACCAAAGGACACATTGAACACTAAATGGATGAACACATGGAAATATGGCACCAAGGGTTGTGTTCAAACAAAATGGGGACCAAACTTCTGCTGTTGCTCATTGTAACTGATTGAACAATAAAAAAGAATGATATTTCCAAGTTTCCTTTACGTTTTTTTTCCTCTTGGGTGCTATTTTTAAGATCATTTATTGGAAATTAAAAAGAACATGTTTTGGTTCTACTGCAATATTAAAGATTGCACCTGATTATTAAATATATGTAATACCGTATGTTTGGTGTGAAGGCAACATGTTATTGACTTGACCTGAGGATATAATTGTTGCTTTAAGACGATTGCACACATCTGATTGACGGTCCATCGAATCATATTTTGCCGAATCCAAGGTCAGCAACTGTTGGTTTTCTCTTCACTACTGATGCAAACATAAGCAAAACTTTAAGTGAAAAAACTGTATTAAGGAGTATGTTTATAAGGATTGTATAATTTCATCAAAAGGATAAAAGTAAATAAAATATGTTGTCACACGTATTTGCTCCATTGTTTAGAGAATCGACTGTTCCTCGTTGCTATGTCTGCTTACGTCCAAAGTCCTTTTAACATGCAGCTCAAGATCTTAAGTTCAACCAACAAAATCAATGAATAGACTTAATATGTCTCAATTCTTTATTTGAGATTGTATATTTTTTTTCAGACTAAGAAACTAAAGTTGTAGAAGTTTGCTTTTATTTTTTAATTTCATTGCAAGCCCTTGGATCAGGCAGAGAAAAAATGCCCTATATGAGAACTGATATTTTTTTATGATCTAAAACCTTGACCTACAAATTTGGTCTGACGGACGTTGATGTATAGACGGATTGACGAACGAAAAGGAGACATAGATCTGTACATTGGCATGTTGTGCGCAATAAATATGCTTAGTTTTGACACTAATAGAGTTAATGCAATTACATAACAATTAGCGGATTAACGCAGATGAATAAATGAGCGTTTACCTAGGCGATGGTCAGTCTAGGGTCAAGAAATATATTCTCTGATTGGATGATTTATACATGTCAATTATTTAAAGGGTCACGCCAGTAAAATAATAGTATATGTTTTAGAGATGATTGTAAGTTAGTCTAAGAGAGAAGAGAGTTAGAGTTCGATAGTTAGAGGTTCAGAGTCAATATACAAGTCGTCCGTCTAATCCGTTACGTTTTCCCTCACTGTCATATGTAGGTTAACATTAAGTTATAATTATTAATAAGCGAGTACCTCCTTTTTAATGTGTACGGACTAGAGAGTAATTAAGGTCTTCCGTTTCCAACGGAAGACCTTGTACTGATTCTGTTGGAAATTCTTCATTATTATTTTTCTTCTTCTTTTTCTTCTAGACGTTTCTTTAAACTGTAATATCTCGCTTGTTTGTCATTAGATTTTATTCAAATTTTCAGGGTTTATTGCAAATGACAATAGCTTACTATAGCACAAAAAAATTTGAAATTGCTACTTCCGGTTTTGAGTTATTCCCCTTTGAATATTTTTTTAGTGGGTCTCGTGTACCTGCAAAGGCTCCGAGTTGATCCGTAGCAAGTAGTTTTAATTTACAAATCCTTAATGTAGACATCTTGAACGTTGTCCTCCTAGTTTTACATGTTTGACTAACCCACGTATACTTCTTAAAAAATTACATCGAAATTTATGTTTCAAAAAATGTTTAATTTTGCTTATATCTTTGCTCAATAACTTTTTAGTTGTAAATTTTTTCTAGACACATATAGAACAAAAGTTGTGCAGAATATTAAGAGCTTTCATTTGATACCACAAAAAAGGGGCTAGCCCCTAAAATGAGGGGTCTAGATCCCTTAAAAGTCTTTGCTTCATAACTCTAAAACGGTAAGTTTTTCGATATGTGCGTCGCTGCAAAAAATGTTGTTTGTGACTTTATTGATCTCATAAAACTGTTTTTGTGTTCGGGTATTGCATAATATGAGGGAAAAAGTAATACGTGTTGACCAGTACTCGCGGCAATTTGGCCAAGTTAACGAAACTCTCCCTCGCCCGCGGCCGAGAAAATCGGTCACCATGGTCGCGGCTGGGCTACCTAGCGGTCAGCGGATATCTAATACACGAGAGTTGCGTCTCTCATATACGAGTTTATTTAGCCGCCAACTCAAGAATTGTTTTAGTTTTGATTACACATAAAAGTTTATCGACTAAACTGTAAACGATTCGGTGTCAATTAAGACATTTTTCAGTTAATTAATAAAAGCAATGTCATTCTCAATCTAAAGCAATATTAGACATAGATCAATTGTGGGTTTTAAGTTTAAAATAAAGAACTTTTATTTGATAGAATATGGTCATTATACTGCAAACTTTTCAAATCGTCCTGGGTTCTGAGCTGTGCGTGTCTGTGCGTTGAACCTTTACGTAATCTATCCTTCGTCCACGGCCGAGGAGATCAGCCACGGCTGCACTACCTAGCGGTAAGCGGTTATCTAATACACAAGAATCGCACACCGCGACGCACACTTAGATTAAGAATGTGTTTGAGTTTATATAGCCGTAAATACAAGAACTGTTTTAATGTTATGTTATAAAAGTTTGTCCATCTTGTATTTATTTAATTAAACATTTGAGTGAAAATGAAAATTAATGAACGATATTACTGCAAATCGGAAACATTGTCAGACATAAATTAGTGGCTGGTTTGTATATCTAAAAAATTTTAACCCCCCCCCCCCCTCCCAAATATTAAATGATGATCATCCCTCGCACATGGCCGAGGAGATATAGCGCGAGTGGACAAGTGATCCGCAGTCGGCTCGTGTTCTTCTACATGTACCTTATTACGCGTTCATGTTTTATATTTTGCACAGACAGAACTATACTTATTATGTTTTCAACTACTATATAGGATTAAGATGAAAAGATAAATTTATTTCACTTGTACAGCTGATTGAGCATTGATTTAATTATACTTTAGCGTACAAGGTAGTTTAAAAATCAACTCAAATTATAATCAAAGTTCCATGTTACATGTTTGCGGTAGGTGCTAGCACGATAAAAGAATCTCCTAAATTGTCCTGAATTGAGGCATTTGATGATTATTTGAAAGAATATTCACATGAGTTTTAAACAACTGAAGATTAGATTCTATCGGTCACATATCAATCACTCTGTAGTTTTTCTAATACATGGTTGTTCGTTTGAGTGTGGAAGTGAATTCATTGCTGCGTCCCCACCCCCTCCTCCCGCCCCGCTGACAAGTGCTCGCGCTGGATTATTTTTAAATTGGCGAAAAGATATCCAGAACTGTCGAAAATCATTTTTGGTGACTTCTTCTTATGTGTAACATTTTCTATTCACTTTCCCACCCGTTTGTTTATTCGGTCAGTCTGTGTTAATTCAATCGCCACGTGCGACCGAAAATCTTGTGTCGCTTTAGCGCACACAACTCAGAACATATGTAATTGAGTAACAGTTGGAAGGTGCTTTTATTAACAATAAGACTATTTTCGAAGTCAATCATCTTTACATTAAAGATGTGGAATCGTAACCTGAGAGTGTGGCTAATAAATTAACCCGTTGAACACGCTAAACTTCTATAGTTATGAACAGAATAATTCATAATATATTATAATTGAAAGTTGGAAGTCAAAGGAAATTTTGTTCTTTAGAAATACAACTACATTATGCAATGCAGTCGATCGCCATAGAAATCATCAAAGTACTGCAAGTGTCGACAGATTTCTTATTTCTTTGAAAGACCATAATTGTTCATTTGACTTGCAGACTATAAAATAGCGACATATCTGCCTCCAAAAAATATATGCGCTTCTCAAAGTTACACTTAAGTGCGTTATTGGGGATTTTATTTATTGCTAATTGTATGAAAATTGATAAAAAAAATTAATTGAAGTTGTGTATTATGAGGTTGTAATGCAACTTAATTTACTTACAAGGTTAGCTGCAGCCAGTGGAATAATAATTTTAGGTGAACAATGAATACCCAATATATTAAAATACAAGATTAATAGTTTCCAGAACTATAATACTATGCATGTGTATATGAAGGTTGCACCCTCATTTGTATGGCTGTAGGGGAGGAGGTAAAGGTGTATCGATACACATACAATGTAAGACTGCACATACGGATTCCGGACCGTGGCTACAGACAATACACATAATAGTTTTTAAATACATCAATGCGCAGTTTGATCTAGAAACTGACCAGTTTCATAACTTCTTCGAATTTCTCTAACACGGACTGTCTAATCCCTTCCCCGAATTCCAACGTACGCAAGCGCAATTGAAGTTTTTTTTCTCAATTTTATAAATCAACCCACTGACATAAAAATAAGGATTTTGCTTATTATTACATCGTCGAGAGAGGTACTATTCATTCTGTAAATAAGGTTATTTAATTACATTATGTTACATAGCGGTGTCTCTATGAAACAGCACCATCTGGTGTAAAATTTAGATGCTCGCTTTTGCATAAATTCTCCCGCTGATCTTTTTTTTTTTGCTGATTATATATTATTTTGAATGTCCAAGTCTACTCGTATCATTAAATAATATCAGACGACACACATTTCCCTATAGAAAAGTTCAGAGATGCCATCAATTTTGACTAACTACTAAATTTTGTCCGCACGTAACAATTCTAAACTTGTATATAGTCTTCAAAAATTTAGAAAGATTTGAATAAAGAAGTTGTCTTAGAGAAAAGTTTACGTGTTTAGTAGGCGTGTTCGGTTTTAAAAGAAAAATACAATTCCTGACATGAATCATGAGTACATACTGTTTATAACAATGCTTGCTACCCTTTGAAAATTTAACTCGCCATTTAACATGATGTCTCATTTTTTAAAGAATTTTTGAAATGATTACACAAACTGTGTTCGACAAATAGTTTTCATACAGCATTTTCTTCCTTTCTTTTCAAAACATGTTTTATATACAGGCTTTCAATCACAACACGTTTTTATAACAAAAGCAGAACTGAAAGTTTAGTCATTATAGTCGTTTGACACCATATCACATATATTATCAACCCGCAGCAACAACGGAAGACCTACTCGTGGCTTTGCCACGAGCTCTGCTCTAGTTGTTTATATAATTGTGTTAACTGGAATAAATGTGAAAAATACATCGAGTGTTGAGCTAATTCCTTAGTAATCGCCTGGTACGGAAAATACCACATACGGTACAAACCCGGCGGTTAAAATATGCCAAAAATTGCCGACTTTTAACTCGTAATTTACGGTGTCTTGAGGTTTTAAGACACGTTTTGAGTACCGCATATTGTTTGGCGAGACTCAAGAGATTTGTTACATGCTTCCATTCCTTCGTATTGATTCGAGATGCGTAAACAAAGACGAACAAAGTCATGTATGACGTCACAGTGCTCTCGCGCTATATTTCCCGCGATAAATTTAGAGGTGAATCAAACATCTGTAATGCGTGTACTAGCTATTTCAGTATAGGCTGCAATACCTGCCTCATTGACATTGTATGATTTATTTTTATTTATTTTTTAAAATAGAGAGTATATAAATATATATAATATTACTTTTTTGGCTTTGGTGGTGTATTTTCAATGCTTAAAAACTTCGTACGTGATTATAATAAGGAATGCCATATTTCCAAAACTTATTTCCATTTATAAGTCGTTTATTAGTATATTGTCATATTTTGCTGCCGAGGGTCAATTTGACACTATTTATATTATAGCAAATATCCCGTTGTCATTTTTCTAATGTGTATCTCTAAAATGTCCACATCTGGCATGCCTGTCTCTGTTAATAAACTCTGCTAATGAGAATCGGAAGCAATTAAAATCCCAGTAATCACTGGTAGCACAGTTGACACCTTGTTTATTACCTGTTATCAGCAGCAAAAAACATGTATCTACCGATAAACAATGAACTGCCATCTTCTCTTTCACAGGAAATATGGTATTATTCAAAGCGAAAACGGTAAAAATTCCGGATTTCTTAAAAATCGGTAGAAATTAAGGGTAAAAAATATATCGGTAGACAAGCGGTAGAATGGGTTCAAAATCGGTAGACTCCCGAAAAAATCGGGAGAGTTGACAGGTATGTATTAGCAAGAACCATACTTTACTGTCATATTTCGATCCATTTTAAAGCTAATTGTGCATACATGTACAGTAGGCAGGTAAGTACATGTACATTTATATGAGAAGTGAGGAAATAAACAATAGGAAATTTTGAACTAAAAAAAAGGAATAAAGAGAAAAAATAAACAGTATAAATTTTTTTGTAGAGATTGCATATAGTCATACCATTAAATTCAAAAGTGGGAAATTACACACCTTCAAACAGGGACCGGGCACTCTCTCTCTCTCTCTCTCTCTCTCTCTCTCTCTCTCTCTCTCTCTCTCTCTCTCTCTCTCTCTCTCTGGAGAGGGGTAGGGGATTGCGTTGTATGTATCATAACCATTGAAATTAGTACCTTTGGCATACTAATTGTAGAGCAATACTCTCTCAAAAATTCTTTGACGTTTGTTGATAACTAAATAACACAAGGTTGACAATGATGCAAGGTATGTGTAATTCTTGCTGCGCTCGCCAGAACGGTAGCACCTTTAAACATATTACAAGCATTTTGAGAGTACTGCATAAGAAATACACGTCCCCTACCTGTTTGTAGAAATTTGTGAAAATAATGCACTGTTATGAATATCAAGTCGACTTACAATATAAATGATAATTTTCTTTAAACTAGTGGCCATATTATTTTTTCTGTCAGATAATTATGTTAACTTGTCAGATCTTTATGTTGACTTGGCAGATGGTTATGTAAACTTGTCAGATCTTTATGTCGACTTGTCAGATGATTATGTAAACTTGTCAGATATTTACGTCGACTTATATGATATTATGATGACAGGTAAATGGCAGCTTGTGGCACTAACACGCTTTGACAACAAAATATTGAGTTTCTAGTTACTATGGTTATTTTCTGACAAGTCAACATAAAGATCTGACAAGTTGACATAAAGATCTGAAAAGTCGACATTATCATATGAGAAGTTAACATAATTATCTGACAAGTGGTGGCAGATCTATGCCACCATAGAAAACCCAAAGAAAGACAATAAAGGAATAAAATTTTGTCCCCATTTCTTTCCTATTTGATATGAACACTACTTCACAAAATATTTCTTTGACTAGTGTGTGCTTATGCATTTTCTACCCTATAAGAGTAAAATGTAGATTATTTTCTAAGGCGCAGTATCTATTTCAAAGTATTCTCTGAAGCAATCATGTGTTAAATACACAAAACACTGTCATAACGTTTTACCCGTGTGATCATTTGCATTCATTATTCGACCATTCAAAAAATGAATAATATAAAACATGCTTAATGTGACTCCAATAAGCAAAGCAGAAAAAGACATTTTTCTTAATAAACTTACAGAAAGATGGATTAAACACTGAATTATTTATATTAATTCATACAAGCTTCTCCACGCTTTGTATATGTAGCTGAGAAACTTAATGTCGTTCTAAAATATGTATGATTACACCACTTAGTTTATTCAATAGAACTTTAATTTTGTTTTTTTTAATGTAATGTACTGCATGTTATCATTGTAATAGTGTCATTCAAAATAAAAGAACTACAATATAATATATATTAAACAAATCCAATAGAACAGTTCAATTTTGGAACCTATATCAATATTGTACAGATAATGTTGTTAATTCTAGAGATTAAAAACATTTTGTTTGTGAATTGTGCGACTTGTGCTTTGACTTATAAGCAGACACCAAAACCATTCGTGTCAATTTTAAACATGTTTGTGAAAACGAAACGCTATACGTTTTGATAAATTTCTTAAATGTTTAGGTTATTGTAGCCAAAGCTCTAGGGTCCGTTTCACAAAGCATACTTAGGACTAATTTGAATCTTAGAAAAGAACCTTTTCCTAAGTTCATTACTTATCCGTTTACACTATTCCGGTCTTATCTTATGGACTTCCTAAGGTATGTCTTAATTTTAAGACACATAAATTGATGTCTTAGGAACAAACTTAACATGGCGACTGTTTATTTTGTATTGAAATAAATTACATGCACATTAAGGTTGAACAAAAATACTAGAATACACGAGTAATCAGGACTTGTTCCCTTTATTTCCTAACTGAAAAGTTTAGAACTATCCAAATATACATATATTTCTTCAATTAATTTCTTTGGTGTAGACTTTGGTGTAAATTTTTACAATTTTTTAGATTATCTGGTCGCAGGCGCAGATGGATAGCGGGTATAGTTATAGCTAGTGCACTGATGATAATTAGATTATTCATGCCCGAGAATCACTGATATCTTAAACAGGTATAAATACTTAATGAATTTTCAATTACAGAATGACTAGATTATCCCTCCGGAAAATAAGCTTATTTTTTACGGGAGAAAATTAGATTTTTTTTTTAAGTAGGTGGGTGGGTTGTTCATTTGATTTTTTGTTTGTTGAAGGGGGGGGGGGGGGTAGAAGTAACCGGGAAGTGGTTCAGGAATGTCGATGCTTAATCCTCCATGGGAATGTTGTTTCATTGCGAAACTGTTGCATTTTGTCCTCGCTTCTTCACTCAGCCGAGATACATTTATTTTCGGTGTTTTCTTATAGTAATTATATTTATTATACCGTATATATTAGAATCATTAGAAAATTATATTGATACATTTACTTGTAATTCATTGTCTGCAACATTTGAGTGACAGCTTTGTAAAATATACATACAAACATTAATTGATATTTAAAAATACTCATAATTATAATTTACACTGAAAATCGTCCAACATTCAGCTGATCACGCAGTCAAGCGCCATCGTTAATCCATCCTTTGTAGTCAATTCGAATTCTACCATTGTCATAGGGAATAGCGTCATTTGGAATTGAAATTCAATGTCTAATGCACACGTATCCTAAGACGTACTTAGGACACACAATAGTCCTTCGTGAACATGCCTGCAGATCTTGAAAATATAATTCCAAGGTACTTACATTCTTTCACAATTTCTTAAACTCTCTTTGAATAAAAAAACAAAACTCTCTTACACATAGGTTAAAATCAATATTTTTGTTTCATCTATATTAACATTTAATTTCCACTCTTTTTAATAACTTTCAAACTTTGATAAATTTTCTCATTGGCGGACTCCAACATTACAAGAGAAAAAGTCGGACACCGTGCCATTCATGTTGATGAGTGATTTAATTCCTTTATACATATTTGTAAGATATACTAGTAGTTTTGTATTTATTCACGTACATAATTCATTTTCTATTGATGTGGAAAAAACTTTGCAGACCAGCAATATTTTTTTCAACAAGGCAATTTTATTAATCATTTATGCACAATAAAAACAAAAAGGTGATGCAAATTTTTTAGACATGCCATGTCGTTTATAAATGTAGCTCGTACACAAGCGCAGTTATTTGATATAATTAAAAAAGCAATTCAATATAAAAATCTCAATGTTCAATTTTAGCCAAACAGTACAGAGTATATTAGTTTTTAAACCCAGTATATGGTTTGAGAGTAATGATATGTGGCCCGACATTTTATTGATGCAATAAACTAAGAGTACCAACTCCATGTACCCAAATGATTCTCTCTCTTTCTCTCTCTCGTTCTCTCTCTCTCTCTCTCTCTCTCTCTCTCTCTCTCTCTCTCTCTCTCTCTCTCTCTCTCTCTCTCTCTCTCTCTCTCATATTAAGCCCCTGTCACACTGTCACGAGTTGAGCTACGATACTGTACGATTTCAATAACCGCACTTCATCGGGGATCGGGGTTCACCGTAGAGATAGTCGTGCAAATCGCCAAGTACGGTAAATGTTTTGAGAATGTTCAAAACAATCGTACCCACAGTACGATTTTTTTTAAGTATTCGTAGACTTTCGCACGACACTCGCTCTGCCTTCGTGCATATAGTCGCAATAAATCTTCGACTTCTTCGAAAAATCGCGAAACTTCGTAGAACTTACGTTGCTACGAATTTTCTGAGATCTACCCCGAGTATTTTTCGAGTTTATGCGATTGTTTCTCAAGTCCTCCCCAAATGTCCTCCAAATAAATGGGAATGTAGTTCGAATTGCTGCGAATACTATACGAAAACAGGCGATCGAGGGCGATTGCAATACGAGAGTTCTGCGAGTGAACTACGAGTTAGTACGAAAATACGAGCCTAGTCAGTGTTTCGTAATAGTATTCTTCTTTTGATTACTAAGTACATCACCCAGTGTCTATGTAAGTTACTTGCAGAACATCGTCTTTCGAAATTTTATATATAATTGTAATGTTTTCATTACAAAAAACCAAAACATTTTTGTTCTTCATTAATAATTTTCATGGTATAAATCAAAAGTTACTGCTGCCGCTTTCATGATTATTAAATCATTTATGAACTATAACAAACCAACGTACGATTTTCTTGTTCGTTTTTAAATACAACAATTAATAAACGTCTGTCAGCAAACTATTAAAACAATTTTAGTCACAGTTGCAAACATTGTCTCAATTTGGCATTCGTTGGTAATCTTAACCCACACTACGTGAACTCGTTTTCAAATTCTTTTTATAATTCATTGGAATATTACTCTGTATAATCTTCTGTTGTCAAATTAACAAAAAAATAAATCCAGGTAAGTATTTTGCGCAAAAATGCAATTATTAATTTGTATAATGATCAGTTTATAAATTAACACACCACGCAGTTACATATACATATTCGTATAAACTCGTAACTTTTCGTGGGAATATCGTGTATCAATCGTATAGTTTCGTACTCATTCGTAAGAGTATCGTATAAAAATCGTCTCCCATCTTATCTGCTTGTACGAAGATCTCAAAGTGTGCGTTACTTAATCGTATTTGAATCACCACAATTCGTCCTGTTATCGCACAAACATCGTACATAGTCGAGCAGACATCGTAGTCGAGTCGTACTAGGTTCGAAAAAGCACCATCTGTAGAGTTATCGCAAGTCTGACATGGCAAATAATGGTGATTTTTAACTTTTAGCAATTCGTGGGCAATTGTTGCATTAATCGTGACAGTACATGGGATTAAAAGTCCAACAAAAACGAAATATGCAATACTTTGGGCTTTGTTGGATTTGATCACGCAAATGTTCCCCATAATAATGCAAAGAATGTTTGATTCCCCAGATACATTGTAATTCATAGATATCTGAAGCTGAGCCATCTAAATAATTTCATATTAATAGTATCAATATAAACTATAAAGCAGACAGTATATTTCGTGGACAGACAAAAACAAACAAAACAAGCTGCATACAATTGTTGTTTCAAAGAGACTCGTTTTCTCCAAACCTCTTTTTTAAATGTTAATTTGCATACTTTAAAAATCATTCATATATACAGGTCACGATCGAGACACATATAGTATTGGGTGGATTTGACGATGAAATATTTACAAATCAAGAAATCGATCTCGTTTTTAAGTTAAAAATTAACGCAACGACTTGTTCAAAAACAGACGGTAAAGGGAAACGCAGAAGAAAACATGTTCCAAACATCGCATTATGTTTTCGTCACTCTATTTCTTGAAGTTTTCTGTAAGCAGAGAAGTGTTTCTTACTCTGTAGTGGACATCGAGGCGACTAACTACCCTTAAACGGTGTCTTATTTAAATTTTAGTATTTTGCAATGCGGAACGCTGTGCACAAAAGATAGCTATTGCACAGGGTTTTTTTTCAACAAAACAAACAAACAGTGCAACGCAGTCCATTGCGTAAACCAGACAGGCTACTCGTATCAGTTTTTGAGTCCGAAAAATGACCAACTACTTCGCTTCCGGAAAGGTAAGAAATAAATTTATATCGAAACTTATTCTGTAATTTGGCCGGCGATTTTATTCAACTAAACTTAAAGACCGGGGTTTGGTATAGATAGCAGCCAATGAGTAAAATGGAGGAAATTTCAATTTTCTTGCCACCTTTCACTTCAGAGAAGAAATTTCTGAATTTAAACGTTTATCAACAAAAATTTTAAAATAATTTTGTTCCATAACTCAAGTCAACTGAAAGGCTTCTTCAGGCAATAAAAGATCAATTATAGATGCTTTATTTCTCTTGAAATTTTCATTTAAAGTTTTGAAGTGAACCAGAAATTCTAATTTCCTCAGATTTGATTGACAGTTGCTTATTGTTTTCATTTCTACCGGAAATGCCGGTATTGCTATAGACGCACTCACCATAAATGGCGGACAGCTTGTCTTACCTCAAAACTGAATAACACAAAGTAATCCTTGTAATTGTTTTTTTACTTCGTTATCACTTTGCTAATCATATACAAATAGAAAGAACACACACATGTTTACAGCCTAGTTTCCTTCCTGCTGCTTTACACTCCGTATCAAGTTCCTTATCAATGAATGCATGGGGCCTTCATGGATGGATTAATTACAGTCATACTTCGAGATTATAAAATGTTATCAATGATATACAGCACACTGATTGAAAACATTACCAATTATCATTAAAAATGTATGAGGGTTTTACTCCCAGCGATGTCCAATATATGGCACATTTTTTAGATTTGGAAGCCACCTTCTCACTGTCTCTAAAACACATGACGGTAAAACATCCCTACGATGACAAACTACGCCACACAGCCTCGGATTTTGGTGCATAATCTCAAGTTTTCGGCTTTTGTATCTAGGGTCTTGAAATACACCTCTGTGGAACAGCATAGTCCAGAAAAGTTTATATTTTTCTTTTCTTAGTGAACTATTCCGTCTGCTTGGTGGTTCACATTTGGTTTCCACCACATCTGATGGTTTCTTTCATTGGTTATACAGGGTCTGCATAAGCAATGGGGACATTCCTCAAAACTGTTGTCCTGGGGAATGTGAAAAGTCCGTTCAAAATTCCCCAGCACGTCACCATTCTCATCTGTCTAATCAGCATTGCTCTGAATTCCTTCACCTGTTGCTTCTTCCAAATCCCAATTATTAAAGTTAAAGAACTGTATAATTGCTTCTCTTTGCTCTGAATTGACCCTCAGTGAAATTACACTTGTGTCTTCTTTTTCCGCCATTATTTTTTCTGAGTATTTTGGAGGGAATTTTATTAGGGCAGAGGTAACACAAAAGGATATTTTAGTACTGGTATATTCTAAAATACTTCACATCAAATATTCACAGTTATATTGTAAAACAAAATTTGAAAGTATTGGGAAAATGCTTTTTTCTAATACAAAGATAGTTCAGAAGTAAGTTTACTGCCAATAATTTCATGGTAAATATCTCATTATTATGAAAACACCTCTGTGGAACCTCACACAAGTTTGCTGATTTGAAATAATAAAAATTAATCAGGTTCCTTGTGATCTTTTAATTCTCTTATCAGCACGTGCTTGTGGTATGCAGCTATCTATAAATAACTAAACTCTGCAGTGTTATCAGTGTGGAGGTGTGGCCTGCCTCCTTATATGCTTAATTGCCGTCCGTGTGGATATTTTATTTATTTTAAACATATTTTGTTGAGTAATCAAATGGATTAGGCAACAGGCAAATCCTGTATAAACCCTCTCCAAAAGTGTGAATATTTTACTAGGTCAACCCCGGTCTTTAATAAGAGCCTTTTTAACAAGACCTTGGATTTTCTGTATCTATACCTTGCGTCAGAACAAGTTAAAATGACGCGGTTTCAAGCGAAATATGCACCGATTGCGTAGTCTTAGCCCAAAAGCCAGACAAATCTTGCTGATTTCAAAGAGCCATGGCTGAGTGGCTAGTAATGAAATAAACAGGCTTACGTCACATTGCTGTTTGGCATAACAACCCAAAGTCCAAGCTCTTGTTAAAATGGTTCTACATTTTGACACAGATTAAAGGAGCGTATTTTTTATAAAAATTGTTTTTATATTAATGTTACCGGTGAGGTTAAAAAAAAAGTCGATTCACAACGCACATTCAATTTAGCTATAAACGAGAGCAATTTGATTAAAAGAAAAATTCAATGTACAGTAAAAATTATGTTACATGAAAAATTGTTCTGCCATGTGACAATTTTCCCCTCTAGGTTAAAATTTAGTGAAAGACAAACTGATTTAAGTACTTCTTTAATTAAGATTAAGCAAGATCATATTTTGTTTGATTTTTTTACCATGATCATATGCATAACATTTTTAAATTTTGATTTTCAAATAAAAAAAGAGAAAATAATCTGAATTTTGTAGAAGACCGGTAAAAGCTTCATCAATTTTTGTTTACGTATGATTTTTTACCAAATAAGAGTAATTAAATAGCGATTCATAATTTTAAATTAGTGTCCATGGTAATTAATTACCTATTTACAGCTTTAATACTTACCGTAATTGTTAAATATTTAAATTTTGATTTTCAGTTCAGTTCTTTATTAAGTTTAAGCTGTACAACTTATCAGTGCAGATTTAGATGTTAATGGTAATTTATTACAGATTCAAACAGGGCGTACATGGGACACCATTATTATTATGTAGAAAAAGATGCCACGTGGGAAGAAGCCAAGGTAATTTGAAAAGGAAGACTAAAAAATGTTTGATAAAAATAATGTTGGTTTTCTTTTTTTTTTGGGGGGGGGGGGGGGGTGGGGGTTGTTGTTTTTGTTTTCTTGTTTTTTTTTTTTTTTTGGTTTTGTTTTTTTTTTTTTTGGTTGTTGTTGTTAAATACATCTTATTTAAAGCAAATCAGCCAACACATTAATGTATTTAATTGTGCATATCTAACTTGCATCACCATAGAAAAAAATAAGAGCAGTATAGCTTGGGCCTCTGAGATTCTGATAAAAATAAAACTTATAGTACAGAGTTAAATACGTTGTACACATTGGTTATAAGGTGGAAAACTAATCTTCAGGTTTAGTAATATTCATTTTTTGTCTTCTTTTTTTACATTTATTTCTTAGATTATACTAGTACTTATGATTATATTATAACGGAGTGTCAGAAGCTTTGCTCTTACCTTGTGGAGATCAACAGTAAAGAGGAATCCGATTGGCTGGCTGCTTCATTTCTCATAAAAGGTAATTGTTATTTGTTTGATATCTCGCAGATGGAGGGGAGGGGGTAGATGGTTATTTGTATCCGGTGATTTTGGTTATTATAGACGATTATATGGATTTTTAAATGAATATATACATTTTGCGTGTTTGCGTCATTTTGGGGTTGGGTGGTTTGCCTCTAATATTGTTATAAAATTGACGTTGCTCAACTCATTTTATGAGTGACACTATTTGCAGGATCGGCCACCTTTCATTATATCAACAGTTATAGTTCAGCACGGATTTATACATGTGTATTAATTATATCTTTAAGTTACAATTCTTTGTGTATAATTAGGTGATCAAATACGGTCAGACGTGATCAAAGATGTGATCAAAGATTTGATCACGCCCGACCGTATATTAATCACCCTATCATATTCAAAGACTTCCGTATCAATATTTTTCAATCGTTCAATTGAATATAAAATTCTTGATATTTTTTGAGTTTCATTTCGTATGGTTATGCAAAAAGCCCGCTTGCATCCCAGCATTGCGACTTCGATGAAATGTTTTGAACCATGCGTTCCTATAGCAACTTTTCGGACGTTTACGGCAAAGCTCGGAAAAACACATCGAGAGCCGATTTCAGCTGGAACTCAAGTAAGAACTCAGTTAAAGTCTGTCCCAAAATATTTTAGCCGAATATTTTCTTTAATTATTCGATATCTATAAATACTTCTTTACTCAGACGATGTTCATTTAATACGAGGGTCAATCAACAAATATTTTCCCAGAAAGTCATACTTAACAGATTAATCTGTGCACCAACACCTATGTTATTGATATGCGAAGTTTTAGTCCATTTGATGAAACGGTACTTTTGCTACCCCTTTTTAAAAAAAAACCTGTTTTGTCACCACGGCGCACGGTAACGTTCAAAACATGACGTCAAGATTATATATGCACAGTTTAAAGATATATCCATCTTTATATCACGCTTAGTCTCTTTTGCCTTTCTCCTTACAATTTAAAATTCACTGAACCACTCAACATCTTATTTGCACACATTTGTTCGAGAATCATTAGTTAGTTCTTCAAAGTTTTCATTTTCTAACCCTGTATCTATTAGTTTACAGTAAGGATTACACTGAACGTTGATTGAGGTTTATTATTTTTTGACCAAATATTTACAGATATTCTACTCTCTTTCAGATTGTTTTATATTCAAAATACAATTACCACCACCCCCACAACATTTATTACAGTGAAACACAAACTTGAAAATAATTGTTGACTCATTTTTTGCACCATTGGGCATTTTCACAGCTTGTGTCGGGTTTTACCTCGGTTAAATTCATTTTGTTTGTACCTGGCGTTGCGCCGTGACGTCCGGCGATGTCGATGTTTTTAGTCAATTCTAAAGAGGATTATATGTCTTTAGATACTAATATCTGTTCGACAAAACAATATATCCCGTCATTATTTGGAACATAGAATACCAAGACAAAACTTATATTGAGGTCTTAATATTATTTGGTTTTAAGACAATTTAAAGAGATATTATTTTCAACATTATATGGTTCATTGTTGACATAACACAAATTTTGACCGTGCGCCGTGACCTCATTTTTGCAGGATTAGATTCTAAATAATTCTTAGAAATAAAGGAATTTATTTACTTTTTTCTTGCAAATTGTTTGAAACTATTGCTAAATTATGTCTACCAAATTTAGTAATGATATGACGTTAAGTAACACAGCTATGACAAAAGTCTTCGTATTTTTTGATTGACCCTCGTAGTATGAAAAAATCCCACTCATCCTCTAGATTGTCATGTTTCAATACACGGCTAAAAATAGAAAGTCCACGGGGAATTTCCATTGCATCAGCTATGATTAAGCCCTGATGAAAACGATGAAAAATTATGCGAGGTATTCCGAGTGACTTCCGAATGGAGAAAAGATGTCAACATTCTCCGTAATCTGTTTTAGTTCCTATGAAATTTTTAGAGGAAAAACGATAATGTGTGAATGAAGTTATCTTTGAAATTTTTTCTTTGATTTTAACTGCACTTTTCCCACAGGTATGTGATTTTTTTAAATTAAAAATCGTCTAAATGAACAACATAAATATCTTGGGACAGACTATTAAAG
This sequence comes from Magallana angulata, assembly GCF_025612915.1. NCBI lineage: Eukaryota > Metazoa > Mollusca > Bivalvia > Ostreida > Ostreidae > Magallana > Magallana angulata. The sequence goes on from NC_069112.1 coordinate 20,178,851, forward strand.
TATTATTAATAATCAAGGTGGTATGAAACATACATTCACCGGTTTAGAATTTTTAATTTTACAATATTTAAACAAGATAGCTTTAAAAAATATTTTGAGAATCTGTCTCTCTTTTCTTTCCTTGCCAAATGTGTCAAACCTAATGGTCTACCCCTCTTTCTCGTCGTCGCCGTGGTTGTGGATATGTGTGTCACGTAACCCATGTAAGGTTTCACACAATTGCACAAGGAAACAATTTCATTATATGTTACTATATAGCTTTAATTCAGTTAATTAACTTTACTCTCAGCACATAATTCATGAAAGAGAAATTTTAGTTAAATGCTTCAAGAAAAAATTTTTGATCAGAAAAATAATGCTTTTAAGAGCGATTATTGAGAGTAAACATACCTACCCCCAAGTACACGTGGGTTCCACATGTTGACAAACAGGCTCAGCACCATCCAGGAAGTTGCATCATGCGCATCTAAAGAAATGGTTCCATTGAAATTAGTGTGACAATTCCATTAAAGTGTTAATTCTCCTAGCCACTGAGTCCGAAATCATTACTATAGGCCTAAAAAAAGGTGCTAAAATAGGAAGAAAGAAAAGAAATTGTCTCAGTCTATATATATGGAACTACAATTGGCTATTTCCTTGTGTAAGACCTTTAAGGCGTGATTATTCAAATCATTTGAATTTTTTATCGGCAAGTAAAATGATATTTTTTTTTTATTTCTAGTATCTCGATGTTATTCGATTGACTTATACACTTATAGCCCATCCTTAAATAAAGTAGTAAAGCAAATAATCAGATCATGTTATTGTTATTCACTAAAAATACACCACATTTACCTTTAATAAAAATAAATCCTGGTTTTATGAGATATTTGTCAATGAATTGGCTCTGTTCATTAAGGACGTTGGAACCTGCGATCAAAAGTCTTAAAGTTTTTTCTAAAGTGTTTTTTAAAAAATCTGCAAGCATAGCTTAACCAAAATTCAAAACAAAATGTTGGGGTCTATATGCTTCATTTGGCGCTACGGTGTATTAAATATGACCTTTCTGCACTGAAAGTGCAGATTGCAAATAAATCGCTTTTCCCTCTATATTTTATTATCGAAATGAACTATGGCATCAAATACAAATTTACACGATTTAGAATAAATAAAATTAAAATTATCATGAAGAAAAATGTTACAATTTCTTCACCTAATTGACATTTTGACCTTTTTGCACTGATAAAACCCTATTTTTATCCATTACTAATTCAACATATAATGAAATTATTTAAAAGTCTAAAAAACTATTTCTTAAATTATGACAAACTTGTCAGAAAAATCTTAAAATTTCAGAAAATAAAACAAAAAGTATGAGTCTATTATTTAAAATTTAAGATATTGCATGAAATAAGCTGATTTTTGGCAAAAATTAGGAATCATTTTTCCTTGACCTTTATGAAATATAGGTTAAATTTGCCATTATGTGTCGATAGAAGTATTGAAAAATTGTAAAATTATGTTTTTTGTAACAAAATGAATATATCCTAATGCACAAAATATTTGGAAATTTTGTTTGCACTGGAAAAAAGGAGGCTATAGTGACGGTACTCTTAAACATCTGGGTTATGAAAAATGTTCATTTTCTACTTAAAAACCTTCCACCACAAAATATAGTCCCATACTAAACTCTGTAAATATGTAATTTTTTCTTTACTATTTTATTTAAAAATAGTTTAATTGGCATTATAAAATTTGAATTAATGAGTAGAATCTATATATGATGCATGATTTCTAGAATAGAGGTTAACCAAAATGGCTACTCAAAAACAGAGGAACGAACCTCTTTAAGTAACGGGTTTTATGTGACAAAAACGAGTTGATTTTAAGAAGTATTCGGGAAGCATCTCGTTAACATTGTTCGGTGCGATAAGTTTAATACCCCCAGGAATTATTTGCTTAGTACTTTATGACCTGATTTGATTTAAAAAAAAAACAAGATAGTCAGCTGTAAAGTAAGTAAACCCGGGTGCATACTCCTGCTATTAACGTCATATGAAAGTTTCATTTGCCTATATTTATGACATCATAGGAGTACAAACTCGAGTGTCGGATAATGTCTTCCGAGGTGTTTTTTCGAGCTCTGTCGGAAAGGCCCAGGAATTTCGATTGCTAACGTGCGAGTACCAATTATTGCTGAAAAATACACAATTTTTCTCCATTACTCTCTCCATGTAAGCTGTCATGTAAAAACTTCTTGGCGAATCTCTGCACTGATCATTCATTTCATTTGAGGAATAATTTTTATTTTATTTTCATCAATATCGACTTACTTCTGGCTAAAATTAAACCCTGTCCATGACCTTCGATTTACAGGAAGTTCGAGTACCCATTCTTGCCGCTCATATCTTTTCGTTATTTTTCTAATTAATCTGTAAAAAGGCCAAACTTTTAAAAGAATCTATCAATTTAAGATAAAATGTAAGAATATAACATAAACACTTATACCATAAACGCAATTCAATTATAAGCAATGTTCTATTCAATGTCCCTGCGGCCACATGCACACAAACGGGGAAACGTGTGATTCACATCTCTTTGGACAAATGATTAAAAATTAGAGAAATGCATTGTTTTTTTATTAAAAGCTTTTTAAATATTAGTTTAAGTGTGTCCAGTAAAAGAAATAATGTGTGTGAAAGTTATTAGCAACGCCTCTGATTTACACCGCAGGTGCGTGTGGAGAAATCTTTGATCCGCCTCAGGTTGCAAACAAAATGGCGTCTTACAAGCAAGCAGATGCTCGGCTTTCTTTCTTAAATATTGTGTAGAAGGAATTGTATCTTGCGTATTTTTGTCAAAAATCATAACACGGAGGTTAATATTCTTCGAAGTTGGACCTAAACAAAAAATGACCTGTCATCAAAATGGAATACAAGTCAAAGATTCAGTGGCATGTGTCATTGTACGGATACAGCTGATATACGTTCCCAACTCTTATAGTGTTTATTCATTTTGGTTTGTAGCTATAAACTACGAATAGATAGCGGAAATCTTGCTGTTTTTATAACAATAGGCAATTATGGATAGTACGCAATTATAATAGATACTAGGCAATAATGGATACTGGGCAATAATGGGTACTCGCACGTTATATGTTCAATGTTATTCACAAACAAGGACACTGGACAATTTTTTAGGAACCGATGGATATGCGACACTATTTTGTTTGTTTTTGGTTTTCTTTTGCTTGGTTTTATGTGTGTTCGATCTGTTTATTTATTCATTGGATAAAAAGAATTTAAAGAATAAAAGTGTTGATCGTGTAAATCAAAGAAAACTATGATTCATGGTATGGGTAGGAGAAAAAGAATTTTCTGTATACTAGTATTTTATAAACACAACTATTTTGTTAAGAAAAAAAAAACACGTCATGTTTATAAAAATCATCGGATTATAAACTTGGTTGCACCCGTGAAAAAATCCCATGAAGCCCGGCAAAGGTTTCTTATATTTTAGAAAGACTAAAAAGTCGCCCGGAATTATTCGCATAACCGTGTTTTTCATGTTTACGTTATTTCAACCGATAAACGATACTAGTAAGCGTGTGCGATAATAACTATGACGTCAATATTTACATTTGCAAATAGGTTTCCTTATATGAACCTATAGAATAGCGAAAACGTTAAATTCTGTATGAACATTTTCGTAACGTCACAATAATCATAATACGCGCTTATTGCTTGTCGCTTGGATTATTGTAAACATTAAATGTCGGTTTTAACAGTTCTGCGCGATTTGTCTATTTCAAACTTAAATATAAGTAATAAACAGCAATGTTAAAAAGTTCAGCGGGATATGAACTTGGTTGATACGTGATCAAATCTTTAAAAAAGTCACAATGATCATAGCACGCGCTTATCGCTTTTCGCTTGGATTATTTTTAACATAAAATCTCGGTAATTTTAATAATTCTGAACGATTTGTCTTTTTCAAACATGAATATAAGTAATAAACAGCAATATTAAAAAGTTCAGCGTGATATAAAGTTGGTTTGAACGTGATCAACCCTACTTTGAAGCCCTTTGGGCTTCACAGGATTCGATCATATGACCAACCGACTTCATGTCCCGGTGAATGTTTTAAATTGCTGTTTATTTCTTATTTTAAAAAGTTGAAATGAGCAATGAACATCCTGTTATCAAGTTAGCTGGAAAAGGAACTTAGTTAGTCACGTGATCAATTCCTGTGAAACCGGAAGGGGTTTTCAAAAGGTATTTTTTACCAATCAAGTTCATATCTCGGTGAACTTTTTAGCATTGCTGTTCATAACTTTATTTACTTATGAGAGAGGCAAACTGCCTAGAATTATTAATTATAAGCGTGTGTTTATGTCAAACAATTAGCGAGTGCAGTAGTCAATGTGATGTCATTTAACATTTCAGAAAATAATTGAACGCCTTTGCTATTTTATAGGCTTACATAAGCAATAACATTTGCAAATGTAAATATACAGCATATATTACTATGTTATAGGTTCATATGAGGAAAGACATTTTGAAATACAAAGAAATTAATCTGTCTTGCTATTCTATAGGTTTATACACAGTATAGGGAAACATACTTGTACATGTAAATATTCCTAAATGAAGCAATGTAAACTGTTGTGTCTTCTTTTGGCAGACAGTTGTGGCAGCAACAATTTCACTAGTTGCACCGCATGGACAGGCGGAAACGACAGAAGCACAGAGAGACAATATTTATGGGATCATTCGAACACGTTTATTAACGTTAGTAACTGGTACCCGGGAGAACCGTCTGATTCATCAGCTAACGAAAACTGCATTACTTTAATGAGGGATGGACGATGGAATGACGGAATATGTCATTTACCCAATTCTTACATTTGTGAAAAAAATGATATTTAAATATCGGTTTTCAGTTTCGTTTAAAAAGATAAGTGTTTCTAAATTTGTTTCTGCATGTCGAGGAAGTGAACTCTTGGGAGAGAACCACCCACGAATATCACGAAAATGGAGTCAACGTGAACTAAATATTCAACAATGTGTAATTTTGCTTGACTTTGAACTTTTTATGCGTAAAATTGCTGACATCTCTTTGTAAAAGTGTCGCGCAGATCAAACCTATAATGTTTATAAAAGATATAGTAGTTTAACTAAAAATATGAAACATATGATACATGAAATAAGGTTAACCGGGTACTCGATCGAATGTCCGCATATCGAATACTAAAATCGGTACTCGGTTACTCTGATGTATATTTTTTAATATTTCTAAATTTATTAAATAATGCATTAAAACGTCGGTATTAAAACTTAAAATGTCCATTGCACTTGTACATACAGTAATTAGAATTTCCTACGCCTCGAAATTGCTAAATAGCTGTTATCGCCTGTGGCTGTGTTTATATAGTAATTATCGTGACCAAGAACCTGTTACCTAGCTTTTCTCACCTTTGGCTGTCTTCTACCCTTATTTTTTATGATTTGTTTTCACTAAACATCGTTTAAATAGTCTATTATATAGATTAGATAGCACATAGTTGAGAAATTGAACAGACCTAAAATGCTGCCAGCGACTTCAAAGGTCTGGAAATATTTTAAAAGAACTGAAGATTCAAAACATAGGAAATCACAGATTACAAAGCTCACCGAGACGAGACATCACCCTTATGAGACTTCACCTTTATGAGACCACCTTTATCAAATTAAATGAAAATCAAACTTTATGATCTTGGATATTCATGGATTCGGTTTTGACACAATATCGTATATCATCTGTTAAAAAATGGTATGCTAATCATATGTTCATATGTTAATCAATACAATGATATAAAATTAAATATTGCATCCTATCATATTTACAACATATATCATATAATACAATAAAATACCATAATAATGAATGACGAAATATGATATAGTAACGTATGATATGACATTGTATTGTGTTATACGTTATTGTATTTGATCAAATAGTACAATATCATAATATATAAAACAATATAGTATTGTATTACAATATCATATTACATAATACATCATTACATTGAAACTTATGATATTATATTGCATAATATAGTATGATATTGTATGATACTGTATCATTTTTGATACCTTATATGATATTGTATCATATGATACACTGTACAATATTATTTGATACAATATTGTATCATATCAAATGATACAATATTATGTGATAAAGTAAAATATTATATAATACAATATTATTTTATACATATTGTATCATATGATACAATAATATATTTTACAATATCATACAATACAATTTCATGTGATGTGATAATTTATCATATTATAAACCAATATCATATTAAACAATATCGTATGATACGATATTATATAATATAACAGTATCATATTATACAATTTCATGTGATATAATTCTATATTACAGAAACTAATATCATATTATACAAAATCGTATGATACAATATTATAGAATATATAATATAGTATCATAGGATACAATTTTATATTTTGCAATATCTGATGTCACAGTAATAGTATCATGTGATTGAATAATAAATTAATAATACAATATCATATTATGCAATTCAGCATTCAAACCTGTCAGGTGCATCAGTATTGTAAGACGCACCATCCATGGAAGTCTGGTGAAGTTAGGACAAGTAATAACTAAGATATAATCATCAGAGGGCACCGGTTTCAAAAACTTTAACCAGCTCTAAAAACCTTAACCTCCTTCAGCATCCGAAACCTACAGCTCAGATTCAGCATTCAAGCCTGTCAGGTGCATCAGTATCATGAGACACACCATCCATGGAAGTCTGGTGAAGTACGGACCAGCAGTAACTAAGATATAATCATCAGAGGGCACCTGCAACAAAAACTTTAACCAGCTCTAAAAACCTTTACCTCCTCCAGCATCCAAAACCTATAGCTCAGATTCAGCACTCAAGCCTGTCTGGTGCATCAGTATCATAAGACACACCATCCATGCAAGTTTGGTGAAGTACAGACCTGCAGTAACTTAGATATTGCTATCAAAGGGCACCTGCAACAAAAATTTTAACCTGGTCCAACAACCTTAACCTCCTCCAGCATCTGAAATTTAGGACTCAGATTCAGCATCCAAGTCTTTCAAGTTCATAAGTAGGTTCAGATGCATCATCCATGCAAGTTTGGTGAAGATAGGACAAGTAATAGCTTAGATACAGGACCTGCAACAAAAACTTTAACCAGGTCCGGACGCTGACGCCGACACCGACTTCGTCTCGGTGAGCTAAAAACGTAAAATGTCAGCTGTGCGAAATGAACTTATCTTATACGGGGGGATCGACAAACATGTTAAATCACATTCGTCTTAAACATAAGGAGGAATTTGACAGGCCAGAAACTCCAGAAAAACAACTGACTTTATGGAAATTTGTCTATTTTCCAAGAAGCCGTAAATTCTCGGGAAAAGAGGCAGATAATATTACACGTGCGATTGTTGATATTGTTGTGTTTGATTAAATGCCGTTACAAATGCAGTGGTCGATAGCAAAGGCTTTAACATACTGATGTCCATCGTCGCACCAAACTACAACATACCGTCCGGTAATACTATAAAATCTAGGATCGAAACTCCCATTATATCATGGGGTTTTAGTTCTACAAAAGTGACCAAGGTTTTACAGTTATCAATGTACTTGTTCATATTCATTTACACTTTTACCGAGTACCCGGGTACTCGATCGGAAAAACGTCCGAGTGACCGAGTACTAAAAATTGACCGATTTGACATCCCTACTTTAAATAATTAATTTTAAGTGTCTGTCAACAATTTGTTTTGAACATCATTAAAATGTTCATATATCGTTTTCACACTTTTAACACAGGATTGACATTTTAATAATGTATTTTTGTTTTCAATGGATCAGTTATTAAGGTGGAATTACACATTATCACAAAATGACTGACTGCTTATCGAAACAACATTTCGTTTTAATGAAATGGTTTTATCGACTGCAACATGTAACTTTTTCATAGACGAGTGGATAAAGTGTCTGTCTTGTGATCCGTACATCGCGGATATAAAACGATGGGCATTGACAAGTATTCGGTTGCGAAGAAAATAAACCATTAGAAAATCACCTGATTTTCATAATCATTGCTCATTAAGGAACGTTTATACAAACACACATATACAAGGCTCCTTAACATTTAAAGAAAAATGTTTGCGTAATATTAACAGAAATGTACTAGCTGGGCGTCTTTCATCAGGAGCACAGGTGCTTGTGGACTGGATCGTGCACTACCCTCCCCCCTTTTTTCTGTATTTTTTTTTTCACACTCGTTTCCTCTCTGTATATATATAGGGGAAACGAGTGTGATTATAAAATGCTACCAAGTCGTGATATTTCTTTTATTTTTCGGCTGGAGACATATATAAGGGGTTGTTAATGATAATTAATAAAAGAAATAAAATAAAAATGAAAAAAAAAATTTAAAAAGGGGGTGGGGGTAGTGCACGGTCCAGTCCACAAGCACCTGTGATCAGGAGGGGCCTTTCTATTACAAAGCACGCATCTATATTGTTTACCATCCATCCTTTAAAAACAAAATGTGGATTTCTGATTTTTTTTCCAATATACATGCATAGATATTAAATATGATTTAGGATCCTCAACACCCTGTGAATTATGATTTTTATGACAGCTTAAGTACATCACAACATGGCTTCCATCTACCAACCTGCAAGTCATGTGTTTGAATTCTGCCCTGACTTTTATTTTCACAATGAATAAGTAAAATTTTAAAAAGCTGAATTTTTTTTTTGAGGGGGGGGGCATTTTTTAGTCATACCCATGCTTAAAATCCATATCTTTAAGTTATTTAAAAAAATTGGGCTGGTATGCAGAACGTATACATGTACCTAGGGTATGCTTAAGACCCTGAATAATAATAATAATAATATATATATATATATATATATATATATATATATATATATATATATAAATATATATATATATATATATATATATATATATATATATATATATATATATATATATATATATATTAATCAGTACAATGAATCGTATGCTTAAATATTTAAGTTTAATATTGCCTATCAGCTCAACCCCCCCCCCCCTCCCCCCCCCCCCCGTTCACAAAAGACATTCAAGGTTTTTGTAATTAAAAAAAAACCATAATTATTTTTCAACAGATTTTAATATTGTGATTTATGTATCTAAAACTGATAATTTATTGTAATGAAACCGTTTTATTAAATAATAGCAAAGCTTCATATGCGAATGAAATGCCGGTATAAAGTCAATACTGTAACTTTTGCACCACTCTGTATCCATCGAAACTTTTGGTACAGACTATGCGTGATATAGATCTATATTTAGCACTTGTGAATACACTGTGTAGCATAAGACTTAAATATCCTCATCGTACATAATTTAGATATGATAAATATGATGAGATAAATTGATTCAAGTTTGCAACAAAGAGTCACGCAGACGATAGTTTCTACTTGTCATGTTTGCATATTGCAGGCTTCAAATTGAAAGCATTTTATCTTTATAAAAAAAATAATACTTAACTTCAATCATTTACAGAAAATAAAGAAATCAATTACCTTCTTCTTGCCCCGGCAAATTGATAAAATATCATACAGTTATAGGGCCTATACAGTTTGCATGTTGGGTGTCTGAGCGTTATGATAGATACATAACGTTATATCCTTTAAATAATAATACAAACTTTGCGAAGATAGAATGATTCGATGACTTATAAAAACCAAGTTACCTAGCTGCTAATTTTCTGCAATTTCCATGATTCATTGATTGTGTTTTTATTATTGTGTTAATTAACAGATAAAATGTTCTTACACAAAAAACAAATGGATATTTGTGATTATTGACCAAAATTTGATCTCATTTTCGCTTCTATAGACGAAATACGCGAAGTGGTTACTCCAAATTGCATTATGATAGGACAATCTAAAACTAAAATTGATATTTGAACACTTCCGACAATGTCGCCCGGGACAAAACTTTCAGGATAAGTACACCTTGCAATTAACTATTCTTGTACAGAAAATCGTCCCGGGCGACGAGGTCGGAGGTGTTAAATTTTACTAATTTATATCAGGTTGACCAGCAACAAGGCCATAAAATGGCATATCGACGTTACTTTGATGGATCATTTTCAACGCATGCATGCGCATGAAGGTGCCGATTCTAACATGGTATTACAAGTTATTATGACCTCCTCTTCATATTATATGCGGACAACTTATCGGAAGCGCAAGATATTTTTTCCCATAAAACCGTGCAAATTCTTAAGGAAACCGTACCTAATTCTTTATCAAACACTCAAAGTATGATATTTATCTCTATTGTGCACATAATATACAAACCATTGAACTGACAGTGACTTATTAACCTGAAAACTATTGAATAAGTTATCTAGACAAACGATGCAGCATGGACGAAATAGAATATAAAACGTACTAAGTTAAATGAAAAATCCGGCGTTCGTGAGTTTATCTTCTAGCAATCTGCATAGAAATAAGGAATTTTTCATCATCGAATAGTACGCTCAACTTATCGACATTTACATTTTTTTTTTAACTGGTTTGCATAAATTTTTATGTATTTTGTTTCGTCTAAAAGAAGAAAAGAGGTCACAGCAGGGTCCTCTAAAATGCTTTTTTATGGCAATTTTAATAGCTCTACGAAAGTGTAAGGGTTTGTAATAAATATGAATTTTAACTGTTATATACAAAGTGATGTATGTGCACGTGGGGTAATTCTCTTCCCTATATATTGTTATACGAACTTCAACAGATCGGTTCTGTTAAATGATACGCAGTGTATTCCAATCAATGTCATCTACAACAATTTATCTAATTCGTGCAGTTGATACTTTTCGGACCTTTCCGGCACATTCTTCTAAGTTACTTCTGTTCCAATTTTAAGCTATGTCATTGCATTTAATAATTTCGAGCTCACATATCCTGAAGTGTATTAATGTCTAGTTTTATTTTTAAAAAAAAAGGGGGGGGGGGTAATTGTCACCTGCGTAATACATTTGAGGTGGATTTTTTTCAAGCTCTATCGGAAAGGCCCGAAGAGTTCCGGTTATCATCACCTGTTTTCAGTGTCTGATCATGTAGTAAGTTTATTAAAAGCACAAAAATCTATCATTCTTATTTAATTTTTTTATTGAACATAATGTGTCCTTAACCTTGAACACTGACAGACAATTTTCAAAATCTAAATGCTAACATTAAAAGATAAACAGAACGTAACGAACAAACTCTATACAAAAGTATTGTCTACCCTAAAGATGGCAATACTATATAGAAAAATGTAGACGGTGTATCGCAATGGTTAGAACCAGATGTACGAGTCTCGGAATTTCAGTAGAACGCTATTATTTATTTCTTGTGTCAGGACAATTGAAAAGATGACGCTGTTTATAAGCCGTGTTTATACACCGATGTCGTAGTCTTAACTCAAAAGGCAGATAAATATTGTTGATTTCAACAACCATAGCTAAAAGGTCAATTATGAAATAGACATGCCTATGTCACATTACTATCCGAAGTTCTAGCTCTTGTTAAAATGGTTATAAACTATAATTGAAACTCAAAATTTAAATACAAACGTGATAGATGGCCATCCCTGAAAAAAAATCACATCAATGTTATTTCAGATTTGAGATTATGCCTCTCTCTCTATCTCTTGAATTCTTGGAAAATTATTTTCACCTTTAACATTGGCGGCAGGTTTGGCTGTAGACAAAATAAAAAATTTAAAATAGTTATAATTATAGAAAAGCAATCAATTCAATTCCAAGGTTAATGTGTTTTGGTTTGGTCTGACGTTGATGTATAGGCGGATTGACGAACGAAAAGGAGACACAGATCTGTACATTGGCATTTTGTATGTGGATGGAACTGTAGCTTTAAGTAAAGTCAATCCGAATTTCCTGTGGAGCTATTTTTCTGCATCTACATTCAAAATCATAAACATTTTAATAAAATTATTTGTTAAAGTTCATTCGACAAAACCGTTATCGAAAGTCGCATGTCTTTGATCAAAACAGTTATATTTTATGTAGCATATTTTATATCATTTTTATCTATAAATACATGTGTACCTCGATTATAAAACGATGTTCATTAAACAGTATGAAAATAACTGAGCAATTGTTGGATAAAAAGTTAGCAACGTTCTTCAACTGTCTTTGTTAAGTCAGATAAAATTGTGGAAGAAAAGTCCTCTTACATTCAGCTTTTTAGCTTAAAAACCAATCGGAATGATACCTCAATGTATGAAATATCTTAAATCAATTTAAGGATTGTTTGTTCATATTACGATCACGGGTTGCATGTTTACAGTACCTCAGACGTAAACATATATTACACAGCGAAAAATCTGGATTTAAATTTAACTTCATTTTTCTAGAATTATGCCTCTTTGTTTACATTTGTCAATTGTCAAACATAATAGACCCTGCTTTGGTAATTCAGATTTACATGTATAGTAAATGCATATCTCATTATGACTAGCTGAAGAAGTTAAACTGATAATTATGACATTCATACATTTCATTCTGATTTGCATGTGCTTGCTACAGTGAATTATTGTGTGTTTTAAATAGGTTTTATCAACAAAATGTAAAATAAACAGCACGTTTCTTTAATTATTTTTAACCAGTACGGCCGATCAACAGGGGATGCTTACTCCTCCTTATAAGGTAAAAAGAAAAGTGTACTGTTTCTAGCTGATGTTGTTTAGGTTTCTAGTTTATCTGAATTTGAACAACGCGTTCAAAACAAATGAGTGTAATATATTTTTTCTTTGCTACAATTAGACGTACATTTTTGCATAATTTTTTTGTACGTTGAATACTCACGCTCAGGGAAATTCATTATCATCGTCCAAGTTATTGAGCTATAAATATCCTGATATGACTTTCCCCCTCGTGCTCGAGGAATTGCAGCGGTATATCTTTTTTCCAACCCCAATTCAGTGCAAACTGCTCGCGCAGTTGTACGCTCCTCCCCAATTGCTAGAACCGTAGTGCCAATTGCTGCCAAAATAGATTGTCTTTTAACATTAGTTTTTAACACAATATTAGTTTTTTTTTATTTTATGCCATAATCATATAAATTATTAATATTTTGAAAATGTGTTGAATAAGTCTATATCCGTTTGCTGGCAATATGAAATGTTCAATGTTTTTTTTTTAAATCTTTGAATTCTAAAAACGTGCTAGCGCTGGTAATAAACACCCGAAGATTTTAGGCATTATTGAAATATTTGATATTTTTAATGACAATTTAGACGATTGTATATACATGTATGATATTTTTTTTATACCAGAGTATGCAAAAGAGCATAAAGTTTGATATCAGTCAAAATAATACTGCTAACGTTTTGAAGTCATGTGTTTTAGAATATATATTTTTATACCGAGACAGCTTTTCAGTGACGTTACAAAAAAAAAATCATACGTTTTACAGTACTTATCTTTCATGAAACCAACAAAAATCTTTGAAATCAGCTGACAAACTATGTCCGAAAAAACACGAATATACATCTCACGGATATATTAACATTTCTTGAGATATCCCCTTGTTTTCCGTCAAAAAATGAATACGGTAGCATATTTGCACATCTTGTTATTAATTATGGCAGCTGTCGAGCCAAATCAATCATTTAATTATAGTTAAAAATTTTCATAAATATGTGAATATGTTGCATTCGTTTTAAGCACGAGTTACTATTGATTTCTAATGGGTGGGATAGTGCCCCTTTATGTAAATAACGATCACCTGAAAGGATTGGTAACTATTAGGATTGAAACATTTCATAATGTTATGTGTAGTCATTCCTTACAGATATTACATTGGTTAACATAAGGATAACAACGTCTTAATACGTTTTTTTAATAATTTGACATAGTGATTTAAGCTGAAGTAGCAAGGAACATTTTATATAAAGTAGTCGTCAGTATTTATGACACACACACCCTTGGTCTAGTAAAATGTAAAAACAAGTGAAAAGATGTAAATGTGACAGCAAACCAGGTTTCCTTTTATGTGAACAGTATCCATTATCCATGTCAACCCTGAATTGATAAACACTACCTACCGTATCCAGTGAAATGGAGTACCTTATATGCAATATCTTGCCAAAAATGACTAAGTTGAAAAGCTGGTATTTTTTTTTTTTTATAAATTATCAAAAATCAAAATCCTAGCAATATGTACAGCTCTGATATATGTACAATTGATCTGCAAAAGAACAACTTCCTATCATGAAAATTGTAGGAGGAGTTATCCGTACATTGAGGGTACCCTACGTGCAATATTTTGCAAAAAAAAAAAATGACTAAGTTCAAAAGCTGGTATTTTTTTTCATAAATTATCAGTAATCAAAATTTTAGCAATATGCATACCTCTGATACATGTACAATTAATCTGCTAAGAAACCAACTTCCTATCATGAAAACTGTAGGAGGAGTTACACGTACAATAAGGGAACCCTTTTGGCAGCCGCCTGCCCGCCCACCCGCCATTTTCATCACTTTAATTACCGGATTTTTCCGTTGGAAAACCCGGTTAGAAAATCATTATCCCGCTCCATCTCCAAGCCTACATGATATACTACATGCAAGGAAATATTTGCTTATATTTAATTTTTGTCCCTTCGAAGTCGTTGTCGCGGGCGAATTCAATACAAGGCGAACATTGACGTCTTTAATTATCTCTCTCTAAATACTGTTCATAGGCAAATTCAAGGTTGTCCGAAATTGCTTTAAAGTGTAGAAGGGCAAACATTGCGAGGGACAAAAGTAACCAAGTATACAGTATTTAGAATAATTTAAAGAGTAGATTGTACAATTAGAAAATATGTTTGGGGGGTGGGGGTTGAATTTTGTTTTTGTTGTTGTTGGTATCTATACAATTTAATAGCAATTTAATAAAGGAAGGGGGAAGGGGGAGGGGTAATTCCTTCCTAAATATGTAGAATACGTTTAAAGTAAACTTAAAGTACACTAATGTTGAACGCTGTAAAATACATTACCAGCAAATGTCAAATTTCTTACTTGTAATTGTAATAGTAGCTATTCATATAAACTGAACCTTTGTATAAAATAGGATTTTTAACGTATAAATCACTTTTGCATACAATGCAAGAAGTTAAAAAATAGGCATTTAATTTTTTTCTAATATAGTCACATAACTGCAGCGGTGTGTGCATACAAATTTCAATATTGCGCTTTCGTGGATATCTCCATACCTGTGCACACATTGCTGCAATCAGGAGACTATATCTTTCAAGCAAAATGATTCAATGCTTAATTAGAATTTAGTGTACATATTATTCATCCTATTAGTCATGGGATTTATATTTTTAATTTCAGTTTAGGCAATGGTACTTGGAATGTTAGGGGGTAAATTGTTTTGAATGTAAACGATACACAAATTTTCAGATTTGAAAGAAATTAAAAAGAGAGAGAGAGAGAGAGAGAGAGAGAGAGAGAGAGAGAGGGAGAGAGAGAGAGAGATTAGTTTATTGCTGGTGACACAAAGCCGCCCGTCAATGTATAGGTAGAGGCTATCTCTCTCAAGCTTCACTCGATGACGCGTCTTTCTGGCCTTTCACTTAAGAGGGTATAATGTCTTTCTCTTCTCCCCTATCTCTGCTGGGAACAGCTCATTAACCCAGATGTATGATCCTTTTAGTTTTCTTGGGTGCTTGGAAACATACCAGTTTTCTATCCCTGAAGATTAAGAATTTAGCCACAATTTTTCTTTGTTCGAAACTCGTCTTTTTTCCCATCCTGTGCACTCGTTTGAACGAGATGTCCTGTGCAGCCAAATTGAAGATCGGTAATGACTTAATTCATGCACTAATTTAAAGGCAATACGTCCAGTCTGAAATTCATTTACATCATAACGATTCTTTAATATCACATATTGTCTATTATGCTAGAGTCAAATAGTGCAGAGCGATGTTTGATGAGGCAAACTATTTTTGGCGAGTTATTTCCTGTGTATATTGACAATGTCATTCTTATGTAGCTCCCTTGTTCCCATGCTAATCCGATAAATAACAGATGGTACAATATCTTTTATGAAATGAAACTGCGAAGTAATGTGTTATTAAAGTAAAATTATCTCCCCCTTATAATGCTTTTCAAATGAAAGTACGTTTGTTTCGAAAACTTACTTTACAATGTCAAACGAGTTTTTCTAAGACAAGGTAGATAACTGAGACACCAGTCTCAGTTTGCAGCCACTAACAACAGCAAATTAGCCTGTAGAAACTAGCAGCAAACAATTATCAAAGTACTGAGAAAACTCGAACATAAAGCCATATTTTACTTTATCTTTGGAATACTTTAATAAACATCAAGACGATTAATGCATCAATAATCTGTGCTAGTATTGATAACTGCAGAGATAGTAAATCTCTCTTGGACAAGAGTTATATAATAAGTCTGCATTATAGAAGTTAAATCATTATTAATATTTGTATATACGGGTAATAAGTTATAAAAACAAGTGTTCTTGAAGATGTAGTGTAATTAAAACCGGGAAAAAATTAGACTCATTGCATAAAGTAATATAAAAATAAATGATAATATTTAAGACATATGCTTTCTTTTAAAAGGTTATCCTTTCTTTTTTTTCAGTCTTTTCATATCCTCGGAAACAACATGAATCGACAAATAAAAAAGAATCCATATTATTACAGTTAAGGAGCAATTAGATATATAACATTGTGATTTTATTCCTAAAGAAATAGCTCTGGTCGTAGTCGAAAATTCTAAGGTTAATTGCTAATTAATCGTATTACTTTGGAATATTGTTTTTATATACCGATTACTGCAAACAGTGTATGTCCGTCATAAATATTCAGAGTTACTTTATATTAACTGTCCTTGTTACCTCAGCCTTGTTGTTGAATTATAGAAAGGCTTATTCAAGGCTTATCTATTACAAATGATTGCATTGATGCTTAGCGCACCCACATGTTAATATGAAATATGTTACTATTTTATTGTTAACCATTTCTTTTAAATTATCATTATTTTGATGAATAAACACTATCCCACCCTTTGTGATTAAATTGCAACCTGCGCTTTAATCGACGACAACATATTTAAGTATCAAGTACAAATTTAAACTATAATCAAATGATTGATTTGGATTGCAAGCTGTCATTTTTATTTACAAGATGTGCAAATATGCGTTTGTGTTCAAATTCTTTTGACGGGAAACAATGAGATACTCCCTGAAAATTGAGTATAAAAGATGTGTATATCCGTGTTTGTTCAGACACAGTTTGTCAGCTGATTAAAATATAGCTATAAGAAGCAACTGTTCAACATGGTTTCAAACATTTTTGTTGGTTTCATATTAGGTGAGTACTGAAAATTTATGTTAAAGTAATAATGTTAAGAGAAATATTTTATAGTACTAAATGTATGTCTTTGTTTCATTTGTATCCTATATTTTTTGAAAGGCGGTTGAATAGTAATTTAAGTCCGGAAGTTTCAATTTCAGGAAACACTGAATATGTTGAATGCAGGATTCATTCTTTTCCAATGGTTATAGCTCTATTTAAGGTGGGTCGCAGGTTTACCCCATAACAAATCTTACAACAAACGTGCCCTGAAAATTTGTTAAATCGTTATTTAGGATAAACAGATCATTATATAAATTTTTGATCAAATTTGCCTACGTTTTTTTATGCAATGCCGCTCTAAACTTTGTTTGTGGTGCTGTTTTGACGCTCTTCTAAGGAAATATATAGGAAAGATGAGCATATTTCTCTTTATATTAGAAATCGAGTTGTTTTGCGAAATTGCAAATATCCTCTTAAACTTATCAACTGTTTCTATGTGTACAGAAAACGTGATTTACAAATTATGTATGTAAAAAATCATATGTGTTCTGGCTAGATTTTATGTTTCTGATTATTCTACCAAACATTATAGTAGCATGAGTTCGACGTCAACAATGTTAAACTGTTCCTATTACTCAGTGATAGCAATCATTTAAACACTATATTCAGGACTTCTAAAGCTAAAATTTTACCCATTTAATGTGCAAAGGACGATGCAGTTTCTTTTTACAAAAATATTTTCCACAGAACAAGAGAAAAGAGACAACTTTTTACTTACACGCACATATACCCATGTTCGAAAACATACCTTTGTAACAGTTCAAGTGACAATTTTCCTAGTGATTAGACCACCTACCGTCATAAAATTGCATATATAAATATATTAAGACTTTTTAAGAATATGAAAGAGATTAAATATATTTTTATCATTATTTCAAAGTTTTTAATTGGGGCGCAGCCTCTCGTGTACCTTTGGTTTTATGTACATTAATACATCAATTCAGTTGATATTGAAAAATATTAACAAGAAAAGTTAACTTTTACACTTTGATTCGAAATCAGATGATACATTACATAATCTTCTAAATATCTTAAATCACGAAGAGAACGAAGGCATCAAATTTGTTAAGTGCAAGATTATCCAGTTCCCCTTTTCCATATTAATTTGCTCAGTCGGAATATAAGTTAAACATAATGTATATTATAATCTTGAATCTAGAAAACGGATGATATTTGTAAGCTGTGGGCATTTCTTTTGCTTATCAAGACCTTCACAACTTAGAAAATATAAATCCCCACCTGTACTCTTCCCTTTTTTGGGATAAAATAGTTACATGTAATAATATAATAGTATATCATTGATATATCATATCATTTTATATTAATTTATAACTTTTGGCTTGAGAGTGTAATGGGGAAACTTGAGATGTATCCGTTATGATGCCATAAACTAATGTGCACAAAAGGGCCATGCAAGTTGTATAAATTTCGTACAGAATTTGATGACGAAAGCAAACCCGCCGCCCATCTTAAGTGGGAACAATAAAACCTCTAAAAACGTTGCAATAGAAAACTCCATTTATTTAATGAAAGGACTGATAGTACTGAAAAGCGTTAACCCAGCTTCTGTTTGTAAAAGATATATGTATATAACATTTTAGTTTCTGTATACGCAATATATTTCCTCATCACTGCGTGGCAGCCCCTGCAATGATGTATGTAAGCCATGAACATCAAATTCACAGTAGCCCGTACTAGCCCGTGCAGCTCCTGAAACTGGTTCCCTAACCAGTTTAAATGATGTAAACTTCTGCTCATAGGGGACGGTTATTCCTTGCACCGGAAGTAGAAGTCTAACGACAATAAAGCGCTGAGCTATGCTTAGCGCTTTAAAAAGACTACATCTCAGATGAATTACTGATTTGGTTACAATTAAATATTTTCTTAAATCAAATATTATAATTAATTAATCTAATTAATCTAATTAATCTAATCTAATCTAATTATTCTCTTAATTAAATAAATTTTTAAATTAATAAGTTACCTTAAAAATTATATTGTTGTCTGAAACAAAATAAAAGAAAACATCAATACTTATAATATTATCGTTATCTCCCTTTGAACTCAATTTGTTGAGTTAAAATGCATCAAATTTGTGAAAGAAAGCATAGTGTTTAAACTATATTAAAAAAAAAGATGTTGTCATTTCTGCTTTAACAGAGGTCAATACTCACAAGCGTCATTTATCGTTGAATAAACCCTTTAAGTTGGTATTTAGGGTGTTTACTATTTCCAACCTTTCATTAAAAAAAACATGGCCGTCAAATCTTAACAAAAAAGTTTGCTTGTTCTGCATCAAGGGGGTATCTTTTAGTCGTTTCGTCTAGCTTTTAAATTTCAGTAACTTCTCCGAGACTCAAACCAAAGCAAAACAGAATCAGATTGGGTGTAAATATAGAAAAGACATATTATCAAAGATGAAATAACCTAAAAATAACACATCCTTTTAATTTGATTTGCCGTTCTAAATTCATAAGAGTATTATAATTGAAGTGTTGGGAACGCAGATCATTGGAAGCATCGGCGATGATCATGCCATTGCAACATCTGCTTGCATTGGTCTATCATCAACTAGAAGATACACCGCCGCCATTCCCCGCGACTGTCATGGTGGGAAGTCGTGTAAAGATATCTGTTCATCTGTAAAAACTATGGATGAAACTAATGGCGGTTACGGAGCGTAAGTAAATAATACTGCAGTTATCTCTCTCTCTCTCTCTCTCTCTCTATATATATATATATACATATATATACTAATAATTGATTTGTATAACAATAATATTGTACTTATCTCTCTTTTTTTATTGGTAGCCCTCAATGCTTCAATGCTCTTCACATATATCCTGGTAATCGCGGCCCAAAAAACACTGCAAACACTAAATGGATCAACACATGGATCTATGGAGGCAATGATGGGTGTAATAAAACACACTGCGGACCCAACTTCTGCTGTTGTTTATTGTAGTTAAATGAATAATAAACAGTAAATCTGTCAAGTTGGTCTTATTTCAGTTAAACATTTTCAGTACATCACTTTAAGAATTATAGCAGAAAGACAAATACAATGCTAGGCGTTAATCATCATATACAGTATAGACATTTTCCAGTACGGAGTAGTATTGTCGGTTTATTAAACTGGACAAGTAAAACATGAAAACAACACAGGAACTATTGCTCAAAGCCAAGCATTAGTTAAAGTATATCAGACCCTGTACATTGAGTTATTACAAACAGTCCCATTAAATTCCCTGAAGCGGTAGGGAAGGTCAGACGGGATAGAATTTTTATGCCTCAATCGAGTGCTCAGAAAGGTATTGAATATGACGGTTTGTCAACTAAATTAATTACTGCATTAAAATGTATCAAATTTCGTGCCTTTTATAGAATTTGAATGTATGGAATGAGTGGTTCCAGGGTATTTACATAGAGGGAAGAATAGCATTCCGGTTTGAAGTCCAGCTGGTAGGGGACGACTTTGAAAACTTGTAATGCTTTTTGACGCCTTACCGGAATGTTATCCTTCCATCATTGGTGCGGAAGGCTAAAAAGGCCTTCTAAGTGTAATCTACCAAACCAATTGAGAGGACGGAATAATAAATCCGGAATAAGAAGGGTTTCAATCGAGCGCGCCCCTTAAACGATCCTTTAATGCTTTAAACATTTTCAGAAATATAGAATATTAATTTGTTATTAAGAAAATCAATAATTTTGTATTTAGAAAAAAAAACAGTCATATCGGATTCCTAATACGCTTTACACAAGATTGAGATGCGTAGTAAATGGATAGGCGTTCAGTGACTGGCTTGAATAATAGTGATTTTGATTATATACTTTAAACAAAGCTGATTAGTCCGATTATGAAGCATATTTTTGGCAATAAAACACCGATTTCGTATTATAAATGTATTTATAAATGAATATTCTAATTGTTTCTTTGATTATAAGAACATTGTTCTTAAGAATCAAAACAAAACTCTCCGAAATTAAGTCTGAATATTTAACAGACAAGATCACCTGACTTTCGATTTCACGACAAGACATGGGAACTGGGGTTAGTAACATTTGTATTATGGATGATTATCAAACTATTGGGTATTTATTTCAAGAGATATATGTTAATATTAATAACGGAAGTAAGCATTCTTCTTATTAAATGATAGATCACATTGCATTTAAACCTATTAAAAACGGTTTATTTAGAAGTGATGTCGTATTGTGAAAAATGAAAAAGAAGGTAAATAAGACAATATGACGAATACGGTAGTTAAAGATAAGACGTTATTTCTGTAATATTTTAATCATCATCGTCAACTGCTGGGGATTTTTATGATAGAGGGAGACCTAGATCTGTCATCAGAAGATCTAGATCTACAAGTGGACTCGGACGCGGACGGGGTAGACAGACACGAAGAGAGGTCAGATTTCACTGCCCTAAACAGACACAAAACAGAGAACAGGTCGCAAAGGCAAATTTATATATAAATAGAAGTTATATAAAAAAAAAACCTAAGTTTCACGTGTACATGGGAGAATTGAACTTTAAAATGTTTAATATTGTTTTATTCAGAGACATATTCAAAACATGACATTTGACCTGTGTCAAAATATTTTAATTCAAATAGCCAACAGATCTGCCAATTTTATGTTGGACATTTTGGAGCAATCATACCCCTGCCTGATACATCACAGCCACCTCAACCTGAATTTCCCTCTCGGTGCACTTGCACCAGGTGCAGTAATTAGCCAAATGAGGTGGAAAAAGTTATAAGAGAACTTAAGCAGGCTTAATCAAAATATCACACTGATGTGCATTAAATTGCAAAACCTAACGGATAATCAATGGAAGCATTTCCTTTGAAACAATTCATCATAAAACAAGAGGCCCAAGGGCCACATCGCTCATCCTAGCACAATTGGTTATAACTTTTAACAGCTAGCAGCAGCGTTTTGTGTTAAGAACAGGCTACCTAGTCGAATACAATCAAGGAATATAAGTGCACGTTGTCAATCTCTTTATTTCAGCTAAATACAAGTCCTCAACATTTTCTAAGAAAGTAGTTCTCGCTTATTCGTTTTAGTTTAATTCAGTTTAATTATTTTATTTGTGCACCTAACAAACGAAACATCAAACTGGAGAAAATACAACTAACGACGTAAATCATTCTCTAGATATAAAGAAAATATATACAAGTTTGCTGTCATTTATTATGGGTTTTCTTGCACTTATAATCAATGACAGCAAAAAAGCCTTTTATCACAATTCGTCACATGGATATAACGAATTACTGATATAACGAAGTAAATTCGTTGCTCCCTTACCTAGCTGATTTTACTTTGTAAATATATGCGTCTCTCTGTATCCATTTTTTTTCAAAGGTACATACGCCGCTATGAACATTAAGTGTGTGACTTCATATTTAACAGATTTATGTCGTTTTGTTAAAAATTATTTGGAATATATTTTGCCTGGGATTTTTTTATTATTTTGTACGAACAACACGTACGTAGTTTGTTAAGTCATACCAAGAAACAATCAGATTTTACTTTTGTTTTTAAAACTTCTGTTTTATGTTTGTTTATATTGGGTATGAACTGAGAATCATATGATATCGTTGTGCTTGGTATTGTTTTGTAATTCGACACTTTTCTTGCTCGCTAAAAAAATATAAGTAATGTGCTTTTATTTATAGTAATTAAACAATTTTATTGGGTTACTGTACATAGTTTAAAAGTTTTGTTGCTGAGCATGCGTTATAATACAGAACATTTTATGTGTTGAAGGTTAAAATACTTTGTTGATATACATTTGAAAATAGAATATTTTTTAATTTGGCCGGTTAATGATTGTTTTTGTATGGTTTATTTAAATAATTATACATGTATCTGGTTCGGTGGGTAATCCAGTTATGTTTTACTTTATCAAGTAATCAAAGAATTCTGCACCTTAGGTGGTAGGGGACAGTTTTTGTTATATGATTCCTTGTAGCCAAAGAATGCATGTCTTAGGAACTCTGTAACTAGAATTTCCTCAGCTCCCATTCAGCACAAATACTTTTAATTCACTCTTTATAAGGCCAATCACCAATTTCTGAAGAAAATTACTAGTCAAAACCTGTAAAATTCTCTACATACTGGTTTTTATGAGATTTCGACCCTTTCATTTTTTGCTAATTTTTTGCTAATTTTTCAGCTTCTTAGACCTCACCCAGCTATTTCCCTGCAAAGGGTTGACCTTCCGTACCGCGTACATGTTGCACTATCACATGTCAGAAACTTACTGGTGTATAGTTTACAATGTCCCATCCACCTACTTTTCGTGTTATTTTACCTCCTGTCTGTAACTTGCAATTTCACTGTGTAAAGTCAACACAACAGTCATAGCCGCAGGTTTCGCATATTACTTCTGATTCTCATGTACCTAACATATGAAGCCTACTTATTGCATATCAATTTCAACAAGAGACACCCCTTCCAACTAATGATAATCATTAAAAATAATTTCATGAATTTTAGCAACACTCATAAGCCTTCAAGTACAGCAACTCTCAATTTTACAAAAATATTGACGGATACTTTATCCGAAACTGTCACTTGCTACCTTAGGCATAGTGAATTTATATCCCAGTGTTATATGTATGAAAGAATCTCTCATGTAAGGTATCATATATGATAGAATGTTTGAAGACTTTAAACAAAAAGTTGTTCATGTTATATGCAATGCATCAAAATGTATATATGTTGTTGACTACTTTTGTTTACAAGTTTATCTAAAGCAATCAATTCATGTAAAATATCGTAAATTAATTATGGTTGTCTTCACATGACCTAAAGATTGAAACAGGGAGGTGTGATAATTTAA
Organism: Magallana angulata; assembly: GCF_025612915.1. Taxonomy (NCBI): domain Eukaryota; kingdom Metazoa; phylum Mollusca; class Bivalvia; order Ostreida; family Ostreidae; genus Magallana; species Magallana angulata. Next base: position 20,203,189 of record NC_069112.1, read on the forward strand.
CACGTGACTTTTGCAACTTAACTGAGATTGAAGATAAATTCAATTTTTTTTACTGATTTGTCAATCTTTTCGTAGTTTAAAAGAAAAGTATATTAAAAAATACTACTCCAGAAAACCAAGTATCTATAAAGTTAAACAGTTACTATCTACATTTACTTCAAATACCAAAGAACTGTGTAATTTATTAATCTTGGAATAAAGAACTTGAACTTGCAAGATAATCAATTTAGAGTAAACATGCTGACTTAAGATATTACTATGAAAACAATTTATGAAAATAATGAAATCACCTACGAGTATACAGATTTGTATGAATAAAAAAATAAAATCGATCACATTTAAACACAGAGAACGCTAAATTAAACAATGATTAAAGTATTCAAGGATTAAAAAACCGTACTTTTTAAAGGATTAAATGTTTCCGAATTGTTAAAAATTGTTTAAGTACATACTTAAGCAGTATTGTAAACTCTGGTTCAAGGAATATATGGCGACAAATAGACCATTTCTACATCTGTTTGCACGAACCAATCACCAGATAGAAAATACAGCGCAGTCATTTTCCGCGACCGTACCTGCGGAATGCGCAGAAATCTGTGCCGATATGAATGAATTTGACGACGTTTTAGGAACGTTAGTAAATAAAACTATTGTATTTATGTATTTCAAACAAAACTATGGCAGGGTTTAATGTTCATAGAAATCATTTTTGATATATTTAATACCTGTGTAAGAATGCTTATTTACTATTTTGATTATCTTCTGTTGTGTTTTTATTGGTAAATACACCTAACGCATCTCCAAACACACCGCCTTCCTCTCACATTAAAGACCCCCTCGCGCTGACACCCTGCTTGAAAAAAATGTACAACTTGTTTGTCGATTGTTGGATAATAATGCATGAATAAAAAATAATTGCTTCACAACTGAACTTAAATTGGACATGAATTCATAAAAACATTTGGTCGCCATATTATTTTTGATCGCTCTTCAATTGCTACTGACATTTAAATATGTACACCTGTCTCGAACGTTATGGCTTTAATTTTGATCGCGGCATTCAGGTTACAAGGACTTCTAAATGCATGAATAACACATTAAAGGGTTTATTACACATGGGTAGGCGAATTTTCTGTTTACATCACAGGTGCTTGAGGACAAGATCACCCCCAACCCCCAACCCCCCCCCCCCCCCCAACCCTTCCACCCCATCCCAAGTATAAATACCCCGGCATTTTACTCTTTTTAAAAATTAAATTATCCTTTTATGACATATTTCTAATCTAAATTATTCATTCATTGCCCAAATTACCTAAAACAAAAATTTTAGAAAAAATAGACCCTCTCTATATATAATACAAGCATTCTGAGAGTATTGCATAAGCAATACACGTCCCCTACCGGTTTGTAGAAATTTGTGAAAATAATGCACTGTTATATGAATATCATTTCTTACAGTCTTCTGTACCCCGAATCAACAGACCAACACGATAACGAGTCCAATTGTAATAATACAAAAAACCCTGCCGATTAAATTTACAACACAATGCTTGACGCTATTTTACAGAACTAATGGGTTTGTTAGAAACAATACAAGGAGTGGTCCAAGTAATGCACGATATTATTACTGACTACATACTTTTCTCGTTTATTCAATACACACCAAACACGATAACGAACCCGAACATAAAAAAAACGGAATATAAAAAATAATTTTCTCGAAAATATGTCAACCAGACGCTACGAAAGTGTAAACTTGATCTGAAGTTTGACATTTTGAAGCTATTCAGCAAATTTCATATTATTCCTAAAACACTAAAAAGAAAAAAAGTGTGGAAAACTGAAGTGGGACAGACAGACGGACGGAAGGACAGACGGACGGACGGACCCAGAGGAAAGCTATAGTCCCCTCCGGTGAAAACAGGTAGGGGACTAACAAGAAGGTTGCTAACTTCGTCTGCAAGCGGAAAGGCACTGCCAATGAATATTTGTTACAAAAAAAATGATAAAATAAAATACTTCAAGAATAATTAAGTATCTAAATAAAAGGCGGAAGTGTGTAACAAATACAGAAAACGTCCTGATAGTTTAGAGTTATCGAACATTGCTGAGGACCTGAGCAGTATAATGGTGAGATAATGGCATGCATAAAACAAAATAAACCATACAATCACGTATTCATAGGATTTATATTTTCCCTGCAATAACTACAAATACTCCATGCCTGCGGTTGAGAGAAACCCCAGAAAGGAAAGAAACCAGAAAAAATCGTATCATCTATGATTTTCAGCGTGCACGATTTATATAGAAACATTAATTTCAAATACTTTTTTAAGATGGTTTAATTTAATTTAAGTAAAATTATTTGACAGCTTATGACAAATAACAATTTATAAAATTAATTGTCAAGAGCCTTGCGTTTGTTTCATTGTTAATCACAGACCCCTCAGTGAATCTGGCGTAGAAAATTGTGATCCTCTTTGTAGGATGTGTAAGGGAAAGTGAAGATGAAACAATTCCTTTTTTTTCGTTTTCATCTTAATAATTATATCTTTTATAAAATACAATAGATGGTTTTTCATTATCATCAGTGGAATCTTTTTTTATTTTGAGTAAACGTCATCCTTAATGTATTTCATACAATACTATGGCAGGGTATAATGTTCATAGAAATCATTTTTGATATATTTAATACCTGTGTATGAATGCTTATTTACTATTTTGATTATCTTTTGTTGTGTTTTTATTGGTAAATACACCGAACACACCGGCTTCATCTCACATTAAAGACCACCTCGCGCTGACACCCGTGCTTAAAAAATCGTATAATTTGCATTTCGATTGTTGTAAAATAATACATGAATAAAAGATATTTGCTTCAAAACTGAAATTAAATTTGACATGAATTTATAAAAGCATTTGGTCGCCATATAATTTTTGATCGCTCTTCAATTACACCTGTCTCGAACGTTACGGTCGGTCGCTTTTATTTTGATCGCTGCATTCAGGCTGCAAGGCCTTTTAAAAGCATTTAAAACACACCGTATGGTTTATAACTTATGGGTAGGCGAATTTTCTGTTGAAATAATTATGTTGCACAGGACAAAAAAGGGTATATCCTACATGATTACATAATTTTTATATACATGGGTAAATATTTCAATTAATACATAGAGAATAATACATACGCTTTCCCATATCACAGGCAGTATCCGCCTGAGAATCCAATATCAGCCCAAGGGCGAAAGACCAAAGAGATGATATTGGTCTCAGAATGTTTGTTTTGTTGTTTTTTTTTCTTCATAAAAATGTCATTTATCTTTAAAACTTTATAAATGATACAAAAAAAATTGATGGTATCCATGCACTTACAAAGTTATTGCAATTTTTGCAACGGTATATAATGGAATAAATGCCGTATACATGAGATCAAATAAGAAAAAAAAAGTCCGTAATAATGCATCGGTTACTTCAACCCCTTTAGTTCTAGGTTGTGGGCAGTAGATCTCCGTGGAGCCACTCAGCCAATTAAGCAGATTTTTTCCCCGATTACGACAAAGAGCACACGGCGGATGTGACCGGTCAGCAGAGGATGTTTACTCCTCCTAGGCACCTGATCCTACCTCTATCTTTTTGAAGGTCCGTGTTGCTTTACTTTGAATTTGTATTTCGTATTATGGATTTTTGAGGTGGTTCACGGTTTGTTATTGTCATTTTATCTTTGTTGTAACGTTCTGCGTTATGTAAATACTTCAAGAATAATTATGTATCTATATAAAAGGTGGATGTGTGTAACATATACAAAAACGTCCTGATAGTTTAGAGTTATCGAACACTGCTGAGGATAAGAGATCGCTAATGTTAAGCCATGGACCTGAGCAGTATAATGCTGAGATAATGGCATGTATAAAACAAAATAAACCACGCAGCACAGTTAAGGCCGTCAATAAATTCCGTTCAGTCAAAAAGTACGAGAAATGTGCATAATGACAGCACAGTGTAGGCCATTACAAACCTAGATAGTACTTATTAATTTATTACCGCAACGTTTTTCAAGATCTACGATATAACATTAAGTTATTTATAATTGACAGTTGTAAATTTTGACATGGTATTGCCCTTGCAATATTAAATTCTTTAAATGACCTTCTTGGTTTTAAAAAGAACATGCCAGTTGAATTAAAGTATATGTGTTTTCATCACAAAAATGCCGATATTTTTATATGCCTCCTTAACTGTACTGTGCATGCAATCACGTATTCATAGGATTTATAGTTTCCCTGCGATAACTACAAAACCCCATGCCTGCGGTTGAGAGAAACCCCACAACGAAAAAAAAAGGAAGAAATTGTTTCAGTCCAATGAAAAGATTTTCAACGTGCAGGATTTATTCAGAACTATCAATGTCAGATTCGTTTTTATGTATGGTTTAATTAATTTAAGTAAAATCATTTGACAGTTTATGACAAATAATCATTTATTAAAGTGATTGCCATAAGTCGTACGATTGTTTCATTGGTAATCACAGACCCCTCAGTGAAACTGTATTTGAAAATTGTGATCCTCTTTGTAGGATGTGTAAGACCGGCTTGTTGGAGTTCAGAAGTCAGTGATATACAGAGGGTCAAGGTCTTACTTCTTGCAAAGTGAAAATGAAATAATTAAGTTCTCTCTTTTTTTAATTTTTTACATAATTTCTTTAAGTGGTTAACTATTGGGAAAAGATCCATCAAATCAATTTAATGGGTTTCTGAGTAATTGTAGGTATTCTGTTTCATTCTCATATACTTTGTTTCATCAAAAAAAAATTACAACATGGCTAGATATGCTTTACATTTTTCATGTAAAAGTAATGTTTACTACGGAGAACAGCAATACAGATTTTAAAATACTCGCAAAATGGTTGAGTTTTTAATGGGTGGGCTGTTTGTTTATATAGTTTGTTTATTTTCTACCCGGTATTACTGATAAGAACTACTGGCATTTAATGACCCCGTTATATACATAACATCTTAATGTCATGAATAACCAAAAAAAATGTGCAAAACATGTTTATTTCAGCGAGACAAAATGAATATGAAAAGTTAAAAGATAAGTATATCAACTAAACTTAACATTAAATATATGAAACTGTGCATCTGAATATGTATAATACATATCTCCTGCATGTATCCTGTTGTATTAAAATGACGAATGCGGGATTTTTATTTATCAAATTAATGTTAAAATAAAAACCTAATAAACCACATTAGTTATGTAATATATTGGTAAAATTCTGCATAACATGATCATTTTAGACCACGAACGATGAATTTAGGCAATTAACCGACTAATGTCAGCAATATAAAATGCACGGGCGAGTGCATGTTCAAGACATCAAATTCTTCAAAATAAACTATTCACAAAATTTAATCAGACGATTTTGAAAGTTTATTTCATGTGTACATGAGATGAAGTTTAGAAAAAATGTGTGCCTACCTTTTAATCGAAATATCAAGATGTTTACAAAACCTGATAGCGATACCCGTTTCGTTGTTTTAATACCCCATAAATTCATGACTACTCAGTAACTCAATTAGGCATCTGGTACATGCAGAACATAGTCACGTAGGAATTTGAGGCTTCCATTATATAACTATCAAATCTTCCATTTAGAGCCATTTTTAACTCCGACGCCGTACCGAAATGACGGGTTTCAGATGCACAGTAATATTTTGCGTAACAATTATTGCGCATGCTCAGGAAGTTCCGGTCCCACCTCGTCCCCAAGGGTACGTTTATGCTTACAGTCAATCCAACAATCTGACCGACCTGCAGCTTGACGCGTTTTTTGATCCGCTGTGTCCGGACAGCAAACAAGCCTTTCCTACGCTGCTTCAAGTGGCAAATCACTATGGACCGGATGTGCTGACGCTTCGTCTTCATATGTTTCCGCTTCCGTACCATAGGAATTCTTTCCTTGCATCTATGGTAAATATTAAATTATCTGTCATTTTTATTTATTAATGGACATATTTAGTTTGGTTTTACATTCGTCTTGTTGCTTTTAAAAATTTTCATTATTGTTTTATTGTATTTCTAAGTTTCGACAATCTTTTTTTGCAATACATAACATATAAAACTGTTTAATAGCCCCTTATACTATTTATTCATACCCCGATTTCTGATCACTTTTTTTTATTAAATCGATGATATAATACTTATTCATCAAATGAATACTAGTATTTATACATCTTTTTATTTATTTATTTATTTATTTATTTATTTATTAACTTATGCTCTTTTTTATTTATTTATTTATTTATTCATTTATTTATTTACTCAATTATCTATTGATCGGTTAATCAATTTAATCATTTGTTCATTTAATCATCCATTAATCTGTTTATTCAATTCTTCATTTGTTTGTTTAATTATTGTTATTTTGACAGGGAACCGAGGCGGTCTACCAGTTAGCATCGTCTCCAAGTGCTGTGTTTGACTGGGTTGCCAAAATCTATGACAACATCTACCCACTGTCCAATGCACCCACCAAACACATGTCTGAAACAGATGTCACTAAGTACATATGTTCATTCTTCTCTTAATTCCGCCATTAAGTCAATTATCTCGTCAAAATGCACCTAATTTTAAAACAAAAATTTGAGCCTTTTTATATTAATATATTTTAACGATAGATTCTTGTTTTGTTCATAATGTATGACTTGTACAAAAGTTGTTAGAAAAGTTCGCGGACAAAGTGATTTTAATTACGGCAAAATTATAGTGTTCTTTGTCGGATGACGTATGTTTTGTTAGATGACTACCAGATGAAAAAAGTCAATTTAATTGAAACTTTCACCAAATGACCTTCATAACTTTTGTGATATCATATGAAATATCGTTCATTTTTATGCGCTCAAACTGTACATTTTCTTAATTAGGAAATATGCGTACAAAATATAACACAATTAAAAACTGACATGCTCCGTGAAGCACATCTTCTCAAAATAATTAATCTGTATATTTTTTAAGGTGCATTTATAATAAACAAATCTTTACATATTTCTTAGAAAATACGTCAAGATTAAAGTTTCGCTGGTATCATGCGAATAGTCCGCTCACAATCGAACTTGTCCGCCAACTTTTTGAACAACCCTCGTATGTCTGGTTTCCAAACAAAACATGTTTGTCATTATGAACGCATTTCAGTGAATTTATCTTTTGAAGCATGCTTGGAGACATCGCTGCGCAGTTGGGCATACAAAAATCACAATTCTTACACAAGATGGCGGATGCATGGGTGGACATGAATATTCGAATGGATTGGAAGTACGGATGCACTCGTGAGTATTGAAAACTACCGAAAAAGGCATTGTGCATTAAGTGAAAATAAAAGTTGTACGAATAGATTAATCCGTAGGCGATAATTTTATCAATGCAATGAAATTTAATAGTTTGCACTCAAGTCGCCATCTTATTTTGTTATCAACTTAAAGTGCAATTACACACATGCAAAACATAACTCAAAATAACAGTAATTTTTTTCATTATGAAAGATACGATGATAAATAAACTTTACATATGTCAAATAAGTGATAATATTTTAGTTTGGGGACAAAAAATAAATAACTAAAATTTAAATTACATTGATAAAACAGGCTTCCATACAGGATAATATTTAAAAAGGTTATATTACATCTTGTCACACTTTGAATGGTTTTTGCGTTGTTGAAAACAAGACAATTCTTGTAATCGTGTTATCAAAATACTATTATAGTCAGACCGTTACATGCACAGAATAAACGTGTGTCATTCAGTCAAATGAATGTTAACTAAAAGATCTAAAAAAAAAAAGGAACCGAATGGCACTGTTCTGCAATCTTGTCAAATTTTAAATCTTCTTTTATGTACTTTTCATTCTTACATGTATTTGAGTAACTTTTTAATCTTCTTTCAGTATTTTTTTTTTCCATTTACCTTACCTTTTTTTGTCAGTCACTTTTCAGTTTTCTTTCAAACCTCTTTCATCTTTTTCCTTTTAGTCTACTTTTAATCCTTTTTTAGTCTTCTTACAGTCACACTTCAGTGTTCTTTAAGTCATTTTTCAGTCTGCCTCTTTCGGTAAACTGTCCATGGGCAGCTCCTATCAAGCACTTTTCAGTCTACTTTCAGTCAATTTTTAGTCCTCTTTCATTTACCTTTTTGTGTTTTTTTTGTCACGATTTAGTCTTTTTTCACTCACACTTTAGTTTTCTTCGCGCCACCTTCCAGTCCTTCTGTTTAAGTCAACCTTCTAGCTCCTTTGAAGCATTTTGCAGTCTACTTTCAATCACTTTCAGTTACCTTTCAGTCACCTTTTAGTCTCCTTTCAGTCTAATCTTAGTCACATTTCGGTCTTGTTACAGCTACCGTTTAGTCTTTTTCTTTTAGTATACTTTCCAGCCTCTCTCAGGCATCTTTCTTCTACCTTCAGTCACCTTACAGTTAACTGATTGGCATTGCTTCATTCTGATATATTTTTGAATACGAAACAAATTTTTGACATCTAGAACAGTCAGTGTTTAATTTTTGCACTTTTATTCTATGTGGACTGTATATCATAAAAGTCAAAGGGTTGGACGCTGATGCAACTGGTTAAATGACGTTTTTAACGGAGTCTGATTAACAAACTTCGTTTGGTAGTAACTTATCAAATTTAATTTTGAATTTTGATTTTTTGTTTGTTAATTATTTAATTATAGCTTTTTAAAATGATTTTTCTTTTGCATATCCAGGTGGAGTGTCCGGAACACCGCTGTATGCCATCAATGGCGTTGTCAAGGTGATTGACAAGGCGTGGTCTCTGACGGACTGGATTGGTGTCCTGGATCCGCTCGTCCGTAAATCGGTAAGTAACGTTATTTTCAATGGAAATTACTTGACTATCTGTCTTTAACGGATTTTGCCAAATAATATCAAGTATATATTCAAAATCATTAATTACATTTAGTTTTATCAGCAAACTCATCAAAGGTTCTTATTATTGACATGTTGCAAAATTTATTCTATCCTTTCGTTGTTTGAATTAAAAAAAATGATAATACATGGTTCTAAAATGTACAAAGCTGTTTCTTTTCAAAAATTCACTTTTATTAACATTTGTTTTGATAAATATTTGGATTGAATTATTTACATTTATATTGATATTCTTTACATGATATTGAACTTTTATATTGACATCAATATTATCTAAATAAGTTTTGTTGAATTTCTTGATTTGGAATGAATTTTGATTTAATTTAAGGTCAACGTCTAGTAAATGTGAGATGCCTACAGGTTCATATAATTTAAAATATAAATTCTTTCAATGATGCTTCATAACAGTAGCTTTGTTTGATAGGGTATACATATACCGGGGCTAAGTGTTTGGTAAAGACAATGAAAAATCATGTTTCAAACTGTCATTTTCAATAAAATTTGAAGGAATTGAGCAACAAATTAATTTCGGAGTTTTGTCCATTAATGACTAATAAGATATATCTAGAGTGCCTACAGTCTCTCCCAAAACGGAATTAAACTAACTCTTGTCCTTCTCTTTAAAATGATGTCAAATTAAATAAAGGTACAAAGTATTGGGATTACTTTTCCCATAATTTAACATAGAATATCAAGATATTGTTTAATTTTCTATATAATTTCTTTAAAGTCGTTAAGCACGGGAAAAAGATTTTTCAAATCAATTATGACGTCATAATGGTTCTAGCCCCAAAAAGACACTCTGGAATTATTTACTAGATCTTGACCTTAACTGATTTTTAATTTTCCTATATTTTACTTTCCTTTTAGTATGTCTTCCATGTTCCAAACTGACGTCATGTACGCAAAATCATTGACAGATACGCCTGTAAATGTACTTTTAAAGTAAGATAGAGATTAATAGCAATACATCATCTCTGAGTTCGTTTTATTTTTGTTTTTGTTGATGTCCATTGAACGTCAAGGTTGTCAGTTTATTCGATAATGAATATACATGATTTTATTCGGAATATTTCGAAACTTTTTCTTTGATTAGAGGAAATTGCGAAGTTTTTCGAATATAAATGTATCAGTTTATCGAACGTACGCATTTTTTTTTAAGCGGTCCTTTTTTTACAGACAATCGGTCTATTAACGGCAAATTTTAAGGGAATCAACAAAAGATATCGAATTCCTCTTAAATGGTGAAAAATAAGTAGAGTTATTATAACAGAGAATGATATGGGAGTGGGAGAGAAAAACGCAAGGTTTCAAGCAGACATCAATACAAAATAGTTAAGACGACACTACATATTATTTTGAACAGAGATGACACAGACATTTTTTTTTCCTTTTTAATAGGCCACAAAACAAAACACCAACTTTTTACACCCAAACTATCTAATTTCCACAAACATTTAAAGGGATAGATGGCGCCGGCCATATTATACTGTATAAATATCCTTTTAGATATTAGATGAACATACAGGAAAACATTCACATTTTAAAGGTTAAGTATTAGGGATTTCTCTTTTCTTAACAATAGTTTATGGCTTATAAAATCAATTCTATAATCTAAGGGAAGGATTTGTTGACCATCCAGCTTCTGAAACGTCAGTCAATCAATCAACGTACTTTACATGTTTTAGGAGAACAAAATAATTTGCTCTAGGATGCACAAAATTGCACTAGCGGTTACTTTTCACAAATAAACGGCTTCAGATCTGGACAAGGCCTATCATTCCACGAGCCAAGATAGAAGATTTCCACACAGTCTAGTTTCTCCGTTGTTGAGGCATCATCAGGGTTAGATCCATACCAGTTGGTGAAGGTGAAGGCTGCGTTCGAACCTCTCCACACGAAACTGTCCTCCACGCTCATGTCATTTCCACCCGTCCATGTTCCGCATGCGTATGGATCAGCACAGTCTGAAATCGGCGCCAAATTTGGAAAAAAGTAATGTGTAAGCAGTTTTTGGCACCAAATTTAAAAAAAATAGAGCTATTTTATATAGATACATAATTGAACCAGAAGTCAAACAAAATGCACATGCTGTCATCTTCGACCATATTATTTTCTTCCTTTATCAAAATGAAGGTTTTAAAACAGATTGAATTGTGCACCTAGTATTTTACAAAATGTATATTTATCAAATACAAAGAACTCTGAAAGGATTTATATGTTCAGTAGAGATAAAACTCCTGAGATTAGCAATGCAAAAGTAAAACAAAAGAAACTTTAGTAAATAATAACTAAAATTATTTTTTAAAATCATAATTCCTAAAAACTCACTTTTTTCCAAATTTTTTTTTCAAGAACCGATGAATTTAGAAACAAGACATAAGATTAATTTTTTCACCTTTGTAATAATATATAACGCTAATGTATTGTTATTGGAGTTGGAACATTTCGCAATTTGTAATTTGTGTTTTCATTTTTTATTTAACATTGAAACGACAAAATATACGTCAGTGCCAAAGTTTCACCATTTGCAGCTTGAATCAGATAAAATATAATGTTTATTTAAACGTCAGAAAAAATAGTTTTAGTATTTTGTTGTATTATGTTTTCAACTCAAAGAAACACCTTTATATTATAATTGTTTTCGACAAAACATGCATCACAAATGTCTAGTAATGAAACATTAGTAATCAACTTAAAAAAATATTCCTCATATCTAGAGATCCATTCTGCTTTGTTCGATTTTTCAATTACTTTTTAATGAAGTTTCAATCTGAATCGTAGGACTGCAATTACTAAATTCAATCAACATTAAAGGAAAACGACTCCAACCTCGTTTTGCAACACTAAAACAAAAAATCAAAAATCAGCGAAATTGTTGATTATACATATTGTAAGTTTCACTTACATATGTCCTTCAGCAGATTTTGGGTGATCCAGGTGTTTTCATTTAGGTCGTTGATTTCAACCAAGTATGCGGCAAACTGTTGACAATGCGTCTACATCATAAAATGCTAATGTCATAATAATCATTATATATATTTAAATTCGTTTATTACAAAGAGTGTTGTCGTGTATTTCATGAATCTATAATGTTGTAAATTTAAACATTATTTTGTGAAAGACATAGTCTCAGAATTGCAACGCACTGAGCATAAAAAGTTAGCTATTAAACATTTTTTAACTTATTGTCTTGTTTGCAAACGCCATTTTAACCTAAAATAATTGCGTTATTAAGGATACGTTTAAATCAATAGAAAAGCCGCTGTATCAGCCACAAACGTTAACTTTGATTTTCGCATGTGATGTTTCTATTTAGCGATAAATGTTAGTCATAATAAAACACATTATTTACCCAGTATGTGTTATATAACTGCTGTAGCTTTTCACGCACTTTACTTGCCAAAAATAATTTGGGGCATGTAAACATAAACAATGGGTAAAAATATGTGTGATCACACTGGAAACAGCAGACCAGACTGGATATGGAAAATTCCTAGCGACGTTCAGGAAGTTGCTCTTTTTAAATTTATTGTTAAACTTTAGACTCTTCAAGACCTTCCCCCGCACATCTGCAGTTTATGTCAAAAATTGTTCACAAATAGTTTTGAACATGTTTCTACTATCGAACCTATTTATTTAGAGAAGCCTGGTTGCAAACTGTTATAGAAAATTTCGACATTAACTTATCTGCTGACCTATGTGGACTTAGTAATAACGACCTCTATTTGTTTCTTTTAGGCGCGAGGTCACTCCCAGGCCTTTCATTTACAGATTGTTCTTATAGTTTGCACCTTCTTAATTTCCGCCTTATTAGGGATGCAGCAGCATGTTATTATAGAATGTCACGTGTAACATCCTGTCCATACACATAAATGTGTAGGATTACAGTGTTATACAAATAATAATACTTTATATTTAGGTATTGCCTTATAAAGTGTGAACAACTGTAAACCTGTTGGTAATTTCATATTATATGTACTGGATCTTTGCATCATAGTAGACCTATATTAGCCGTTTTCTCTACAATTGTCTATATGTTTGTATTCTTGTAAATATGTTATGTTAATCTCCTTTGGGAGGAAATAAAGAAAGAAAGAAAGAAAGAAAGTAGAGAAAAAACTTCAAGGTTTGGTTAGATATGGCCCAGAACTTTTGGATCGATTTAGATTGCCGTCAAAAAATGACTACAACAGAGAACAATTATGTTAAAAAAACGTTTGCTTCGGATTGCTTAATATTTAAAAACAATATCGAGGACAAAATGTACAGAAAATTTAGCACGATTTTAGTCTGCTATAGGAATTATTCTGAAACCAATATTCAAACGGTTCTGCAATAAATGATTGTTTGTGATATTGTAATTACGCGCAGAAAATACTTTATTAATATTTTAACATTTTGCCACGGTTACTAGTACCTAACCCGATCGGTATTGTCTTATTTCATCTTTGATATTGATGAAAAGACATCTCACGTAGAAAATATAAAAAAAATCATTTAACTTTATTCCGTAATTTTCAAATATTTCTACTTATCAGAGTGAACGCTTAATGGTTTTGATGAATGTATACTAATTTCCCGCATTATCACCGGTGTGAGATCGGTTTGTCCGGTGTGAGACAGCAGTGTGAGATTTTTCTGTCTTACACTGTGTATAACTACGCTGTTTTAAAACGTAAACAAACGTTGTCTGCTGTAGGGAAATGCAAAATAGTGCATTGAGATTATCCATTAAGTAATTGTGTTGCATAATCAATTACAATTTTTCATATTTTAATTGAAAAAACTGTCGTATGCTTTCATTTAACTTGCACTATTTGAAGCACGCGGAGGGATAAACCGAAAGTAATCTTTTGAACGTCATAACAGAAAGTTGTCAAACATCATTTTTTAAGCTAATATAATGCGAGAAAAATAATCATTCATTATATACTCGTATGGGATAGTGAAATTACACCTCGGGGCCAAGATTCACGGTCTAGGACTCGGCAAAGCCTCGTCCTAGACAGTGAATCTTGTCCCCTCGGTGGAATTTCACTATCCCACACTCGTAATAATGAATGATTCTATTAGTCTGCTTAATACAGAGAACTGTTGTTTAAGCCCCTTTCACAATTGAGCCACGAGCAGAAGCGACAAAATATTCAATAAGTTAGATAAGGTTCGTAAACTGTTGCAAAAATGATCGCATATGAAAAAGTACTCGTACAAAGCTCGCACGATTCAGAGCTACCGTTGTGCGATGTAAATGCATTGAATCTTGCGATATATCTTGCGTCTATATGCGACTTTTGTACATTGAAAGCGAGTGTTGTAAGATAATGCGATAGGATCGCACGAAAGACGGATGATCGGACGATTGAACGTGCGCCAATGAGATAAAACGAGTGGAGTTTTTTCGATCATGCGTTTCATTGTACGAATGTTAGTACGAGTAAGAGGGAATATACATGTATATACCGCCCGTTTCCGAAGCTTTTATGTAAACATAGTTAAATGCAAGAGAAGATACCGTCCAAGAAGATGACACAAACAACAGCCAAAAACAAGACCAGTTGTGGCCTGAAACAGATAAGCTTATACAGTCTAAAACGTAATGGGGAACTATTTGCCCCCGTTTTATATTTATTCATTTCGCTCGCTTTGTCAGTTAGCAAATTAGGATTTGGCGAATTCCAATGTCTCGCATTATCTCTTACCACAAAATTGAGAGGACGAATTCAAGACGAGGCAAAAAATGTAAGTAGAAGCAAAAATATCACGGGGCGAAATTAACCCTGTATCCAGTATACATTAGAGACAAAGCATAGGAACTGAAACCGATAAATCTTGCAATTATAGTAAAACGTTGCAAGATTACATAAACCACTTTATGCAACAGCCTCATGGTCGCACAGCACACGCATTAACAGGTGCGATTTATCTTTCGATCTTTGAAAATCGTGCATCACTCTTGCAAGTACACAAAACGTTGTAAAAACGCTCGTAGTAATGTACACGCATTGCATTGCAATATTTTGGTCGCATTCGGTTGCGTCTGAATAGTGTGCATTTCCACTATTTTGAGGAGACTTAATGCGACCACAAAAACGCATGCAACGAATGCGACAGTTCGTGCAACGTATGCAATAGCTCGTCCATTATTTAGAGGAGACTTGATGCGACCATAAAAACGCATGCATCGAATGCGAGAGTTCGTGCAACGTATGCAATAGCTCGTGCGAAGCTCAACACTTTCGATCGCAAAGTGTTGCATAGTGCTCGTGCGCCAATTGTGAAATGGGCTTTAGTTCAGTAAAAGTATAATCTAATTCCAAGACATAACATTATGTCAGCATTAAGCATTCAATACTTTCACACATCTCAGTAAATATACACATTAGATGAGTAGACCTTTTTGTATAAACAAATGATCCATTAAGTATTGAAGAAGGGTTTTTTTCAAGTTAAATTAAGGAACAAACTTACATGAGCATCACTGAAGTGAATTGAGTGCTTATTCTGATAAAGCAATTTTTATGATAAATGATCCATTAAGTACTGAAAACGTTTTATTAATTTTCGAGTCGGATTGAAAAATAAACTTACATGAGCATCGTGAAAGCTGAGTTGAGTGCTTGTTCTGATGTAGCAATGTCCGTTGTAGGCCAGCCAACCAGAGGCACAACCTAATTTGAAGAGTGAAATAGAGTTAACAGACACACACTCATGTAAATCTTACTGTAAAGATTCACCGGCGACTAAATTTGACAAATAAATTAACATTAATAGATTCACATCTTAGACAAATTAACATTAATAAAATTTGGTTTTCGTGGCAAGTTTTCCTCTCTATCAACCTCCTGGTCTAATAAAAACGTTGTATCTTATATGAAATAAAAAGGCAATAGCAACGGGCACTGCAATTATGTTTTTTTAATACATACAGATATTCCTTTAATTAAAAAGCACGGATACATATAATATTCTGCTTTTTTCGGTAGGTATTTGACAAAAAAAATGAGAATGTCTTTATTGCAAACGTTAATACTACCTGTAACAACTGTCTTTGAGTGTTCAATAGATTATTTTTAGAAAGTAAAGGATAAAAAGATGAAATAATTGGCTTGAAATAATGTAAATCTGCCTTTAAAACAGAAAATAGCCATACCGCTTTCAACATCCCAGAATGACCACCCGGGCACTGGGTTGTTTACGTCCAGAATCAGTCCATTCAAATGTGAATTCATAAGTTTACATTGCAAGGCATCAGAATTCACAACCGTTCCAGTACAGATATCAATCAGTTGAAGACACATCAAGAAACATAGCATACGAGGCGTACTGCTGAGTTCAGTAATGTAATACTGGGTTGACAAAGGGAGCAGTGACGTATACTTTGGGTCTAGAGCCAATTTCAGGGTTCTTATATTCTGGCTTTCTGAGGGGCGGAAAACCACAAGAAGGACAACAAAGAAATAAAATTTCGTCCCCATTTCTTTCCTATTTTGTCTGGCCACTACCTCAGAAAGGCTGTTTGGGGGTGCTAGTGCATGCTTATATACTATATACGCCATAAAGGGATTGATTATTTTCAAGACGCAGTATCTATTTCAATGTATTTTTACAACGATTATCTGCTGAACAATAAACGGAATTATGTCTAGGTTTTTACCTTATTGGTGAATGGCATTCATTATTCGACCATTCAAACTTGAATGAATGATAAAACACGGTTATTTGATTCGACTTACCGAACCAGAAAAAAAAAACCAGTTAGTTTTAAATAAAAGCAAACAAAAACAGGATTGAACACTGAATAATACATATGACTTTTTTGGTGTTTCTTCAAGCTTTGTAATTGTCAAATTAAAATCAATATTGTTATTAGATACGTATAATTACAGCACTCATTTCATTCAATAGGACTTTAGTTTTATTCTTAATCTACTACATTGCCTTTGATAAGTGTTCTTTCTTTCTATTAAAATTTAAAACAAAACGACATTGTGATGTAGATTATGAAAAACCAATAACAAAATTAGATTTAAGAACATGTAAATATTGCACAGTTAGAGTTATAGAAGATGAAAAACATTTACGAATGCGCTGTGAATTATATAGCGACTTGCAGGGACAGGCCAAACATATTGAAAATTATTTTTTAAAAAGTGACAAGTAATACTTGTTTAAAGTATTGTATTTAAAATTGGTTTACTAATGCTCAATGCGTTTCTGGCGTCTTGTTTTCAATGTTTAGAGGTTAAGACACCAACAAATTCAAACATCATGATAAAAATATACTAATTTTTAGCGTCAAAATGAAGAGTTAAAAACCAAGCTAGACTATTATTCTTAATATCATCTGATTTTTTTTCTTCTGTAAGAATCACTCAAAACATATGCAAGGTTATGTGATTTTCATTTCATAAAACCCCATTTCCTGTGGATTTAATTGTGTATAACCGATTACGACAAAGAGCACAGGGCGGGTGTGACCGGTCAGCAGAAGATGCTCACTCCTCCTAGGCACCTAATCCTACCTCCATGGTTGACGGTTTGTTATTGTCATTTTTTCATTGTATGATATCTGGTGGTAACGAACAGTGTTCCAAAGTCCAAAAGAAAATTACAAAACTGGAGCAGTACAGACGCGGCCGTCAACAAAAAATACAGGTAGGATCAGTTACCATGAAGCAAATATTTATAAAATAAACTAAATAATCAGCGACAGATTTTAAATAATTGATAGTTTACTGGATTGAACTGTTCGCTGTTAACCTCCACATAAATTTAGGCCCTTTTTTAAACCCCACCCCAACCACACTATGATACGTCAATCTGTATTTCCCATTGGTTGCTGAGACTTATAAAGGCAGCACTTTATTTTGACTTTTTAAAAGCAGCATTTTATGCTTTTAATGATTAACGAAACCTTTTTTAATTTTGGTACAAAAAACTCTATGTAGGAATTCAAATAACACAAGACAAACGTTATGAAAATCAGACAGCGAAGCATTCGTTTCTGTGAATCATTTTTTAACCAGTGGACATTTAATGTTTGCACTCTATTTGTTGACTATTGGTTACAAAAACAAAATGATTAGAAGCTGTGCTGTTGCAACCGTAAATAGAACAATTAATAAAAAAATATATGAATCAATATGAATTGTGTTTAAGAAACGTCATTGATCCACGAAGTATTTTAAAAATTCCAAAATACACTCAGTCTATTGCATAAAGAATTTGCTCCTTCAGTTAATATTCACACCGTTGGTTAACGCATCAATGGATATCGTATCAAAAATTTCATTTCTCATCATATTTAAGTGTGAATGGTATTTTATGTACAAACGTTTTATATATAGATGGAGTATCAGCAGCACCACTGTGCGCCATGAAGGGAGTTGTCAAGGTGATTGACATGGCGTGATCTCTCGCCGACTAGAAAGCTGTCCTGGATCCGCTCCTGTGTAAATCAGTAGGTTTCGTAATTCGCATTAAAATCACTCAACTTTCTGTTTCGTAATTCGCATTAAAAATCACTCAACTTTCTGTTTCGTAATTCGCATTAAAAATCACTCAACTTTCTGTTTCTGATAAAAATTAAAATTGAGTAGAAACCTTACTAGGTGCACTGCATTAGCAACAAATCTCATAAAGGTTCTTATTACCAACATTTTATGTTCAGTTGATAATAAAATCCACTTTTTCATTGATAATTTCAAACATTACGAATATACCGTTGTACAAATTACATTTATCAGTTAATTCTCTTTAGAATTTTTTTCATAAACACAACTTGATTATTTAGATTGAATCTTATATTATATACATTATCTCATATCTAATAATTATATTATGTAAAAAAGAATTGAACTTCTTTGAAAAGATGTGATATCATCAAAATGTTTTTATTTACATAATTTATATTGATCGTAATTATCCAATTCATCTGATATTCAATTCTTATTCCACTTTGCTTTAAGAATGTCTTCAATGCTTTAAACAGACGTCATGTGTGCAGAATTTATTTACAGAGACGCATGTACTTTACTTTTAAATAAGAGAGTATTTAATAATACATCATCTCGTGACTTGTTGTTGTTGTTGCTTTTGAGCATTAAACGTCGCGGTTGTTGGTATGTAAAAAACTTGTGGAGAAGAGCTCTGTCTTTGAAATACGGGAAAATGATAAAATTTCTAAGCTATAATATTCTGACTTTTTGCTAGCTTTATGTTAGTGTTTGACTAAAAAAAATACCATATATCAAAGTTTAAGACATATTTGATGGTTGGTTTTTACCACTCAACCTCCTAAAGAACCTATCTAATGGTGGGCAAGGGTAATAAACAGTGTTTTGTCATAGTAGACACAATGCACATCATCATTCTTTTGTCATCTGGGACTTCATACTAGCGACAATACCTTTATTGCCCAAACATCTGTATATTAGACAGGCCACTTCTACCGTTGTTTTAAAGAAAGGAAGTGAACTTCAATAATAATTTGTTTTTGATACAATTCACGCTTATATTGACGAAAATTGTTAAGACGCAAAATGAAACAACGATTAATCGATCATGTTAATCATTCATACCATTAGCTTTGGTACCTTTTAATCTTGACGCAAGATCATAAACTGTAAATGAGAGTAGTAAGTTATTGATACATCTTGAGCATAAATCCAGTTTGTGATTTACTTCCGGTTTATGATCTACTTCCGGTTTATGATCTACTTCGGGTTTGTGATCTACTGTATTGTTATTGCAAAAAAGCAAATATATTTTAAAACAAGTAAACAGAAAACAATTAAAACAAAAACGTATAGAATAACACACTGGAATAGATATTTTCATCAATATTAAAGTCAATAAATTGTTCGACGCACCCCTGTTCATGAAAAAACTTCACGCTACAATGAACAAATATACACTAGCCGTTTTTTTTCACAAATGAACGGCTCAATTTCCGGACAAACCCATCATTTCACGACCCAAGATAGAAAAATCCAACACAGTCTGATGCGAAATCTCTCGCCGTGACTTTCAATACTAATTTTGTTTAATACAATGAATGCTTATATTGACGCAAAATTATTTTCACGCAAAATGTAACAACGATTAATCGTTAATAATAATTAATAATTTATATATTTTGCTTTGGTACTTTCAGTTTTGACGCAAGATCTTAAACTGGGAATAAGAGTAAAAAAGGGATTGATTCATCTTGAACATAGTTCCGATTAATGCTATATTGTAACGTTTATTAGAAAAAGGCAAAAACAATATTTGACATATTAACAAGTTATAAAAACAAAATAGTATATATAAACCGAATAAAACAAAAAAGGAACAAATAACACATTGGAAATAGTTATTTCATCAATATTTCAAGTCAGTCAATTGATCAACGCACTTAACTGTTCATGAAGAAAACTTTCACGCTACGATGCAAAAAAATCACACAAGCCGTTACTTTTCACAAATGAACGGCTTCAGATGCGGACAAGGCCTATCATTCCACGTGCTATCATAGAAGATTTCCACACAGTCTAAATCCTCCGTTACCATATCATCATCAGGGTTCGCTCCAGTCCAGTTAGTGAAAGTAACGGGGGTGTTCGAACCTATCCACACAAAACTGTCCTCCACGCTGATATCGTTCGCTCCCGTCCATGTTCCACAATCGTACTTATTTTCACAGTCTGAAATGTGCGCCAAATTTGAAAATTAAAAGTACAGGCAGAGCCAAAACTCAGCCTCAAAACTGAGCTTTTACTACAAATTTATGCACAGTCTAAATAAAAAAAGTCTAAAATAAATGAACAGGCCCCGCCGTCACCAACTTTCCTCACGTCAATATTCAGCGTCAAGTCTGAGATTCTACCTCAAATTTATGCTTTTTCTTTAAGGATTTTCAGTTGAGGAATGAGGTTAGTGATTTTGAAATTTCGGTGACGATTGAACCTGGTCGTCTTTCGTAGCAGCTACCTTCCTCTACGTAACCGGAATGGTCTTGGACGAAATGCCACATATAGCTTTAATCATAACAGCATTAATTCATTCAGTGGGTTCATGTGACTTAGCTTAACTTAGATTTACCTTTTGTTATATTTTTTTTATATTGTATATCAACATTTTTAACTTAAAATAAAAGTCCCCGCCATATTCTAACTCCGGACCTGCTCACTGGTAGCTCTAAGATACATGTACATTCATTGCGCCTCAGAGATAGACAACAATTTTCGGCGGTATAAACTGTTTCACACAATCGCAACTTCTCGGGCCTTTCCGGCAAGCTTGGAAAAACACCTCGAATGTTTTAACATCACCGGATGTTAGAATTTTATACAAAATGGAGTCGCTTCCCATTAAAATAAGTATCGGCTAGAAAGTCTTGTATGTCGCTTCTGTGTTATATTTTAGTGTATATCGTTTACTTTAATGAAGTATAGCTCACATCTCAACAGATCGTAAAATGTGTTCTATTTATTTCAAGTTTTACAAAAAGGGGGTTGTCATTGGACGCCTAGGTAATACGTACATTCGAGGTGTTTTTCCGAGCTTGCCGGAAAGGCCCGAGAAGTTGCGATTGCTGTTTCACAATGCGTTAAAATCGCCATGGTGTGACGTACTGACATAAAAAGAAGTCACGTGGTGTCGAGGATCTTTACTAGTTAAGGCGCTAAAGAAACGCAAAAGCACCATTTGCAGCTTGTACGAAAACTGTTTATGATAAACACAGACTAATAGTTTTAGTATTATGTTGTCTCGTGTATTTTTCTGTAATAATACTTTGATTTTTTTAACTTTGTGATTTTCATATCAAAATATCCAGTTTTCATTTGCTGACATAAAGAGTTAAATTTATTTTTTTTTTACAGAAGATGCATCTTATACCAAACGATAAAGAATTATTTATAAGCAATCCATTTTAAAGAGATCTATAGGACATTGATTGTTTTCATCTTTTATCTTAGTTTCTCATGAAATATTCCATATAATTTCCCTGTCTGCAAAAAAAAAAAAAAAAACACAATCAACACAAAGAGAAAATGTATCCATTTTTCATCTTGTAACACCAAATCAAAATTAAATCTAAACGAATCGTTAATTATATTTATATTGAAACTCTGAAGCTTCGTCATTAACAGAATAAATAAGTGTGTGAATTGACAATTACATACGTTGTTCAGCAAATTTTGTGTGATCAAGGTGTTTTCATTCGGTTCGTTGATTTCAACTAAGTATGCACCCAACTGTAGACAATGCATCTTCATCATGGACAATTAATGTCATATTATATTTTTATATTCTTTCAAATTCTTTTTCTCACTTCCAGTACTCGTGCTGTCTATAATTTTTTTTATTTATAATCATTATGTTATAACTCATAGCTATATAGTTGTATTTTTTTTCATACAAATACCTCTTGTTTACTGAAGTGAAAGTATAAACTAATTACCATATAGAAATATATATCATTTTTAAAGAAAAATATTTTTTTTCCAAAAATTGTTATTATGATATCAACCTCGGGTGCAATTAATCTGCATTATATTAACTCAGTCGGATTCGAATTTAAAGAGCAAGTTGCTGAGCAAACGTAAAAAGATACCCGAAAATCAAAATGTCACGACAACGTCTACGATTCGTTTCAAATTCAGAGATACTTTAACTGTTTAATCAATTAGACACATTTAATAACTACAAAGAGAAAGCTTGCTGAAACCGGCAAACATCGACCTGGCCTTTATCGTGAAAAATAAAAAAAGACAACTTTGAAGTTCATAAATTTCAGCAAGCCAAAAACAGCAATGTATATATATATATATATATATATATATATATATATATATATATATATATATATATATATATATATATATATATATATATATATATATATATATATATATATATATATATATGTATGTATGTGGGGGGGAGGGTCGTGTGTGTGTGTTCACTATGTATATTTTTGTATGCAAAGACATCCGATGTTAATGTTATGTTAATAATATACGTTTAAATTAACAAAAGTGTGAAATAAACAGGAGTCAGTATTACAGTCTATGCGAATTATACACAGGTCAATTTTAACTTCAAACTTTGAACAAAATGACAAACATCAAGTGCGGTTCTGAGAGCAGACGATATTTGTACAGAAACATTTACAACCTTTCAATATCCAAGCTCCATTATATGGCTGGTGTTGAACAGGTCATGACGTCCCCATCAGTATAGCATGTGTGTTCATCTACAACAAGGAACTAATTAGTTGCTAATAACGTAATACAAACTATGCAAGTAATGAAGATCATTGGAATTAATAACAAGAACCTACGACACGTAATTACATAAAACATATATACAGGCCTTAATTCCCAGATAGCAAGCTTACGTTGGCCCAACGTTGGCTTATGGTTGTAAGGTTGGCTACATATCGCTGTTGGTAGAACGACGTTGGACCAAAATTGGACCAACCTTGTATTTTTCACTGTTGGTGCATTGGTATCGTTCCAATATTGGATCAACGTAGTTCATCTAACGTTAGTACATAAACATTGTACCAACGTTGGTCCAATATCAAATTGATCTCGGTGGGCGCGAATACACCGCACCGATGTCGGGCCGACGGAGTAAAATGTGTAAACAGATAGCCATGCTATGACCTTGAATTGCTAGTATTACATAATGGTCACTATGATATTTATGTGTACCTAAATACTGCGCACTGAATGGTATTAATGATAATTAACAGAATGAACTCTGTGACTCTTGTAGCAATGCGTAGTATTCCTAAATGATGTTATGAAACCAGGTGCATAATACGGGCATAATAATATCCAAATTGAGAGTTTAACAACAAGTGACATATTTGGCGATTCTGTGTCTGCAACGATAGCTCTAGTACTCTATATTGACTCATGTATTGTGTATTCTTTATATTAACCTTTGTAACCTTTTATGCCGTGTATGAATGAACGTATTATGAGTAAGTGATGCCTCATACTAGGTGGGGGACTCCGAGACCCAGGACTCGGAGACTCAAATCCTGCATCCGTACTCTTTGATTGGCAGTTTTGACGGTTTTGTTACTTTATTTAGAAATAAAATATTAATCTTAATTTTGAACACTAAATGTTCACTCATGATCGTCGTAAATGGGCCGAACTTGTCAGAACTGTCCATCATAAGTAAAATGTTATATATACCCATGTAAAATGATGTTGAAGAGATAGATAGATTCCGCTTATAGATATATTCCGCTTATAGAGATTCTGAGACTCCTGATTTGGGTTGCTATTAGCTGATGTAATTGTAACTATACGATCACGCTTAATAAAACCGCTTGAGAAAGAAATACTGGACTTGTCATCACTAAGCTTGAGCTGACCCTCAATAGGATCCTGTAAGACAGAGGGCTTACATGAACTTTCTTGGTGCCCGTGACCAGGACTAAGCGAAGTTGAAAACAAAATAAGGTAAGGATCATTTCTATATGTCTCTTATAGCTATCTCGAAGTAAACAACTTTGTCTAGGCAACCAATATGGCGACAGGTGATGGATTTATAAAAAAGAATTAAAAAATCAATTGGAGCAATTAGAAAAGCAATTCGCGGGGTTGGGTCAGAACAATGAAAATAAAGGGCAAGAAACAGGTCAAAAGTCCCCAGAAAAAGAGCAGATTAAACAAAATACTTTTGAAACATATCATGATGCTAGGCCGTATGAAACTCGTGAACCTCGACACCGAGTCCCAGATCAGGATGAGGATAAAGATTTTTTCATTAACCAAATTAAAGCTATAACAGCTGCACTCTCAGTGCCCCTATCTTCTGTGATAATTCCTTTTGAGGGAGATGCTCAAAAATTTAAACAGTGGATAAAGGAAGTTGAAAAGTACAGTGTTATGTCTGGGAAACAAGGTCATGAGATCCCCATGCTTGCATACATAACGAGTAAGGGTTCAGTTGGGGATTATATTAAAAGGTATTTAGATGAAACAGATGCGTCTGAAGAAATCCCATCTTGGAACGATCTTAAGGAATCCCTTAAAAATAGATTTGCAGAAATAACAGATCCCCAACACGCGTTAGCAGTAATGCGTAAGACTCGACAACATTCAAATGAAAGTGTTCAGTTGTTCGCCGAGAGACTATTGCAAATCGCGGAAGACGCCTACAGTAATGACAGACTGAAAGACCCTTTGATACACCAACAGTTAGTAGATATCTTTTGTGACGGGTTGACATTCGACTACCTCAGAATGAAAATTTTGCGAGAAAACCCTAAAGATTTAGAATCCGCAATTCAAATAGCAATGCGAGAACAAAATCTGAGACAGAGGCTAGCGATAAGAGGGTCAAATATGACAGAAATTGTACAAAGTAATGACAACAGACGAACTCTTTCAAATGTTGATACTACTCTTCCCTTATTAAAGGATAGAGCAGATAATCTTACCTCAGTAGAAACAAGGCATGTAGAACCAATGGAAATTGACCATGCGCGTAATAGTAGGTGTTTTAAATGCAAACAGACGGGTCATAGGGCTCGATTTTGTACTCAAAATAAACCCCAAGTCAGGTCCAGTCCTCAAATAAATAAACGACCCAGTCAAAACAAACCCGTCCATAATATAGAGCAGAAACCCCGTTCGCCTGTGGAATGTTGGAATTGTGGTAAAGTAGGTCATGTGCGTGCAGATTGTTGGGGCTCGCATATGTATCAAAGAGCGCAGCAAAATCGGGGCAGACCATCAAATCGTCAAGGCCGAACATATAAATCTAGCGACCAAGTAAATAGGGGATCGTCTCAAAATTTCAAATCGCGTTCTTATTTTGACAAACAAAAACAGGAAAACTAAGACGTTCTTCCTTCGTTGAAGCCCGAAGAAAGAACTTTAAACAAAGACCTACATATGAAATTAATTTTACTAACAACCCTAGTAGCTGTTTATTAAAAGTAGGTAAAAATAAATTTAGAGCTTTGGTAGATACAGGTGCAGCCGTATCTCTAATTAGTAAAAAAAATGTATGAAAATCTATTTCCCCGCCCCAATTTGTTTAATAATGATATCCCCTCTTTACAAGCAGCAAATGGCAATTCTTTAATAAGATTTCAAGATTACCTTTAGACCACAAACTTTATGTGACGAAGGGACTCAACCGAAACATGATTCTCGGTCGTGATTGGCTCAAGAAAAACAATGTTCGTTTATACTTTGATCTTGGACTCATGTGTATTGATGGCAAAGTATACGCCGAACTTAAAGAAGATTTACACATCTCAACTATTGTAAGAACTTCTAAGAAACTTATTATGAGACCAAACACGGTGACTGTATTCTATGGAAAAATAAATAACAATTTTCCTCTGGAAAAAAATGACGTGGTTGAAGTGAACAGCATTGACAATAACTGCATTATGGAAGACCCAGGACTATATTTAAAAGACGCCGTTTGTATAGTTCGGAAAGATAAGAAAGTTCCAATGATCTTCGTTAACCAAACTAATAAAAATTATAAAATTCCAAGAGGCTACATAGTAGGACGAATTACCGCATTAAAACAGAAGGAAATCTCAGAAATACAGACTACTCAAGACACAAAAGAAGAAATTGATGTACCTAAAAGATTTGAACACTCAATCAAAAGACTTGTGAGCAAAAACAATGATTTATTTGCAAAGAAAGACAGTGATCTTGGAGTGACTGATACTGTTAAAATGAAGATAGACACTGGAGATCACCACCCAATACAGAACAGACCCTACCGTGTACCCTTAAATAAAAGACAGATGATTGACAAGGCCATACTGGAAATGATGGACGCAATGATTATTGAGAGAACTCAATCGCCTTGGTCATTTCCCTTAGTAGTGGTGAAAAGGACGGATCAGACCGGATGTGCGTTGACTTTAGAAGCTTGAATAAGATAGTGAAACCAGTATCATTCCCGCTACCGTTGATTGATGACATCCTATGTTTACTAGGTAAGGCAAAATATTTCACTGCACTAGACTTAAAGAGTGGATATTGGCAAGTGAAATTAGAAGATTCAACTAAAGAAAAAAAGGACTTTGCATGTCACAAAAGACTATTTCAATTCAACCGTATGCCATTTGGGTTGAGTAATGCACCAGCAGTTTTTCAGGAGCTGATGAACATAGTTCTTCAAGGACAAGAAGAGTTTGCTATCGCATACCTGGATGACATTCTTATATTCTCAGAGACACTGGAAGATCATCTTCGTCATATTCAAGACGTTTTCAACCGCCTAAGAAAGCATGGACTTAAAATGAAGCTAAAGAAATGTAGTTTCTTCAAGGAACAGACAGAATATCTTGGTTTCATCATTGATGAACATAGCGTTACACCTGATCCAAAGAAAGTCGAAGCCATAAGAAAGTTACCAGCGCCCACTACAGTCCGAGAAGTTCGTGGCTTTATAGGCATGTGTAGTTATTACAGGAGATTTATACCGAACTTCTCTAAGATTGCGGAACCATTGATTGACTTAACCAGAAAATATGCAAGGTTCAAATGGACACCATGTTGCCAAAAAGCGTTTGACTTTATTAAAGAAAGTTTAACGGTAGTGCCTTTACTAGCATATCCAGATACTAATAAGCCGTACATCCTGTACACCGATGCCAGCGACAATTGTATTGGAGCGTGCCTTACTCAAAAGACAGAGGAGGGAGAAGATAAGCCAATATATTACCTATCCCACAAGCTGAGTAAAACTCAAGAAAAGTGGTCAACTATAGAAAAGGAGGCATTTGCAATCCATTACGCCCTTCAGAATTTAGACCATTATTTACACGGTGCTCAGTTTTCTATAAGAACAGACCATAAGCCGCTCAAGTATATCTTAGAATCTCCAATGCAAAATAAGAAAATTCAACTATGGGCATTAAGTATCGCAGGATATAACTGTAAGGTAGAGTACATAGAAGGAAGATTTAACTGCTGTGCAGATCTCTTATCCAGATTACCGACAGTCAACCTCGAGTGTGAAGAGGAAGAACAATCAGAGCATGATGAACCAGATGTTAAGGACAATTTCTTTGAAGTGAACGTACTTAACTCCAATGCCTTTTCGCCTAAGAGATTGGCCAGATGTAAAGTTAAACAACACGACGAATTGGTCAATCCCTTTATTGATCTACCAGAAGAAATCAACATTAAAGAAAGTCAACAACACGATGAGCAGATCAAGAAACTGAAGAATCGGTTAAATAAAGGAACAGCAACAGCAACTGAAGAAAAGAAGTTTTTGGAAATTGATGGTTTAATGTACTATCTTTCAGATGGAGACTCAGAAGGCCAAAAACTTCGCCTGTATGTACCACGTGAGTTAGAACTTTTAGTAGTGCAGCAGTATCATGACGGACTTGGACATATGGGAGTGGACAAAACATATGACGCAATCAGACAAAAGTACTACATACCAAATTTGTACAAAAGGTTATACTCTTATATAGAAGGATGTATAGTATGCTAAACGAGGAGCAATAAGAAAAATCAACCTCCACTTCAAGAGACAGATATACCACCTTTTTCAATGGCTAAAGTAGGACTTGATCTATCAGGACCATATCCAACATCCTTGTCGGGAAACAAGTACATAGTTTCTTTTATTGACATTTACTCTGGTTGGCCAGAAGCTTTTCCCGTTCCTGATAAGTCAGCTGACAACATGGTACATCTTATATTAGAAGAAATATATCCAAGATATGGCTGTCCTCTTCAAATCCTCACAGACAACGGAACAGAAAATGTGAACAAGAAAGTGGAAGAAACCTTGAAAGAATTGAATATCAATTATATCAAAACATCTTATTACAGCCCTCAAGGTAATGGTAAAGTAGAACGATTTCATAGAACTCTACATGACGTGATGGCTAAGAAAACGACAACGCTCAAACATGGGATATTCATCTTAATCAGACGTTGGCAGCCATTCGTTTCCATCCTAACGATTCGTCAAAATTTTCTCCATATTACCTTATGTTCAACAGAGATGTCGTATTACCTCTTGATACGTTGATGAAACCTTGAAGGAGATATGCGGGAGAAGATCAACACAAGATCGCCCTTCAAGAACAACATAAAGCTTTCCTGCTAGTACATCGTAATATGAAGGAAGCCAAGAAGAAACAGAAAGCTCAGGCCGATAAGAGAAGCAAAGATGAAAATTTTCAGGTAGGTGACCCTGTCTACCTTAAGAACAACAGGAGACAAAATAAGTTAGATAAAAAGTGGCTACCATATTATCGAATCATTGAGCAGAAAGGACCAGTTAGTTTCGTGGTGAGAGACCAATTGACTGGATTAACCACCAAATGCCATGCACGATAATTAAGACTGGCAGATATTTTGCACTGGCCCCTTTCACAAACTACTGAAGATGGTAGAAGAACTCTAAGAAAAACTAACTATGTGGTGCCACCGGAAGATGAATCGTCGTCAGAAAATGAAGACATGCAACCAGAACCATTGGAAAGAGCTATACAGTCCAAACAATGGGAAAGAGAAGGATCTTCAGACGAAGAGGATATTCCCGTAGCAGAACTTCAAAGACGTATAAGAGCTAAGAAGATCATGGATGATCAGCAGTATAAACACGAGAACGATCAGACCGTAGATTCAGAATCGGATGAGACCCATGAGTCAGAACAATCTGATGAAAATAGTGGTCAAGACTATGAAATACCCTTAGATAACCCTAATGTACCCTTAGATGAAAATATGGAAATAGATGAAATAGTCCCTAAAGTAGGTCTAGGCTTCAAACCAATCCCTAAACCGCGTAAACTAATCCCTAAACCCCGTAAGAAAAATGCAAACAAGAGTATGCTGAAGATTGTTTGGCTATTTTGAAGCAATTAACCAAAGTACTGGAATAAATAAGATACTTTAATGTAGATGTAAATAATCTTGAATAAGCTTAGCTTTGTATATATAGCACGCTTTTAAAAAGATATGACAGGATGACCCCTGTAACATCAAAACATGTATTGAGATACGCCGACTAGCAAACGCGGACTCAGCACCTCGGTTATATGTATGTATATGCGGAGTTAAAGAGATTTAACATATACTCGAAAGACATGAGACAGCGACTAAGTAAAAAAAACTGTAAGACTAATTTTTGTACGTGATTTAAGATTATTGGTAAAAACAATTAAATATTACAATCGACATCTTGAGTATGGGACAAGGTTGGTCAGGTTTTCATGGTTTAATGTCTTAAGACAAAAGATATTAATTTAAAAGTTTCCCTTATGAATACACTTATGGCGGAATTGCCAATAACTAATTTGCAACCCATGAAATCCTCGTCTTGGGTGGGAAGCCCCTGGTTTTATGTGTGTTTAACTTTGGCAGTAACAATGACGATAGGACTTTGTATTAAGAAACGCAAAACTATTAAAAAGTGGGGTGGTATATGCTGTAGTGGTTGCTGGTCAGGTTGTCGAAAAAGGGGTAGTGACGGAGATAAGAAAGGTTCTTCCAAAGATACTGTATTTTGTTGTGTGAATCCAGAGAAATGGACCTCTAGCGACATTATTGAACTTGAACCAATCCCGAAAGACACTAGGATCCAAGAGAAACCTCGACGGATCGGAAGACTCGAAACTCGCAAATTGACCAGTAACACGGGGACAATTTCGACCAAACTGGCATAACATTTACTTGGAAAGGAGAAAAATGAAGAATCTTCATGGACCAAATACTATAGACCGGACCCAGAGCTAGCACGTAAATACCTGGAAGAGAAGGCCGCGATGTCTACGCAACAGAGGAACACAAGAGACGCTCCGCGAGAAGTCGCCTCGCCATCCGCGCCGACCCTCTATCCACGGGTGCCGATGATGGATAAATAATTAAGCTACAGCCGCGAAGAAGTTGTGTATTCCTTATGAAAGGATTGTGAAATTTAGCGAAAATTAAAAGTGTGAAATGTGTTAAAGTAGAAATGTGCGTTATCTTGTGCTAATATAAATCTTGTATTTGGTGATTCACTTTGGAGAACTTCAAGAAGAAACCGATGGACTCCGAACCTATGACGCTAACCTCACCCCTAAGAAGAAAGAGATATTTTGTGAACTTACAAGCATGCCTTGAATCTGTATATATATGTGACATTAAGCTTAACCATACTTAGAATTACTTTGATGATGAATTACGATTATATTCAACTATGGTTATTTCATCTTGGTCTTTATTGTCATACTTTATTCATTATTGTTTTTATGATTGTAATGCGATATAATCAAGTCATATGATTTTATGTACATGTGTACATCCTGGTTATAGATTTGTTTTTGGAGATGTATGATGTTCCAAGCCGGAGGTGGAAACATGTCACTTGATACTATCTCTTAACATAGATGTTCTGACTGGTATGTCACTAGGAAGCTCGTCTGATCAAGGATAGATCAAGGACTCTTTCCTATTCCGGGCGCCAGGCATGAGAAATCTCCCTTCGGGACATTTCTTTTGTTTGGGGGACGTATGTAAACAGATAGCCATGCTATGACCTTGAATTGCTAGTATTACATAATGGTCACTATGATATTTATGTGTACCTAAATACTGCGCACTGAATGGTATTAATGATAATTAACAGAATGAACTCTGTGACTCTTGTAGCAATGCGTAGTATTTCTAAATTATGTTATGAAACCAGGTGCATAATACGGGCATAATAATATCCAAATTGAGAGTTTAAAAACAAGTGACATATTTGGCGATTCTGTGTCTGCAACGATAGCTCTAGTACTCTATATTGACTCATGTATTGTGTATTCTTTATATTAACCTTTGTAACCTTTTATGCCGTGTATGAATGAACGTATTATGAGTAAGTGATGCCTCATACTAGGTGGGGGACTCCGAGACCCAGGACTCGGAGACTCAAATCCTGCATCCGTACTCTTTGATTGGCAGTTTTGACGGTTTTGTTACTTTATTTAGAAATAAAATATTAATCTTAATTTTGAACACTAAATGTTCACTCATGATCGTCGTAAATGGGCCGAACTTGTCAGAACTGTCCATCATAAGTAAAATGTTATATATACCCATGTAAAATGATGTTGAAGAGATAGATAGATTCCGCTTATAGATATATTCCGCTTATGGAGATTCTGAGACTCCTGATTTGGGTTGCTATTAGCTGATGTAATTGTAACTATACGATCACGCTTAATAAAACCGCTTGAGAAAGAAATACTGGACTTGTCATCACTAAGCTTGAGCTGACCCTCAATAGGATCCTGTAAGACAGAAGGCTTTCAAATGTGTGTTTTGAAATGTTATATAAATGATTACTTTACAGATGAACAAAGTATTGTATTTTAAAACTGGCGTGTCTTTGAACAACTATTGACTAAAAGTCTTTTATAATTAAAGATCTTTGGATTAATTTAGATTTATATTATATTGAATACATTATAAATATAATAACGGTTACTATAAATATAAATGTATTCAAATTGATTTCAGATTTAGAATTTTAGTTGTTGTTTTTTTAAATGTACATGACTATATTATGTGTGTCCATTATGAAGCATTTTACTTGTCTACACTTTGAATAAAAGGCAGTATCAATGCATAGTAACTTTTCTGCACTCGTGAATGAAACATTACCGCCAAAAGAACTGTGATGTCATTTTTGACAAATCCATCAGAGTAACTTGATCTTATGCTATCATCATGGCTGCCTGCAGGAATAATGTAAGTATGCAGATGTTCTTTTACATATTTTTATTATATATGGGTGAATATTATACAATAATGTTCTCAATACTTTTAAATGAAAATTTGAAAGAAAATTAAAGGCAATTTTCTTGTACAGACATCCTCCTGCTGATGTTCAAACTCGGTGACATGGCTGTCTCCTATATTATGTGTGAAGATGAATAGAAGTAAGAATCATGGAGTTTATCGGCTCAAGTTAAAGAACATCTAAGGTAACTAAATTTAATATTATGATAATATTCAATATTAAGGGAGGAATGAAAGGCACAATTTTTTATCATTGATGTGAGATGATCAGAATATGTCAGGGCAAAATGATATAATTGTCCTCAAAGGCTCAATGCAGCCTTATTAAATACTTCTGTTGCATGTTTGTATGATAAATCATCGGCATGATATGCTGATAATATTAGATCAGAAGCTGTGGGTCTTGCACGGATCTAAAGAAGGTCGGATATATCCAGACCCCCCCCCCCCCGCGTGCCCCCTCCCCGCGCCCCTGACCTCCTCCCCGGAAAATTCAAATTGACTTATTCACAGTAAAAAAGCAGTGATATTGCAAAAAAAATTCTGATACACATATTGAAAATGTGCACAGTAAAATAGACCCCCTTCCCGCAAACAAATTTAGTGTTGGATTGAAAACTAAATTTAATAAATTTAAAAATTGTTATAAATTGAGTATTTTTTCTGCATTATTATTTTTATAATGTAAATGCATTTCTATTTATATCAATTTATTTTTTCCATTTTATATGAATATTTTTTTAATTTACAGCAGCATTTTGCGAAAACGGGCTTTTGAAGTTATCAACGAGGTCAGAACTAGAGAACTAAACTGGAACTGAACTAAAGATAGTGACCAAACGCATTTATTGTGATTCGTTATTCATCTGATTGGGAAAGGGGATGAATATAGGAGTAAAGAAAACAAATGAAGAAGATTGAAGGGATGTGGAAGTATATAGATCGACTATAAAAAAAGCATTTGAAAATTTGAATATTGATTATATTTCTGTGAGAAAACAATAAAGTTTAGACTTACTGTTAATCTTTGTGAGATTGTTTTTTAAGGACAAAGTTTGGGAAATATTGGTTGGATTAAATTTTCGCCCCAACATTGGGCCAGCATTAAAACTGTCAATCCGTCAAATAGGCCAACGTCACGCCGGCGTGTTGGTGCAATGTTACGCCGATGAGCAAAATTACATTGGGCCGATGTTATTTTCCGACATTGGGCCCACATAAATGATAACATCGGGCCAACGCTGGGCCAATATAAGCTTGCTATCTGGGAAAATTCGCCTGGTAAATTTATACAAGAGTTTATCTAGATATTTAGATTAAAATAATTGATTTTGAACATAAAACTGCATTGATTTATATCAAATAGCATGCTGTTATGTGTATGCATATCTTATCTTTACCTTGCCAAATTTAATTTTTTTAAAGAAATATCAACCTTGTTACATTGGTTAGATAAGTGATGGGACTCATTTGTTTTATTGACAGCTAATCCTGTGCATAAGAGCATTAAAATATCATATACATCTATATTGGTCAAGGGTCGATACTGGCTGTGATATGGAAAAGGGGTACATGTATTTAATATATTTATTACATGTACATACGTTATTAAATTAAAAAAAACAAATTGAATAAATTGATTTGAAATTATATTAATTGAAGTTAGTCTGTACATGTAATAAAAAAAAATATGATATCTAATTGTTTTAACAAGCACGTATCTTTAGAACCGGAATTTCCCCGGGTTTTAAAAGGATAATACTGCGCAAAACCGTAATTTGAAATACCGAAATAAAACGTATACAAGTCAATTTATAAAATCAGAAATCAATTGATACACATTCAATAAATGCATCATGAAACTGAAGTGAAATTTAAACTAAATTCACATGTTTTGTAAATAGTTTAAATGCCATTTTGTTAATCCCTTCTAAACGGGTTTTAACAAAAAAAAAACTTTACATCATATCATTTACAGACCAAAAAATCTGTTTTATTCAATCAAACAGATATATATTTTTATAAAAATAGTACGTATGTCGATCAGTAGCGAGAATTCGAATGACAATTAACATTAACAAAAACAACTACAAAACGGAAATTAAAAAACAAATCACATGCTCCTATAAGTTTCTAAATATCTGAGGGTCAGCAAGTTAATTTACAAATTTGCTCAGAAATCACCAGTAAGGGACGTTGCAGTATCCATATCGCCTGTTTGTGTTGGTCGTGTAACACCATGGTCACAAGACGATGTCAAGGTTACGGCAGAACTTTTCCAAGTCACCTTGGTAACTTAAGCTGTGGGTATAGGAGGAATTGCGAACCGTAGTACTGGGTACCCTCAGGTCTGTGAATTTTGGAGGTACTCCAAGGAAGATGATACTATTAAGTTATATTTCAGTCTAGCTTGTTATCGAAAAGCTTGCTTCTTAATATAGAAATCATGCAAATCATACATGTATGTTTTTCACACTGGGTCTATATTATCACGAAATGGCCAGTTCAGTCAACTGAATATTAAATGAAAGCTTTGAAAGGTGAAGGAAAGAAATAGATATGCTAAAATAAAAATACCCTTCAATTTATTATTTACGAAAATATGCATTTTTAACTTATTTCAAATACATTGTTAAAATCATGAACCCTAAATGTATAATAAAATTGAAGCAACCCTAAATAATGTTTATGTCATGGTTTGAATATTGATAAATCAATATAATGTGAATGACTCATGACAGATGGAAACGTAAGCTGCAGTGAGAGCAGGAATATGCATGATCTGGTCTCCGACTTCTAAGAGGCTGTTGACGCAGTATGTACTACTTTCACAACCTATAAATAAGACGATTTTTTGTTTTGCCTTCATGAAGCAAAACAGAAAGTCTATAAGTTTAAAATAAATTCTTTAGAGTTTTTAACAATAAATTTTATAACAACTTACTAATTTACGGTTTCCAGAAAGTACTTATGTCGTTAATTTAGTCAGGAACAGCCTAACAACACTTTATAACAACAAAGCTTTTTATAGAGCACATTGCGATGTCAATTCATGCTGTTAATCGGTCGTAACTAACAAATACAATCATTTAATCTGTATGTGTCTTGACTCTATTTTGCAATCATTTAACACAAAGTTCATAGAGTTAAAGTGAAAATGGCATTTTTTTAAACATATAATAAGAATAAAATTGTGGATTGGGCGCCTTATTGCTTAAATAATCAATCTTTTAGCAAAAAAAGTTGATGAACTGATTAATCAAGTTTTAGTAAGTTCAAGTTCGTTTACAGATAATATATCCCTTCAGCTTCTTCCTCTCATATGCGTTGACTATTCTCCATGTAATTGGAGACAGTTGATATATTTATAGTATTGTAACTTGCAACGTCTATGTATCCAAAACACAACCAGAAAATCTCTAAATAGTGTCTCATATTTATAAACAATATTTGAAGGTTTATCTGCTTTTGTCACTGTCCACCCAGCTGCAATTCGGTACAAGTTTACATTTTAACATAATCTGCTATTTAGTTTTTACCCAGCCAGGGGGAAACAACCTCTCTTGGTCTGAAGATAAACAACGTCCGCCGTCTGTACTTTATGGCTTGAAAAAGGAGATAACCTTAGCTTGTTTAATGAATATTTATATGCATACATGTATTAAAACCTATAACATTGTTCTTATCCATTATGAATACATTGTTCAATGATCTTTCGTGATTGTTTTACTTCATCCTGAATAAAGCTATTTAAAATCACCTAATTACATTTAATTACTAATTGACGTTACTTCTTCTGATAATCTTAAAATAAGACTGGTTTTTGTTTCAACACAGGTCGTAAGAAAAATGTTAAAACATGTGTAGTTTTATATAAATGGCACTAAGAAAATCAAATGCAGGTTTTAAATAATAATTTAAAAAAAACAGTATTATTGTATCGACGAAATTCAATATTTATTTAGGAAGACTACAAGATGTGTCTGCACTATCTGGGGTGTTTCTTGTCAGCCCTCAATGTAATAAAATGTCATAGTGCCACAAATACCTAGCAATTGGGGCACGTCCATTTATGTATCTATCTTGAACATAAAAAACAAACCAAAGACTTTGTAAAGTGACGCCGTCAGCCTCCATGACAGGGTGATTCAAAACGGCGTAGTAAATGTCCCTTTCATCACTTTGATAGTACCTGATAATTTTAACAGACTCATTTTCTGGAGGACTAAATTCGCTGTGTGTTAGTTGAAAAACGTTTCCCGATTGGCCGCGAACATAAGCCATAAAGTACTTTGAAATTGCTTCGCTATCTTGACAGTTCCTAACAGTTGCCTTATATTCAGTGTGTGTGTCGTTCTGAAGTTCCTCGATTCCTATATCGCAGCTGTTTACGATAAAAGAATCTTGAATGCTATAGTCGGGGTTGAAACTGGTTAACATTTCCAAGCTTTCTCGTTTAGACTTAGACTACAGAGTTAACCATTTTTCAGAGTATCTCTTGTTTGAAAAAATTTCTCTAACCACATTGTTATTTCCTAAAAAGAAAAGTAAATATTACATGTAGCAGAAGAAATTCAATCATATTTAGTGTATTAGTTAAAAATCTAATGCATTATTGTTATATCATATCTAAAGAACATGTAAAATGTTTTGAATTGATTGATGTTTTTCAAACAATGCTTCATAATATTTTGTATCTGAAAGCATTACATGTAGCATGTAGTGGTGTATTTAATCTTTCTAATAAAAATTGCTGAGTGGAAGAACTTTTTTTTGGTAAAAAATAGTTGCGATTGAGGACACAATACATTTAACACATCGACTGATATGGCTATTTTGTTTAGTTTTTAGACTGTTAGACTTGAAGAAGACTAAGTGGTCAGCAAATGAAATAAAATGAAATTAGCAAATCAGATCTATCGTAAATTGTCAGGTATGATTCTTAGCTGTAAACCAGTATTAAGAATAAAACATTAATTTGAAAAACTTCAATTACACATAGCTTATTTTACTAAGAGATCAATAGAGCCCAAAACTGAAAATATTATTAAAAATGCGTAACAAATTGAGGATATACAAACCTTTCGGGACGTTTTCCATTTTACCCTCGTTTTCAAATTGTGTGTCAGGTGGAGCTAGAAAGACGCCTGTATAGGTGATATGGCTGTAGTTTACCGGGATGGCAGTCAGAGACAGTATTTGTAGTAACGGCTTTCCGAGACTGCGCACAGTTTCAGCTATCTGTAAAATGTAGTAGTGTGAAAAGTGCAGAAAAAATTATCACTACACAAAATAATGTAATAGCAAAGATATCATTAACAATGCCCGCTTCCTGGGGCTGCAAACAGTGCCAACAATGCGCAACAGGTGTGTAATTTGATGACAGGTGAAAAACACATACTTAAATAATAGCAACGATATAATTCAAAAAAGTATATTCTAGAAGCTGAGAACAGTTTCTGCTATCTGTAACAGATAGCCATGCTATGACCTTGAATTGCTAGTATTACATATCGGTCACTATGATACTTATGTATACAAAGTTACTGCGCAATAGATCGTGGTAATGATAACTATCAGAATGAACTCTGTGACTCATGTAGCAATGCGTAGTATTCCTAAATGATATTATCCAAGATACCTGATGAATAAACTAAGAGAGATTGATTGAAAAAAATAATGTAAAGAAAAGCAGTATGTGGTTCTAAGGAAAGGAAATGGGAGAGGAAGGGAGGGTAAATTAATCTAAAGAGTATACTTTATTACAGAGAATTAAAAAATGTCTTACCAGTTTCAAGAAGAATCCAGAAATGATGCAAAAAGAGGCCTAATTTTAAAGCGAGTATATTCAACCGGAAAAATTCCGGAAAAACATAAACACTATTTATAGGTCCTTGGATAAATTTGCATATCTTTGACAAGCCAAGATATGCCGTATTATCCAAGATACCTGATGAATAAACTAAGAGAGATTGATTAGGACTAAATACTTTATTATGGTTTGGCGTTACTGGCCGCAGTGACTTTAGGCTACCAATGGGCTGCCTCACAACAATTCAAACAATACAACAATACGTGACGGCCCATCAATAGGCTCATTGCGCAGTGGGTGAGCGCAAATGCACAAACGTCACAAAATATAATATTCTGTACAGTGGGTAAGTGCAAATACACAGACATACAAATGACAAAGTTATACACAAGGTTTGTGCGAATGGGTAAACGCAAATGCACAAGTTTCAAAGTTCAAAACACATTATAATTGTCAAAGTTCTTGTGCAGCAAGTATGTGGGCGAATGCACAAGCATGAATACACAGCATTTTAAACACATTAACAGCATTATAAACACATTATATTGACAGTAAAAAACTGTATCCTATGATAGTTTGAATGATTGCACTCTTCCATTGGAGTTGGGGTGCGACGATAGCGCCACTTGCAAGGGTCATGAACGATTGTTTATGACACTGCAACCGCCACCAATGGAGTGCGCCACTTTCCAAAAGTAACATTGGTGACGGCGGCAGGACCGCAACTCCAATGGTCACAACGAGCCAGTAGTAGTTAATTGTGATGTGGTTAGTCCGGAAGGCCAACACCGCCACAATTTAATAAATCTTGCAACGCACCTTTAATGGTATTTAAAAGGATATCATTACCCAGCTGGGACAGGTGAACTCCATCAGGGTCAAACAACGTAGGTGGTTTTTGGGAAAACTGAGGGTATTTGATGTAATGACCGCCCCTGGATGTTACAAATTTTATCGCTTCTCTATTCATTCGACCCCTTATTTCATTCATTGCTTTAACATTCTCTGAAAAGCGCCAAGCTAATCTAGGCAGGGAGGGGACCAAAATATCGTTGTGGTAGGGAACATGTCAAATTCGTGACAAGGTTGTGGAAAGGAGCTCCAGCAGCTCTTCAGTGGTTTTCTGGCCAACATTGTTTGCTCTGCAATGAATGATGAGAAACTCAGGACGATCTTCTAACCTTAGCAACGTTGATAGCCTAGTATTGAGGTCTTGTAGCTTCATGCCACTATATCCCTGCCATAAGACTGAAGTATTCTCGAGATTAAGATTAAGCCCCCCCCCCCCCCCTGTCTTGATACTGCACTCATAGCTGCTCGTTTGATGATAGAAGATCCGACAATCCAAACTCTGACAGGACCTAGAATTATCTTGTTTATAGTTAGTAAGATAGAGGTTACCGAATGTATGTACGAAATGCATTAGAGCGCCATCGTCCTGACCCTTGGATGACGTCACTGTGAACGCCTTGAATAGCAAGGGTTGTAGCTGCACCTATTCTAAATGAGTGGGAATTATAATTGGAGCTATCAACCCCTATTGCATTAAGACAACGCTTCAATATGGTGATAAATTGATAACGGGTCAATGGTTGACCTTCAAAATGAATAAACAATGGGCCAGTTTGAGATGTGCGCATGTGTAAGTAGGCATGTATGGCGGCAAAAGGACAAGCAACATCATTTGAAGCAGGAATCTGCAAGTTTGCCCCCACACCTAATTGGTCTGTTTTTTAATGACAAATTGTCAATTGAATGTTGGTCTGCTGCATTGTTATGTCATGAAATTGGATGATAGTTGCTGGTGTGTTGCCTTTAGACACTGTGAATTCCCCTATGCGCAAAAGGGCGTGAAATGCTAAAGTGAAAGCTGCAGTGAATAGTTTGGTTTCGTATATGGTGTTGCATACAGTTTGCAATGTTGGTATACTTTTGTTTAAGAGCTGTAATGTAATAGGCAAACGAGTGTCCTTGTGTAGTGTTGTTCTTTGCATGCCCTGAAGTAGCTTTCTTATAATAAAATGATTAGTAGGATCTACATTGTAAATTGCTTTGCTGTAAAAACTGATGGCTGCAATGTATGACTGAGCTGTGGAGTATTTGTAACCTGAAAGTGACAGGTAAGCGATAAACCTTGTAATGTGAGTGTCGAGAGGTGGCCACAGACTGGGCATGTTATGAGACCGGCGAAATGTTTCAAATGAATTGATGCCTGCTGTGTGTGTTTGCCTAGTGTTTACAGCAACTGAAGCGTTGAACAATGATTGGATGTGACTTTTGAGAGTAATGTCTGGAATAGGGCTGGAATGGCCTGCGGATGAAGGTCTGCATAAGGTGCTGCTGCTCGAAAGACTTCCCACTGTTTGCGAGATATAGAATCAGCAATAATGTTTGATTTTCCCGGAATATGTTGTGCTTTAAATTGTATGTTGTGTTTTAAAGCCATTAAGACTAACGATCTGACAAGTACCATTACTCTTGGGGACTTGGCTGACTGTTTGTTGAGAATATGTACAAGGGAAATATTATCTACATGGAGGATGACTTTTTTGTTTTGCAAACGCAATCCCCATATCATGAAGGCTAATACAATAGGTACTAATTCGAGAAAAGTTATGACCCGCAAAATTGGCTTGTTTAACCATGAAGATGGCCAGGTAAAATGAACCCACTGACCCTGAAAGAAACTGCCGCAACCAAGGTGGCCAGAACCTGCACTATCCGTGTAAAGTTGCAAAGTATCTAGTGTAACCCATTCAGTGTCTGGGAAGTATACAACGCCGTTAAAGTTGCCTAAAAATTGTAGCCATGTGAACATGTCTTCACGGATAGGGTTCGTAATTCTGATGTGATGATAGGGAGAGGGCACCCCGGACATAACATTGTAAAATCTCCTATTGAATGCACGGCTACCTGGGATGGCTTTACTAACGAAATTGAGCTTGCCCACTAAAGATTCTAACTGGGAAAGAAGAATTTGTTTCTGTGTGACCCAATGCTGCAACAAAAGTTTAAGTTCTTGAACCTTACTAACAGGAATTTGGACCAGCATGTTCACAGTGTCGATTTCTAAACCAAGAAATGTAAGCTTAGTGGTTGGCTCAATAGTTTTGTCTTGGTTCAGGGGGACCCCTATTTCTGAACAAATGTCCTGAAAAGTGTGCATGAGAGCTGAACAATTATCTGAATTGGACTTGCCAAAAAAATAAAGTCATCCAAGTAGTGGTGAACTGTATCGAGTTGTGTTTTAAATTTGACAGCCCATTCTAAGAAAGTGGAAAAAGTTTCAAATATTTTGCATGATATTGAACACCCAAAGGGGAGGCATTTGTCGATGTAATAAGCCCCATTAATGTAAATTCCTAGAAGTTCAAAGTCCCCTGGGTAAATTGGCAGAAGACGAAAAGCATTTTTAATGTCCACCTTAGCTAATAGAGCCATAGGACCTAGTGTGCTTATCGTTTGGACCACTGTGTCAAAAGATGTATAGGTAACTGTAGTGAACTGTGGGTCTATGTGTTCATTAATACTGAAAGAGGGTGGGTAGGATAAGTGTGTTATCATACGCCATCCACCGTCAGCTTTGGGTACAACACCTATGGGAGATACGTGTAAATTAGGCATGGGTGGGAGTAAGTATGGGCCAGACATTCGACCTGCCGTAACTTCACTCTATATTTTTTCCAAGAGAACCTCCTCGCTGTCGGAAGCTGAACTCAAGTTTTTTGAGAAAACTGAAATGCGTGGTCCAGAGTATTGCAATTTAAAGCCATGTTTTAGACCATCCTCTAAATACCTTGCCGAACCCTATCTGGGTATTGACTCAAATAATTGCTAATTGCGCTAATGATTATGGGAGAATACCCTAGGACCCAAATGTCTCTGGGGTTGACGAGGGTTTCCTGCCCAATGTTGGTTGGTGCGTGTTTGGTGTGCTGGTGTCTGATACCTGAATGTGGCATAAGAGTTGTTGCGGACTGGAGTGGATGCCCGAAAGGAATTATTTGCATGACCCGGGGGTGGGTTAGCACTGTTGCACAACATAGATGGATGGGTGCCATTGCATTTAGACATCGGTGTATGTACGGACAATGGGGCTTGTAACAGTTTGCTTTGAGATTGTAATCAAAGCACTTGTGGTGTTGGGTACTAGAATATTTATTTGAATTGGTAGTCATGTATAATAACTAAAGCTCATTATCTATGATTCCCTAGTTCTGTGACGGGTTGTGTGCAATCCTTAGCCTAAATTGTTCATCGTACGAAACCCACCCATTAGAATTCTGTGCCCCTAAGCAAACGTTGTGCATATATTTAATAAGCTGTTGCGATCTAAGTGGGTGCACTGCAGTATAAATGCTAAAATAAATGAGAAATGCATCTGTCCATTTTTCGATAGATGTTATTCTGGTTGTGGGTTTTGGTTGTGATATGATGTTACCCTGCGCATCAATTGTGAGAGTAGATGTTGCATGGGCATTAGTGGGGTCCCTTAAAAATAATGTTCCCAGATTGACAAATTCGCCCTTGATGATTTTTTGCTTAATTGGTTGGTTTACATGATACCCAATAGGAACTGTAATAGAGTTGATTGGTTCAGGAGTAGGCTGATGGGTTGCGGTGATAATGGAAGTTATCCCTGTATCTGTGCATGTAGATGTGAGACTAGAATTGACAGGCGAAATGAGGCCGGGCATTAGAGTCGTGGATTGTTGTAATGTTGCTACAGGGGGATTAAAAATCACATTACCCGCCTGATCCTGGGCTTGCTGTGGTGGGGCTGCCTGTTGTAACAGTGCCGCCTGATGCTG
Organism: Magallana angulata; assembly: GCF_025612915.1. NCBI lineage: Eukaryota > Metazoa > Mollusca > Bivalvia > Ostreida > Ostreidae > Magallana > Magallana angulata. The sequence goes on from NC_069112.1 coordinate 20,246,541, forward strand.
TGGGGCTGCCTGGGGTAGTTGGACTGCCTGGGGCTGAGGGGGTGCCAGTTGAGCCTGGACATTTTGTTCGTTATTGTTGGTCTGTTGGCGTTGAGCCCTGCGCCGGCCTGGCCTGCGTGCTTGTCCTGGGTCTTGAGTATCACGGGCAGCCGCCCGTTTAAGTTGTCTCTTCGGCCTTGGCATTGACCCCGTTGATCTCGTGGTATTTTAAAACAAAAGCAAAAATTGTTACCTAATTAATTTGTAAATAAATTAATGTTAATCAATTTCATAAAATTTTATTGGTATATTGGTAGCTTAGCCGAAAAAAAGCAGTATATTTAAGATCAAGCTAAAATAATGTGCGCCATTGAAGATTGCACTCGAGAGATTGTTACATCTAAATCCATACAATCAAAGGACCTCAGTTGCCATCAAGCGGAAATCGGTGGCATATATGCCTTTCTCGACTTAATAAAATTGATAAAAGTATTTGAACGATTAAATTAATCTAAAGAGTATACTTTATTACAGAGAATTAAAAAATGTCTTACCAGTTTCAAGAAGAATCCAGAAATGATGCAAAAAGAGGCCTAATTTTAAAGCGAGTATATTCAACCGGAAAAATTCCGGAAAAACATAAACATTATTTATAGGTCCTTGGATAAATTTGCATATCTTTGACAAGCCAAGATATGCCGTATTATGAAACCAGGGGCATAATACGGGTATAAGAATATTGAAATTGAGAGTTAATAAATAAGTGTCATATTTGTCGATTCTGTGTCTGCATCGACAGCTGTGGTACTCTATATTGTGTCATATATTGCATATTTTATATAACCTTTTAAACCATGAACTCATGTATACTTTTATATATGATATTTTAATATTGCACGCAAGCAATGCGTTATTATAAGGCTGAACACTCAAAGCCTACATCCAAATACGCTTAGTCCCAAGTGAGGCTAATTATTTCTGGCACAGTAAAATCCAAAATGAAAATATATAAAACAAATTATCAACAAATTGTCATATTTGTGATTGCAATGAATTTTTTAAAATCTTTAAAAACATATTTACATCCATGAAATATTAATCAGCCAAAGTATAATATCAGGTTGTGATCCGGTTTGAAGTCGGGAGGAGAGTCAGTCATGTTCTAAAGGAAGACTGAATGTATTCAAACGCACCAAATTTGGTGATTGGGTCTTCTGTGTTATGCCTAAATATCACTCCAATTTATCAATGCAATTTAATAGGAGGAAAGTGAATGTAAATATTGTTTGTTTCTTTATAGAGTTCCAGCTTATCTGTAACCTTTTATCACAAATCACCACTGTATTGAAACGAAAATGTGCTTGAATTTGACTACTTCTCTACTTTTGACTGGTATCTAGAATTTACTGTATATATATTTAGACAAAAATGTCTTGTTAAACAATAAAATAAACTTAACTTTGATAAAAATTACATCGAATTATTTGGGAAGTTACTAATAAAGATTATGAGGTAATTTCGTTTGCTTTCATTTTCAAACACAATTATTACAGTCGTTTATCATTAGTCTGACTGTTTATGATTTTTTTCAAGTGAACTTTCGACTTTGACAAAGAATGTTTGTTTATGCTACAGGTGTATATTCGAGGAATATTTATCAAATATTTACAATAAATATCGAACACCGGTTGTCTCCACGCTTAATGGATACCCACCTTCGTGTTGGACGGGTTACAAATGATTGTGTAGTAATGTTTTGAAAACTTATCTTTGATGTTATGACGACTTTTTTTCGGGTCCATCTCAAGTATTGCATGTTTTGTTTTGTGCATATTTGATGCCGATAACACACATGTATTTAGAACTACAAATCATTTAAGATATAAACATTACATACGAAGCAACTTTATTTAGCTAAAGACGTCAATTTTTAAAGGTCGGTTTAAGGAATATTAATCATTTAAAGACGTCACAATAAAAATGTAAGTTTCAGAAACATTAAGATAATAATGCCTTTCTTTTTTAACAGCTATGGGGAGATCGAGGTGGACCAACCAAAAAGTTCTGAAAAGCTAAACTGTGAAAAATATTTGAAGTTCTCTTAACTATTGCAATACAAATGATTGTAAAATTTATAATGATAATGATTAACAGTAAACATTGTGTTGCTGCAGAAGTGCGAAAGGTATAATTGAACGTATTCCTTTTATTGTTTAAGAATAGGTCACTAAAATATCACACTTACTTATATATACCCAAATCAAGCAAAACATTTTAATTCTACCTGACTTAACACTAATAAACGCTAAAATCAAACATCACATGAACATCAACAATGAGATACCATAAAATTAAATTCTGCGATTTTTTTGTACTGTTTTAACACCTGTCTCGCTTTTGATTATTGATACTTATATAATATGCCTAAATGTTGAAATCATTCTTATAGTATTATCAACAGTAAATAAAAATTTGTTAATCGTTACTAAACGGAGGGGCAAAAAATATGGCAATCGTTGCAATACAATTAAAGCATCAATAATAAAAAAAAAATGTAGCTCTCTTTAACTTATCTGTGCTGTTTATTTTATTTTTGCTATGGTTCTCAATAAAATGATTAACAAGATTGTTCATAATATAAGTCAAAACCAACTTTTCTTAAATCTTTCAACTTCCTTATCCCCTGTGAAGTTCTTTGTTTTAAAACATACCCAAAAGTACTTATATCGATCGAGTTTGATTGTGCAAAATTGTTCGACATGTAAGGCAACCTTTACATGGATTTGTGTAGATCGTCGCTTTGTGTTAATAAATGTCCCACTTGATAGTCTTCGGGGGAAAAAAGGATTTGATTTGTTACTGACTGACTACAGAAATATATCGGGTTAATCTTATAGACATAACTAAAAAGTAACAATATCAACTTACACATATCTGGTTCCCGGCGAGAACGAATAGTGATACTGTTATAAGACTCTGCACCATCGATGTCATCTTGCAGATCAATGATTTCGACAACTTTAAAACCGAGAAAGCTGTCCTATATATACACTGCAATGTCAAATTAAGCTGGTAAATAAATGCATACAAATGACAAATACAAATTATCTCCTTTAAGGCAAACGTTTAGTCGGAAATTGTGTTGATTCTAGCTAACAAGTTATTTAGATCATATATCATTCTACACAGGATATGTTTAGTTGATTTTATTTTGGTTTAGCAAAAAAAAAAAAAATAATAAAAATAATAAAATGAATAAATTGTGAATAAGTCATGTTAAAGACTATTTTATCGGTATAATATCGTAATTTGGATCAGTAAAATTCACAATATAAAATTAATCAAAGTACTGAAAGTACTGGAAAGCGCTAAGCCGGGAAGAGATTGTTAAATCATAGACAGTCTCTTCTGCGGTATATTTTAGGGTATATCATTAAATTTAACTTAGTCTGTAGCTCATATCTTATCATACGTAAAAAGTAGTGTGTTTCAACAAGTTTAATTAAAGGATGTTGTCATGGACGCCGATTCAAATGTCACAACAGTATTTCACCGTAGGTCACGTCAAAACAGGGCTGAAGGAAAATAATTTCCTATTTTTCCTCCGAATTTGGGCCGTTTCCACCTGCAACAAGGGATAACCTTTTATGTAATAAAAAGCATGTGTAAGGTGTCTGACTATCCAAGTTTTTTTATTATGCAAGATCATTTGATTTTTTTTATGCTTGTTTTTTTTTTTTGAGGAGGATAGATGAAAAGTTCTTGACTGGTTTTGTGCTTTTCAAACACACGTGTAACTTCGACGTAACAAACTCTCACGCCTTGATGGGTGCACATGTGTTTTTGCTAAGTTATTCTAATTATTGCTTAACACCTAATACACAACCAAATGCATATAACACCCATTTTTTCCCAAAAAAATATTTTAATTGGAAATAAATCATCATCATAAATGTGATATCTTTTGGAGCACCCATATCCGATATATAACAATAATATTCATTAAAAGAATTTATTCCCAATTTTATATTGATAGAATTGATAGAACAAATGTATCTGCATGCAGGATAACTTGAAGATAAGTTTTCCCTACTGCATAGTTATGAGTTCTCCCGAGTACGACTTCTCCAGGGTACGACTTCTCTAGCATCCGCCAGTAGGTGGCGGTATTTCGGAAATGCGAAATCGAAAGTGGAAGTAGGATCAGAAATCTGGCGACAAAAAAGCGCTGCAGCTATGCTTAGCGCTTTAAAAAAGAATACTGACCCCACCTCATCCATCTAAAAAATTATGGATTTTCCCACAAGATTTTTGTCGATTTACTAGTAGGTCTCTTGTGGGCTATATATAATTGAACACACAATAGATAAAGGTTTAAAGGGTTCTTATTAATTGAAACTGTAAAATATTTAAATATTACACTTATTTCAAATAATAACTAATTCCTTGACGATTTGGTTTATAAATAGCTCGGTTTGTATTAAACCATATTTACCACAGGATGACACTCTGTCATTCAAACAAACAAAGAGTAACTGAAAGATAACTTTAAAAATACTGAATGGCATAGTTTTGCCATTCAGACAAAGTTCCAGACTTTTTAGCAGATAAAAAGCAGAAGTTCATCCTGTGTATCAGAAGGCATTGCAGCCTCTTAATCAGGTATTACAGTCATATAGTCATAAAAAAGAATGTTTTTCCTAATATTGATTTGAATATGGTTTATTATTCCGTCTTAGAAGATTTTTACACATGATCTGTAGAAATCAAGATTTCCAAATGATCTCTTTGTTAGCCAATCAACAAAGGCTTACATCTGTTTGGAACTAGTGTATTTTCGTAAAAGTTTCAATCTTAAGGTCAAATTAATTATGAATAGTAACATTTTCTTATGATTTTTTGAATTATCTAGTAATTGACCAAATGAAATAAATTTATTTCAATAAAATTGCTTTTAATTATTATTGACAAAATTTCTCCAATTTGAACTATTTAGAAACAAATCTTCGTAAAATACTTCTCTAGCCAAACAAAACTATCAATACTTTTATAAATGAAGCATGGATAAACTGTTGAGACAACCATTCCGATAATGAGCTGGCTATTGGAGTTTATATCACAATATCAAAGTCGAATATGGCATCAAATTTTTTATGCAGTCAATGAATTATATCATTACTAATTAAGTTTGTTACTGACTGACTACAGAAGTATATCAGGTTGACCAATCTCATAGACAGGGGGCGAAATATGTGTTTTGTTTTCTCCAGGACTATTAAGTGAGACATTTATTCACAAACAGTAATGATCTACGCAAAATCCATGTACAAGTGGTTTTACATCTTGTCCAATTTTACACAATCAATCTCTTGAACATTATCATTCTCACTTTTCAAATACTCTTTTAAAAAAATCTTCGCTGTACCCTTGTTCACTTACAATGTTTTGTTCCTATTCAATTTTAAATTGTTTCTTCCTTTCCTCCGCAGAGGTTTTAGTACATTTTAAGATGCCATTTTATCATGCTCCACACAAAACAATGTGACGTCTATTTAAAAGGCAACAACTCTAATTTTAAAGTTATCCCAAAGTACCACTACGCCAAATATTTAAAAAACTTAAGAAACGCGGTTTCTCTATTAACTAGATACGATCTCATGGCAATAATTTTTTTCAAACAGATATTGGTTTGATCAACAACTATGCTTCTGTAATGCCTTAGAAAAGATTGATGTTTTTTAAAGGTTACTTGTAATAGACTTTGTCTCTTGGCCTTTAACTAAAGAGGTCAGTTTCTTTTTTTATTGATATCTTAGAAAAGATCACAGAAATACACACATGTTTTCTTCTTCTATATATATTTATCTATAATTGTTGTTCATTTTTGAGATACATGGGATTAAATATTTTATAGACCAGTCCTGTAGATAGATCCTTATTAGGGTCAGACGTTGGTGTTTTGATTAAGGGAAGCGATCAATATTATCAGTACGAGAAATGTCTCTTCCACACTTACTATGAAATATATATCCTTCTCTAGATATATTCCGTTTTGAGAAATTTTGCCCCTAAAAATCCAAAATTACGTTACAAATGGGCGTAGCAACAATTTTTTGAAATAGTTATTCTTACGATAAACAACTTTGTTTCAAAACGCATTACAAAGTCATTTTTAAGTTATTTTTAATTGAGTTTACGAGTCTATTGGGGCCCTACCAAACGGAGCCAACCCTTTTTTTTATTTCAAAGTTTCCACCGTTATATATATATATATATATATATATATATATATATATATATATACATATATATATATATATATATATATATATATATATATATATATATATATATATATATATATGGAAAGTTCTAAACTTTTCACTTAAGAAATAAAGGGAACACGTCCTGATTACTCGTGTATTCTTGTATATTTGTTCAACTTTAATAAGCATGTTATTTATTTCAATACACAATAAACAGTCGCCATGTTAAGTTTGTTCCTAAGACATCGATTTATCTGTCTTAAAGTTAAGACATATCTTAGGAAGTCCATAAGATAAGACCGGAATAGTGAAACGGATAAGTAATGAACTAAGGAAAAAGTTCTTTTCTAAGATATAACTTAGTCCTAAGTATGCTTTGTGAAACGGGTCCCAGAGCTTTGGCTGCGATAACCTAAACATTTAAAGAAAAGTATACTATCAAAAAGTATAGCGTGTTGTTTTAAAATTGACACGAATGGTTTTGGTGTCTGCTTATAAGTCAAAGCACAAGTCGCTATTTAATTCACAAACAAAATGTTTTTAATCTCTAGAAATAACAACATTATCTATACAATATAATATAGGTTCCAAAATCTGACTGTTCAATTGGATTTGTTTATATATATTATATTGTAGTTCTTTTATTTTGAATGGAAATATACAATGATAACATACAGTGCATTACATTAAAAAAACAAAATTATTGTTCTATTGAATAAACTAAGTGCAGTAATTATACATATTTTAGAACAACATTAAGTTTGTCAGCTACATATACAAAGCGTGGAGAAGCTTGTATAAATTCATATAAATAATTCAGTGTTTAATCTATCTTTCTGTAAGTTTATTGAGAACAATGGCTTTTTCTGCTTTGCTTATTAGAGTCACATTAAGCATGTTTTATATTATTCATTTAAATTTGAATGGTCGAATAATGAATACCAATGATCACAAGGGTAAATTGTTATGACAGTGTTGTGTGTATTATTCAACACATGATTGCTTCAGAAAATACTTTGAAATAGATACTGCGCCTTAAAAAATAATCCTACATTTTACTCTTAAAGCATAGAAAATGCATAAGCACACATTAGTCAAAGAAATTATTTGTGAAGTAGTGTTCATATCAAATAGGAAAGAAATGGGGACGAAATGTTATTCCTTTATTGTCTTGATTTTGGTTTTACACCCTTCAGAAAGCCAGGATATAAGAACCCTGCAATTGTCAATGGACCCTAGGTACACGTCACTGCTCCCTTTGTCATCTCAATATTTCATAACTGAACTCAGCAGTACGCCTCGTATGCTATGTTTCTTGATTTGTGTGTTTCTATTCCCCAAGCCCTGGATATGTACGTTCGTATCCCATAGCCTTAATTGTGTCATGTGTTTCTATCCTCCAAGACTTGGATATGTGTGTTTGTACCCCCAAGTCTTTGATATATACATATATGTTTGTATCCCAAAGTCATTGGCACCAGTGTTTGTATCCTCCAATCCTTGTATGTGTGTTTGTATCTACCAAACCTTGGATATGTGTGCTTGTATCCTAAAGTCTTTCATGTATGTGTTTTTATCCAACAGCAATGGGTACGTTATTTATATCCTCAAACCCATGTATGTGCGTTTGTATCCACCAAACCTTGAATATGTGTATTTGTATCCCTTAAGCCTTGGAAATGTTTTTTGGTTTCTCCCAAGCGTTGGATTTGTATGTATTTGTATCCCCAAAGCCTTGTGTATATCTGATTGTACCCCCTAACCATGTATATGTTTGTATGTATCCCCCAAGTCTTGTATACGTGTGTTTGTATCCCTCAAGCATTGGGTATGTGTGTTTATATTTTTTAAGCCTTGGATATGTGTGTTTGTTTCCCCGAGGCCTCAGCAAGGGGATAAAAAACAACGGTACGTTATTTCATGTATCACATGTTTCATATTTTTTGTTTGACTGCGATCTTTTTTATTAACATCATAGGTTTGACCTGCGTGACACTTTTACAAAGAGATGTCAGCAATTTTACGCATAAAAAGTTCAATGTCAAGCAAACATTTTATTTTCGAGAAAAGTCGTTTTAGCTTATAAAAGACAATTATAAAACAGCGTTAAACAATTTTTCAATTATGTACAAATAATTCTAAACCGTTCAACTTTATGATTTTGTTACTTTTTCAACCAATGTAAATTATTCGACTTACAGCTACATAATAATTTATCATGTCGTCACATGGCGTATGAATACACAGTGCAACAGTGCAAAATTATTACGTGAATGTTATCCCCGATTATTTAGCTAAAAATGTAATATAAAACGAGTATATAAGCTTAATGAAATGATATAAATAAACTTATTTCTGCATTTCTGTTAACTTAATTTTATTCGCGACTTTACTTCACGTTTACTTCCGATGAATCGGTCCACAACGACTCTTGTTCGTAACCAAGACTAATCCAGACCCTAGTTTTAATAACAACCGAACAAGAACTAATTGCAGTGAGAAATATTCGCGACTACGAGACTCTACAATATTCTACTCTATGAGAGAATTCTGCTTTAAAAAAAAAAAAAAGATGTAAAGTTAGTTCTGCTGTAACGACTTTCTATTTTTAGTCGGGTTTGCTGAGATGAGGGCATGCGTAACTTCTCCTTATGTGCATTATGAACTGCTATCATAAAATATCTTTATATTCTAGGAAATATTTTTCGATGAAAAGCATGTGATTCATTTTATTATATAGTTTGCAATTTTGTACCAAAACATTTGAAAAAAAAAATTTCTGTTTAAAAAAAATCTACGAACTTTTTATCCATTAATTTAATATCACAATAACTTTTTATGATATAATAATTCAATTCTGGTTGTAACGCGGTATTTGATTGGAGAAAAAAATAGTTTAATGGGTTTAGTTTCTTTGAAAATATGCCGAACAATTCAAAAGTTGTTTAAATCTCATGAAAATGCATATATATAATACATGCTTGTATAACCTGGTTTGTACGTCACAAGACACGTCACAATGCACCAACATCAAACAACTACTAATCTGCTTGAGGTTACGTTTGAAATTTGAATATATATATATATATATATATATATATATATATATATATATATATATATATATATATATATATATATATATATATATATACACCCCGAGTAAACCCAAAGTAAACCCCGAGATGACCCAAATTTTCAAAAAGTAAGCCCAGAGTAAACCCAAAGTAAACCCCAAAAATAAAGCCGAAGTTTAGTTAGGGTTTACTCTGGTGTTAGGTTGGGTCTGATCGGTACTGTATTTGATACTTTTTATGCAAGAATGACTTTTTGGGGGCCTTGTTTAGCCTAATGGGATAAAAAGAACTCAATGCATATTCAGCTAAATTGAAAAATAATTTCTCGATAAGAATTACTTGTTTTGGTTTTCTCTTCTCATAAGCTTACTTAGTTTGACATTGAACAGATAAAAAACAACTGGAGAGAATTGAATTCACAAAATGTGACATGAATTGCATCGCTTAGCAACTGCATTTTCCTTTTGTTGTGTATGCAGCATCCTAGAAACAAAACTGATTTACATATATTGATTATGGAGATCATTGCATAACATATTTCAACTGGCTTAAAGGTACCTCACTAAACCTACATTTATACTTTTTAAGACACTTCGTCACAAGATGGCGATTTAAATCATTTGTTAAACTGATTATGTCGTTTGTTTGGGTTGTATAACGTTGTGGCTCATTGGCTTAAGTATTGGGCTTCAGAACCGCAGATCATGAGTTCGAATCTAGCTGGACCTTTTGTTCATGTTAACTGAATTAAATTTTTGAAAATGCAATTTTTTTTATCAAAAAATGCACATTTGTTTGCCTATTAGACTTAAATACTCCTTATCCATTATGATATCTATCATAGTCAAGTAATTTTATGCTGATTTGAAAATAAATTTCACAGTATAGTGAGCCACCTTAATTCGTGTGCTAATAAACAGACATGATAAAACAAAAGGATACGTTACACTGTAATTGTGGTTCGAGAGATAACAAAAATGCATGTTCTTATTCCCATTTGAACTAAGCATTTCATTGTATGATCATGTCATTACTATCAGGCTTTTTGCAAAAAATTCGAAGGATTACTGAAGATTTGAAAAAGATAAAATAAAAATATGGTCAAAATACGTTATATAAAAACCTGTAATATTATACAATTATTTTAAATGTTTAATTGACATATTGTGGATTCTTTAATGTAAGTTAACTCCATTTTCGTGATATTCGTGGGTGGTCCTCTCTCATGCAAGAGTTTTCTTCCTCGACAGAAACAAATTTAGACTTATGTTTCTAACCGAAACTGAAAACCGTGAATTAATAATTTTTTTCACAAATGTAAGAAAGCGGTATATCACACGATTGGTCATTCCAATTCCCATCTTTTTCTAAATGAATGCAGTTTTCACTATCTCGTCCGTTCGGTTCTTCGGGGTACCAGTTAGTAAAGCTTACTAGCGTGTTTGTATGGTCCCATAGATATTCTCCCTCTGTGCTTCTGTCGTTACCTCCTGTCCATGCGGTGCAACTAAGGTAAACGTTGCTGTCACAACTGTCTGTCAAAGAGAAACACAACAGTTTCCATCATTGGTTCATTTAGGAATATTTACATTTACAAGTATGTATCTGTATAATGTGTATTAACCTATTGAAAAGCAAGACAGATTAATTTCTTGGTATTTCAAAATGTTTTTTCTCATATGAACATATAGCATAGAATAAACGTTTATGCTGTATATCTACATTTGCAAATGTTATTCCTTATATAAGCCTATAAAAAAGCAAATACGTTCAATAATTTTTCTGAAATTTTTAATGACATCACAGTGACTACTGAACTCACTTATTGTTTATAAAGTTTATAATTAATAATTCTAGGCAGTTTGCCTTTCTCAATAGTAAATAGTTATGAACAGCAATGCTAAAAAATTCACCGAGATATGAACTTGATTGGTAAATCATATCTTTTGAAAAACCCTTTCGGTTTCACAGGAATTAATCACGTGACTAACCAAGTTCATATTCCAACTAACTTGATAACAGGATGTTCATTGCTTATTTCAGCATTTTGAATTAAGAAATAAAGAGCAATTTAAGGTCAGACGACACGTTCCTCGAGAATTTTTTTTTGTATCTCCTCGTAAAAAAGAGTTCCAATAAAAAATATTAATTTTATAATTATTTTAAAAATGATAAAAATTTAATTGTATGTGGTTATGTGTCTAGATAGATGGCCGAGTGGTTAGAACCGTTGCCGCTCACTGCCAATAGCGTATAGGTTCTAGATGTCGTGAGTTAAAGCCCCACCCCGGCCGAGATAGAGTTCAAATATAGTGAATTTTGCTGCGCTGTATATGTATTAATTTTATATCAGCAATTCAAGTGTATCTTTAAGAAGATTATAGAGGAAATTGCATACTCTAGTATTTTGCAGAAATACCTAGTAAGGTATCCTAACTTTTTGCAAGAAAACTTGTCAAAATAGTAGTAAACCATCAACAAATTCCTGGTAAAAGTTATATGAAATTAAGAGATGTGTCGTCTGACCTTAAAAGGTTCACTGGGACATAAAGTCGGTTGGTCACATGATCTAATCCTGTGAAGCCCGAAGGGCTTCTCAGTAGGTTTGATCACGTACCAACCAACTTCATCTCCCTCTGAACTTTTTAATATTGATGTTCATTACTAATAATTACGTTTGAAAAAGACAACAAATCGTTTGGAATTATTAAAGATACCGAGATTTTACGTTTAAAATAATCCAAGCGAAAAACGATAAGCGCATTTAAGAAATAAACATCAATTTTTAAAGTTCACCGGGATATGAATTTGGTTGGTCACGTGATCAATTCCTGTAAAGCCCGAAGGGTAGTCAGATTCCCGAGACACATCTGGTTTTATTATTGTACATTTGGACGATTTTTAATAAAAATACACATATCTGTGGGAAAAGTGCAGTTATAATCAAAGGGAAAATTATCAAGATAACTTCATTCGCATATTGTAATTTTTCTCTAAAAATTTCACAGGAACGGAAACAAATTACGGAGAATATTGACATTTTTTCTCCATTCATTTTTTCATCGTTTTCATCCAACCTTAATTATAGCTGATGCAATGCAAAATCCCCTTGGATTTTTTATTTTTAGCCGTGTATTGAAACATGAAAATCTAGAGGGGACGTTTCAAACGAGAAATCTTGGGATTGTTTCATACTATTGAATGAACATCGTCTAATTTAAGAAGTAAATATAGATATCGAATAATTAATGAAAATAATCGGCAAAAATATTTTGGGATAGGCTTTAACTGAGTTCTAACTTGAGTTCCAGCTGAAACCGGCTCTTGAGATGTTTTTCCGAGCTTTGCCGGAAACGTCCGAAAAGTTTCTATAGGAACGGATAGTTCAAAACATTTTAGCGATGACGCAATCCTGGGACGCAAGCGGGCTTTTTGCATAACCATACGAAATGAAACTAAAAGATATCAAGAATTTAATATTCAATGGAACAATTGCTAAAAATTATTTTAAATATTGATACGGAAGTCTTTGAATATGATAGGGTGATTAATATACGGTCGGGCGTAATCCAATCTTTGATCAAATCTTTGACCATACCTGATCGTATTTGATCACCTCATTATACACAATTGTTTCTTGATGATATAATTTATACACCTGTATAAATCCGTGCTGAACTGATGATATAATGAAAGGTAGCCGATCCCGCAAATAGTGTCCCTCAAAATGAGTTGAGCAACGTCAATTTTATAACAATATTAGAGGCAAACCACTCAACCCTACAATGACGTAAACACGCAAAATGTATACATTCATTTAAAAATACATTTAATCGTCTGTGATAACCAAAATCACCGAATACAAATAGCCATCTACCCCCACCCCCCTCCATCTGCGAGATATCAAACAAATAACAATTACCTTTCATGAGAAATGAGGCAGCCAGCCAATCGGATTCCTCTTTACTGTTGATCTCCACAAGGTAAGAGCACAGCTTCTGACACTCCAACTGTTTTCCAATATAATCATAAGTACTAGTATAATTTTAGACATAAATGTAAAAAAAGAAGACAAAAAATGAATATTACTAAACCTGAAGATTAGTTTTCCACCTTATAACCAATGTGTACAACGTATTTATGTCTGTACTATAAATTGTTAATTTTATCAAAATCTCATAGACCCAGCCTATACTGCTTTTATTTTTTTTCTATGCTCATGCAAGTTTAGATATGCACAATTATTTACTTAAATGCGGTGGCTGATTTGCTTTAAATAAGATATATTTAACAACAACAAAACGAAACAAAAAAAAAAACAAAAACAAAAAAAACCCTTCCCCAAAAACTAATAATAAAGATGATAATAATAAAAAAACCAACATTATTTTTATCAACCATTGTTTAGTCTTCCTTTTCAAATTACCTTGGCTTCTTCCCAAGTGGCAGTTTTTTCTACGGGATAATAATAATGTCCCATGTACATCCAGTTTAAATCTGTAATGAATTACCATTAATATGTAATCTGCACTGATAAGCTGTACAGCTTAAAGTTAATAAAGAACTGAACTGAAAATCAAAATTTAAATATTTAACAATTACGTTAAGTATTAAACTTGTAAATAGGTAATTAATTACCATGGACACTAATTAAAAATTATAAATCGCTGATTAATTACTTACTCTCATTTGGTAAAAGAAAAATCATACGTAAACAGAAATTGATGAAGCTTTTACCGGGCTTCTACAAAATTCCGATTATTTTCTCTAAGTTTTTTTTTCTTTGAAAATCAAAATTTAAAAATTTTATGCATATGATCATGGTAAAAAAATCAAACCAAATATGATCTTGCTTAATTTTAATGTTTACTTAAATCAGTTTGTCTTTTATTAATGTTTAATCTAGAGGGAAAAATTGTCACATGGCAGAATAACTTTTCATGTAGCATAATTTTTACTGTACATTGAATTTTTCTTTTAATCAAATTGCTCCAGTTTTTAGCTTAATTGAATGTGCGTAGTGAATCGACTTTTTTTTACCTTACCGGTAACATTAATATAAAAATATTTTTTATAAAAAAAGACGCTCCTTTAATCTGTGTCAAAAGGTAGAACCATTTAAAAAAGAGCTTGGACTTTGGGTTGTTTTGCCAAACAGCAATGTGACGTAAGCCTGTTTATTTCATTACTAGCCACTCAGCCATGGCTCTTTGAAATCAGCAAGATTTGTCTGGCTTTTGGGCTAAGACTACGTAATCGGTGCATATTTCGCCTGAAACCGCGTCATTTTTAACTTGTTCTGACGCAAAGAATAGATACTAAAAGTCCAAGGTCTTCTTACAATGGTTCTTATTAAGTTTAATTGAATAAAACCGCCGGCCAAATTACAGAACTAGTTTCGATATAAATTTGTTTCTTACCTTTCCGGAAACGGAGTATTTGGTCATTTTTCGGACTCAAAAACTGATACGAGTAGCCTGGCTTGTTTACGCAATGGACTGCGTTGCACTGTTTGTTTGTTTTGTTGAAAAGAAACTCTGTGCAATAGCTATCTTCTGTGCACACCGTTCCACATTGCAAAATACTAAAATTTGGATAAGACACCGTAAAAGGGTAAAAAGTCACCTCGATGTCCACTACAGAGTAAGAAACACTTCTCTGCTTACAGAAAACTTCAAGAAATAGAGTGACAAAAACATAATGCGATGTTTGGAACATGTTTTCTTCTGCGTGTCCCTTTACTGTCTGTTTTTGAGCAAGTCGTTGCGTCAATTTTTAACTAAAAAAAAAAGATCGATTTCTAGATTTGTCAATATTTCATCGTCAAATCCAACCAATACTATATGTGTCTCAATCGTGACCGGTATATATGAATGCAAATCAACATTTAAAAAAGAGGTTTGAGAAAACGAGTCTCTTTGAAACAACAATTGTATGCAGCTTGTTTTTTTGTTGTTTTTTTTTTTTGCCTGTCAACGAAAAATACTGTCGGGTTTATAGTTAATATTAATAATATTAATATGTAATTATTTAGATGGCTCAGCTTCAGATATTTATGAATTACAATGTATCTGAGGAATCAAACATTCTTTGCATTATTATGGAGTATATTTGCGTGAACAAATCCAACAAAGCCCAAAGTATTGCATATTTCGTTTTTGTTGGACTTTAAATCCCATGTACTGTCACGATTAATGCAACAATTGCCCACGAATTGCTAAAAGTTAAAAATCGCCATTATCTGCCATGTCAGACTTGCGATAACTCTACAGACGGTGCTTTTTCAAATTTATTACGACTCAACTACGATGTCTGCTCGACTTTTTACGATGTTTGTGCGATAACAGGATGAATTGTGGTGATTCATATACGAATTTTGACGATTAAAGGGGAAGGAAAGTCAAAAACATAATTAATTTATTTTAATAGTGATGTAAATTATCACATGTGGTCATGCTGCTTTGAAAATAAAATACATAATTTAGCTTAAATGAACGTTTGAAGTTGGAGAAATCGTATTTACTGGAGGCTGACATGATGTCGAACTCTTTTGTATTAAAAATCAAAAAAATAATTATTTTGACGTCACACCATCCATTACGGTTTGGTTTATATATACAAATGAATGTACACAGTGCTCTGAATATAATTAACGCTGGTTTATGCCTTTCTGTTACTCAAATGATTGACTAAACAAAATTGATAATGTTTGAGTTCACACGTCAATCTAAAGAATAAATACATGTATCATTGTGTGCATAAATATATGCATTTTTATAAGTAAATGACAGCTGTTAATCTGCTACCATTCAACGTTGAAAACGACCTCGATTTAAATTTGTTATTCCAAGTCAAGTAATTCGCTAACTGAATAAATGTTATAATTGTAATCAGGATGTTTAAAATTCATTCTTTAAAGTCGGAATTACCATATCGAAATAACGACGGCAGACATGTTCTATGATACTTGGCATCTGTTGATAATTTTCACATTTGCGCGGAGATTTCTCTGACACTAACCTCCGCTTTTAGATTTCAACGAACATGCTCCATTTGACGTTAGTTTGTAGTTTGCAAAGGTAAAAGAACGGTCTCAAATCAATATTGTTTCAAATTTTCCAGAACTTGTCATTTAGAGCGAGATCATGATTTACTAACACTGATGCTATGTTGATAAGACAAACCGGAATAGATGGTGTGACGTCATAGATTAAAGTTCAATGGCAGCCCCCATGGCGGCGGTGAATTTAAATTAAGTGATCGATTTTCTTGATTAATTCATTGTTCCGGGGTTTTTAATGAAAATAAATGAGATTTACAATTATAGTAGATGATAATTAATTGATTTATTGTACAACATATTTTTAGTTTCCTTCCCCTTTAAGTAACGAACACTTTATGGTCTTCGTACGAGCAGATAAGATGGGAGGCGATTTTTATACGATACTGTACGATTGATACACGATAATCTTACGAATAGATACGAGTTTATACGAATATGTACATGTAACTGCATAGTGTGTTAATTTATAAAGTGATCGTTATACAAATTAATAATTGCATTTTTGCGAAAAACACTTACCTGGATTTTTTTTAATCTCACAACAGAAGATTATGTAGAGTAATATCCCTATGAATTATAAAAAAAAAGATTGAAAACAAGTACACGTAGTGTGGGTTAAGATTACCAGCGAATGCCATATTGAAACAATCTTTGCAACTGTGACTAAAATTGTTTGAATAGTTTGCTGACGGACGTTTATTAATTGTTGTATTTTTAAACGAACAAGAAGATCGTTCGTTGGTTTGTTATAGTTCATAAATGATTTAATAATCATGAAAGCGACAGAAGTAATTTTTGATTTACACCATGAAAATTAATAATGAAGAACAAAAATGTCTTGGTTTTTTATTTAATGAACACAATTGTATATAAAATTACGAGAGACGATGTTCTGCAAGTAACTTACATAATCACTGGACGATGTACTTAGTGATCAACAGAAGAATACTATTACGAAACACTGACTAGGCTCGTATTTTCGTACTAACTCGTAGTTCACTCACAACTCTCGTATTGCAATTGCCCCCGATCGCCTGTTTTCGTATAGTATTCGCAGCAATTCGAACTACATTCCCATTTATTTGGAGAACATTTTGGGAGGACTTGAGAAACAATCGCATAAACTTGAAAAATACTCGGGGTAGATCTTAGAATATTCGTAGCAACGTAAGTACTACGAAGTTTCGCGATTTTTCTAAGAATGTCAAAGACTTATTGCGACTATCTGCACGAGTGCAGAGCGAGTGTCGTGCGAAAGTCTACGAATACTTAAAAAAATCGTACTGTGGGTACGATTGTTTTGAACATTCTCAAAACATTTACCGTACTTGGCGATTTGCACGACTATCTCTACGGTGAACCCCGATCCCTGACGAATGCAGTTATTGAATTCGTACAGTATCGTAGCTCAACTCGTGACAGTGTGACAGGGGCTTCATATGAGAGAGAGAGAGAGAGAGAGAGAGAGAGAGAGAGAGAGAGAGAGAGAACGAGAGAGAGAGAGAGAATCATTGGGGTACATGTAGTTGGTACTCTTAGTTTATTGCATTAATCAAATGTCGGGCCACATATCATTACTCTCAAGCCATATACTGGGTTTTAAAAAAAAATATACTCTGTAACTGTTTGGCTAAAATTGAACATTGAAATTTTTATGTTGAATTGCTTTTTCAAATATATTAATTAACTGCGCTTGTGTATGAGATACATTTATAAACGACATGGTATGTCTAAAAAATTTGCAAAACCTTTTTGTTTTTATTGTGCATCAATGATTAATAAAATTGCCTTCTTAAAAAAATATTGCTGGTCTGCAAAGTTTTTTCCACATCAATAGAAAATGAATTATGTAAGTGTATAAATATAAAACTGCTTGTATATATTACAAATATATATAAAGGAGTTAAATCACTCATCAAGATGAATGGCATGGTGTCCGACTTTTTCTCTCGTAATGTTGGAGTCCGCCAAAGAGAAAATTTATCAAAGTTTGAAAGTTACTAAAAAGAGTGGAAATTAAATATTAATATAGATGAAACAAAAATATTGATTTTTCCAAAGGACCTATGTGTAAGAGAGGTTTTTTTTTTTCTTTAAACAACAGAGTTAAAGAAATTGTGAAAGAATGTAAGTACCTTGGAATTATATTTTCAAGATCTGCAGGCATGTTCACGAAGGACTATTGTGTGTCCTAAGTACGTCTTAGGATACGTGTGCATTAGACATTGAATTTCACTTCCAAATGACGCTATTCCCTATGACAATGATAGAATTCGAATTGACTACAGAGGATGGATTAACGATGGTGCTGGACTGCGTGATCAACTGAATGTTGGACGATTTTCAGTGTAAATTTTGATTATAAGTATTTTTTAAATATCAATTAATGTTTGTATGTATATTTTACAAAGCTGTAACTCTAATGTTGCAGACAATGAATTACAAGTAAATAAACTATATTAAATGTATAAATATAATTTTCTAATGATTCTAATATATACGGTATAATAAATATAATTACTAAAAGAAAACATCGAAAATAAATGTATCTCGGCTGAGTGAAGAAGCGAGGATAAAATGCAACAGTTTCGCAATGAAACAACATTCCCATGGAGGATTAAGCATCGACATTCCTGAACCACTTCCTGGTTACTCCTACCCCCCCCACCCCTTCAACAAACAAAAAATCAAATGAACAACCCACCCACCTACCTTAAAAAAAACATCTAATTTTCTCCCGTTAAAGATTAGTTTATTTTGCGGAGGGATAGGACAATAATCCAGTCATTCTGTAATTGAGAATTCATTTATTAGTTATACCTGTTTTAGGACATCAATGATTCTCGGGCATGAATAATTTAATTATTATCAGTGCACTAGCTGTAACTATACCCGCTATCCATCTGCGCGTGCGACCAGATAATCTAAAAAATTGTAAACATTTACACCAAAGAAATTAATTGAAGAAATATATGTATATTTGGATAGTTCTAAACCTTTCAGTTAAGAAATAAAGGGAACAAGTCCTGTTACTCGTGTATTCTTGTATTTTTTTTTTCAACCTTAATGTGCATGTAATTTATTTCAATACAAAATAAACAGTCGCCATGTTAAGTTTGTTCCTAAGACATCGATTTATGTGTCTTAAAGTTAAGACACACCTTAGGAAGTCCATGAGATAAGACCGGAATAGTGTAAACGGATAAGTAATGATGAAAGACCTTAGTATGCTTTGTGAAACGGGCCCCAGAGCTTTGGCTACGATAACCTAAACATTTAAGAAATTTATCAAAAAGTTTATCGTGTCGTTTTCACACACATGTTTAAAATTGACACGAATGGTTTTGGTGTCTACTTATAAGTCAAAGCACAAGTCGCACAATTCACAAACAAAATGTTTTTAATCTCTAGAATTAACAACATTGTCTGTACAATATTTATATAGGTTCCAAAATCGAACTGTTCTATTGATTTGTTTAATATACATTATATTGTAGTTCTTTTATTTTGAATGGAACTATTACAATGATAACATGCAGTACATTACATTAAAAAAACAAAAATAAAGTTCTATTGAATAAACTAAGTGCTGTAATCATAAATATTTTAGAACGACATTAAGTTTGTCAGCTACATATACAAAGCGTGGAGAAGCTTGTATAAATTCATATAAATAATTCAGTGTTTAATATATCTTTCTGTAAGTTTATTAAGAAAAATGGCTTTTCTGCTTTGCTTATTGGAATCACATTAAGCATCCTTTATATTATTCATTTAAATTTGAATGGTCGAATAATGAATGCAAATGATCACACGTGTAAAACGTTATGACAATGTTTTGTGTATTTAACACATGATTGCTTCAGAGATGGCTTTGAAATAGATATTGCGCCTAAGAAAATAATCTACATTTTACTCTTAAAGCGTAGAAAATGCATAACCACACACTAGTCAAAGAAATTATGTGTGAAGTAGTGTTCATATCAAATAGGAAAGAAATGGGGGCGAAATTTTTTTTCTTTATTGTCTTTCTTTGGGTTTTCCGCCCTTCAGAAAGCCAGGCTATAAGAACCCTGCAATTGGCAATGGACCCTAGATGTACGTCATTGCTCCCTTTGTCATCTCAGTATTGCATAACTGAACTCAGCAGTACGCCTCGTATGCTATGTTTCTTGCTGTGTTGTGAACAGAATGAGACATGTGCTGGAGCGTTAGTGAATACTGATGCTTTGCAATGTAAACTTATCAATTCACATTTAGACGGACTGAGTCTGGACGAAGACAACCCAGCGCACGGGTGGTCGTTCTATGCCGTCGATGGTGTTTTTTTTAAAACAAGATTTACGGTACTTTAAGCTGTTTATATTTCATTAGGGCCCTCCGTCTTCAGCGAAAGACCCTTCTATAATTCTACTGTTTCTTTTTCATTAAGGTCTTCCGTTTCCAACGGAAGACCTTATAGTGATTGTAATGTTTCTTATTATTATTATTTTTTTTTTTTTTTTTTTGTCCGTTTTTTGTCCACAAGATTTCTCAGAGATGGCTGGATGGATTTTCTTGAAATTTTCAGGACTGACAGAAAATTATAATATCTCCAGGCGTTTTTTTCATTTTTTCAAAATTCACTTCCTGTCGTCCGTTTCCTGTCCCGCGACAAAAAGCTATGGACAATGAGATCTCAGAAACGATAAAGACTTGAACATCCAAACTTTGAGGGATGATAGACCTATAGTTGTAGATGTGTTTAAACTATTTTGTTTTGTTCGTCGTAACTTCCGGTCGTCACCGGAAGCTCTTCAAAAATTATGCTTTTACGCATTTAATATATTTCTCGGAGAATTGAAATATAAGTATAAATGCTTACATATATCATCTATCCGATGATTAATAAACATAAAAATTCTACTTCCGGTGAGATATCTCAAATATCTCATGAAGCCTTTTTTAAAGTAAATGTTTGAACCCCGAGATCTCAGAAACTGTAAGTGATCAAAACACGAAACTTACAGGGATGATAGACATTTGATAGAAGATGTGTTTAACCGTTTTCATTTTGTCGACTGTCACTTCCGGTCCACACAGGAAGAGTTCAAACAAATCAAGTTTTTTAAAAAGTTAACTCGATTTTTCAGTGATGCATGGATGGATTTTCTTGAAATTTATAGGACTGATAGAGAACGAAAATATCTCTAAGCACTTTTTTCATTTTTTAAAAATTCCCTTCCTGTCGTCCGTTTCCTGTCCCGAGACAAAAAGCTATGGACAATGAGATCTCAGAAACGATAAAGA
The DNA here is from genome assembly GCF_025612915.1 of Magallana angulata. Classification (NCBI taxonomy): domain Eukaryota; kingdom Metazoa; phylum Mollusca; class Bivalvia; order Ostreida; family Ostreidae; genus Magallana; species Magallana angulata. The sequence continues at coordinate 20,268,215 of NC_069112.1, forward strand.
CTTGAACATCCAAACTTTGAGGGATGATAGACCTATAGTTGTAGATGTGTTTAAACTATTTTGTTTTGTTCGTCGTAACTTCCGGTCGTCACCGGAAGCTCTTCAAAAATTATGTTTTTACGCATTTAATATATTTCTCGGAGAATTGAAATATAAGTATAAATGCTTACATATGTCATCTATCCGATGATAACTAAACATAAAATTCTACTTCCGGTGAGATATCTCAAATATCTCATGAAGCCTTTTTTAAAGTAAATGTTTGAACCCCGAGATCTCAGAAACTGTAAGTGATCAAAACACGAAACTTACAGGGATGATAGACATTTGATAGAAGATGTGTTTAACCGTTTTTATTTGGTCGACCGTCACTTCCGGTCCACACAGGAAGAGTTCAAACAAATCAAGTTTTTTTAAAGTTTAACTCGATTTTTCAGAGATGCATGGATGGATTTTCTTGAAATTTATAGGACTGATAGAGAACGAAAATATCTCTAAGCACTTTTTTCATTTTTTCAAAATTCCCTTCCTGTCGTCTGTTTCCTGTCCCGCGATAAAAAGCTATGAACAATGGGATCTCAGAAACGATAAAGACTTGAACATCCAAACTTTGAGGGATGATAGACCTATAGCTGTAGATGTGTTTAAACTATTTTGTTTTGTTCGTCGTAACTTCCGGTCGTCACCGGAAGCACTTCAAAAATTATGTTTTTACGCATTTTATTTGTTTAACACTGAAATGATATAAAGGTATAAACGCTTTCATATGTCATCTATCCGATGATTGATAAACAAAAAAAATTACTTCCGGTGAGATATCTCAAATATCTCAGGTAGTCTTTTTAAAACAAATATTATGACAGCGAAGTCTCATAAACTGTATGTGACCAAGACACAAAACTTACACGGATGATAGACATTTGATAGAAGATGTGTTTAACCGTTTTTATTTTGTCGACCGTCACTTCCGGTCCACACCGGAAGAGTTCAAACAATTCATGTTGTTTAAGAGATTTACTGCTTCTGTTTGACAAAGTAAGACAAATTGATAGTCAATTAAGTCCTGTTGTCTAATGGTTATGAAATACTGAGAGAAGCAATGTCTTACAGTTAAATTGATACATGTATATCAAAACGGAAGACCTTTTTGTTGCTTTTGCAACAAGAGTCTAGTGTTTCTTATTATTATTATTTTTTTTTTGTCCGTTTTTTGTCCACAAGATTTCTCAGAGATGGCTGGATGGATTTTCTTGAAATTTTCAGGACTGACAGAAAATTATAATATCTCCAGGCGTTTTTTTCATTTTTTCAAAATTCACTTCCTGTCGTCCGTTTCCTGTCCCGCGACAAAAAGCTATGGACAATGAGATCTCAAAAACGATAAAGACTTGAACATCCAAACTTTGAGGGATGATAGACCTATAGTTGTAGATGTGTTTAAACTATTTTGTTTTGTTCGTCGTAACTTCCGGTCGTCACCGGAAGCTCTTCAAAAATTATGCTTTTACGCATTTAATATATTTCTCGGAGAATTGAAATATAAGTATAAATGCTTACATATATCATCTATCCGATGATTAATAAACATAAAAATTCTACTTCCGGTGAGATATCTCAAATATCTCATGAAGCCTTTTTTAAAGTAAATGTTTGAACCCCGAGATCTCAGAAACTGTAAGTGATCAAAACACAAAACTTACAGGGATGATAGACATTTGATAGAAGATGTGTTTAACCGTTTTCATTTTGTCGACCGTCACTTCCGGTCCACACAGGAAGAGTTCAAACAAATCAAGTTTTTTAAAAAGTTAACTCGATTTTTCAGTGATGCATGGATGGATTTTCTTGAAATTTATAGGACTGATAGAGAACGAAAATATCTCTAAGCACTTTTTTCATTTTTTCAAAATTCCCTTCCTGTCGTCCGTTTCCTGTCCCGAGACAAAAAGCTATGGACAATGAGATCTCAGAAACGATAAAGACTTGAACATCCAAACTTTGAGGGATGATAGACCTATAGTTGTAGATGTGTTTAAACTATTTTGTTTTGTTCGTCGTAACTTCCGGTCGTCACCGGAAGCTCTTCAAAAATTATGTTTTTACGCATTTAATATATTTCTCGGAGAATTGAAATATAAGTATAAATGCTTACATATGTCATCTATCCGATGATAACTAAACATAAAAATTCTACTTCCGGTGAGATATCTCAAATATCTCATGAAGCCTTTTTTAAAGTAAATGTTTGAACCCCGAGATCTCAGAAACTGTAAGTGATCAAAACACGAAACTTACAGGGATGATAGACATTTGATAGAAGATGTGTTTAACCGTTTTTATTTGGTCGACCGTCACTTCCGGTCCACACAGGAAGAGTTCAAACAAATCAAGTTTTTTAAAAGTTTAACTCGATTTTTCAGAGATGCATGGATGGATTTTCTTGAAATTTATAGGACTGATAGAGAACGAAAATATCTCTAAGCACTTTTTTCATTTTTTCAAAATTCCCTTCCTGTCGTCCGTTTCCTGTCCCGCGATAAAAAGCTATGAACAATGGGATCTCAGAAACGATAAAGACTTGAACATCCAAACTTTGAGGGATGATAGACCTATAGCTGTAGATGTGTTTAAACTATTTTGTTTTGTTCGTCGTAACTTCCGGTCGTCACCGGAAGCACTTCAAAAATAGTTATTTTACGCATTAAATTCATTTTCGAAATATATAAGTATAAATCTATACATATGTTATCTATGCAATGTTATGTCAACAAAAAAATTCTACTTCCGGTGAGATATCTCAATCGTCTCAGGTAACCTTTTTAAAACACATTTTGTACCCGCGAGATCTCAGAAACTATAAGTGATCAAATCGCGAAACTTTCATGGATGAAAGACATTTGATTGAAGATGTGTTTAACCGGTTTTATTTTGTCTTTCGTCGCTTCCGGTCCACACCGGAAGAGTTCAAACAAATCGAGCTGTTTATCAGTTTAACTGTTTACCTTTGACATTTTTTTGTTAGATAAATGGAAAATAATCTACAAAAGGCAAGTATACAAGAAATATTTCATACAATTTAAATTGAGCACTTCCGCATGTCCGTTTCCTGTCCCGAGACAAAAAACCTTATTTCGACGAGATCTCAAAAACGGTGACGACTTGAACAACCAAACTTTGTGGGATGATAGACCTATGTAAGAACATGTGTTAACACTATTTTTTTTGTTCGGCGTAACTTCCGGTCGTCACCGGAAGCACTTTTATTTTTTTTCTTCATATTTTATTCATTTTACACAAAATGAAAATATCAGTATACAATCTTACATATGTCATCTATATAATGTTTAATTAGCAAATAAATTTTACTTCCGGTGAGATATCTCAAATATCTCTATGTAGCTTTCTTTTTTACAAATTTGATATCTGCGAGATTTTTGTCATTGTAAGTGATTGATACATGAATCTTTCATGATTGATAGAAATTTGATTGGGGATATGTTTAACGGGTTTAATTTTGTGAACTGTCACTTCCGGTTCTTACCGGAATGGTTCAGACAAATCATGTTTTTAACAAGTTTAACTGACTTTCGTGGGTGTTTCATCTAGCCTGATAAACAGTGATGTACGTTAAGCAAATGTACGAGAAAAGCCATCTTTTGTTTTCATTAATCACTTCCGTTCGTCCGTTTCCGGTCCCGAGACAAAAAATATTGTCTTAAAGAGATCAGAGATGTGAACAACTAAACTTTGAGGAAAGATTGACTTATGATTGTACAAATGGTTAAAATTTTTGTTCAGTTCGGCGTTCCTTCTGGTCATCACAGAAATTACTTCAAAAATTGATTTCTTTTTCATTCCCGTTGTTTTTTTTAGAAGTAACGTCTGGATATATCATTCACAATAATTATCATATCTACTTTTTTTTCTATGTGAGAGAAGCAATGTCTTACAGTTGAATTGATACATGTATATCAAAACGGAAGACCTTTTTGTTGCTTTTGCAACAAGAGTCTAGTTATTATTCTTTTTATCTTTTAGATTAAAAAAAAATATTGAACACTCAAAGGCAGTTGTAACACGTCAATTTAACACTTGCTTTAAACACATTTTTTTATGATTGTCGGACATTTACCAACAGAAAAAACCGCAGAATATTATATGTATCCATGTTTTTCATCAAATAATAAAAATTAAAAACAACAACAATAGACTATTGCATCGCTCGTTGTCAATGCCTTTTTATTCTAAATAAGCCACATCGTTCTTTTCAACCCTTAATATCAACGTCCATTTTTAGTTAAGAAAAGCAAATTAGGCTGAAATAAGAGGTGGTGTTAATTGTAAGATTTTCATAGAGTTTATTAAAGCTGAGTTGTCGTAAGGTCTTAAGAAGGCTGTATGGTCAAAAAACTACTAAAGATCTTTATTTCAAAAGTGTATCCGGGAAATTTAAGCAGTTATTGTTAAGTAAAGAATATAGAAACATTCTCTCTTTACAATTTGTACATTTAAGTGTATCTACGGTATGTACATGGTTCTTCGTATCCAGGATTTTAATAATAAAACTTAAAGTCAGTTCTCTAAATATTTGATTATGCATCAAAAAAAAATAAATTGGTCATCTTTACAACTGGATTTAGATGTAGTCTATTTACTCTATCTCAACCTTTAAATTAGGTTGTGCCTCTGGTTGGACGGCCTACAACGGATATTGCTATATCAGAATAAGCACTCAACTCAGCTTTTATGATGCTCATGTAAGTTTATTCCTCAATCTGACTTGAAAAAAATACTTTAAACAGGGGTTATTTTCGCCCTTCTTCGTTTGCAAACGGTTTCGTCCCGTCCTGAATTTGCCCAGGTGCAATTGTGTTAAACGAGATATTATGTGCAAGAACGGAATTCACCCTGCCTTAAATTCGACCGCTGATAACGTGGACGAAAGGACGAAAATAAAAACTGAGCAAAAATATCTCGGTAAACAGAAATTTACTTAATTCTTAATGTATCATAAACATATATATATATATATATATATATATATATATATATATATATATATATATATATATATATATATATATATATATATATATATAGTTAGTTGTAATGTGAGAAACTATTGATCGTTGAAAGCGAACATCATATATATATATAACATTGCTGTATTAGACTTGCTGAAATTTCAGAAGGTTCTCTTTTTTATATTTTTCACGATGAAGGCCAAGTTGATGTTGTTTTCAGCAAGCTTTCTCATTGTAATTATTAAATGTGTCTAATTTATTGAACAATTAAAGTATCTCTGATTTTAAAACGAATCGCAGACGTTGTCCTGACATTTTGATTTTCGGGTATTTTCTTAAGTTTGCTGAGCAAATGGCTCTTTGAATTTCGAGCCCAACTTAATGGAATGCAGATTTAATGCATCCGAGGTTGATATCATAGTAACAGTTTTTGGGGGAAAAAATTTTTTTCTTCAAAAATGTTATATATTGCTATATCTCGTAATAAGATTATACTTTCACTGCAGTAAACAACAGGTCTTTGTATAAAAAAGATAAAACTATATAGCTATAAGTTTATAACATAACGATTATAAATAAATAAATTAAACGACATCACTAGTACTGGAAGTGAAAAAAAGAATTTGAAAGAAAATAATGAATCTATAATATGACATGCATTTTTCATTATGAAGATACATTATCTACAGTTGGGTGCATATTTAGTTGAAATCAACGACCCGAGTGAAAACACCTGGATCACACAAAATTTGCTGAACAACGTATGTAAGTGTCAATTTACACACATATTTATTCTGTAAATGGCGGAGCTTCAGAGTTTCAATATAAATATAATTAACGACCCTTTTAGATTTCATTTTGTTTTGGTGCTACAAGATGAGGATGGATACATTTTCTCTTTGTGTTGATTAAGTGTTTTTTTTATTGCAAACAGGGAAATTATATTAAATATTTCATGAGAAACTAAGATAAAAGATGAAAACAATCAATGTCCTATAGATCTCTTTAAAATGATGTGCTTATAAATAATTCTTTATCGTTTGGTATAAGATTCATCTTCTGTATAAAAAAAAAACAAATAAATTTAACTGCTTATGTCAGCGAATGAAAACTGGATATTTTGATACGAAAATCACAAAGTTAAAAAAAAGCAAAGTATTATTACAGACAAATACACGAGACAACATAATACTAAAACTATTAGTCTGTGTTTATCATAAACATTTTTTGCAAAAAACTGCAAGTGTTGTTATTGCATTTCTTTAGCGCCTTACCTAGTAAAGATCCTCGACACCACGTGACTTCTACTTTTAAAGTCAGTACGTCACACCATGGCGATTTTAACGCATTGTGAAACAGTGAAACAGTGAAACAGTTTATACCGCCGAAAATTGTTGTTTATCTCTGAGGCGCAATGAATGTACATGTAGCTTAGATCTACCAATTAATCCGCAAGTCCAGAGTTCTAATATGGCGGGGACTTTTATTTTCAGTTAAAAATATTGATGTACAATATAAAAAAGAAATAACAAAAGGTAAATCTAAGTTAAGCTAAGTCACATGAACCCATTGACTGAATTAATGCTGTTATAATTTAAGCTAGAATTTCGTTCAAGACCATACCGGTTACGTAGAGCAAGGTAGCTGCTACGATCTGAAAGAAGACCATCGAATTTTTTAAATCCACTACCTCAATCCTCAACTCATAATGTTTAAAGAAAAGTGCATAAATTTGAGGTAGATTCCCATACTTGACGCTGAATATTGACGTGAGGAAAGTTGGTAACGGCGAGGCCTGCGCCTTGATTTTAGACTTTTTTATTTAGGTTGTGCATACATGTAAATTTGAAGTAAAATCTCATCTTGAGGCTGAGTTTGGCTTTCCCTGTGCTTTTAATTTTCAAGTTTGGCGCACATTTTAGACTGTGAAAATAAGTACGATTGTGGATCATGGAAGGGAGCGAACGATATCAGCGTGGAGGACAGTTTTGTGTATATAGGTTCGAACACCCCTGTTACTTTCACCAACTGGTCTGGAGCGAACCCTGATGATGATATGGTAACGGAGGACTTAGACTGTGTGGAAATCTTCTATGATAGCACGTAGAATGACAGGCCTTGTCCGGATCTGAAGCCGTTCATTTGTGAAAAGTAACGGCTTGTGTGATTTTTTGCATCGTAGCGTGAATTTTTTTCATTAACAGTAATGTGCGTTGATTATTTGATTGACTTGAAATATTGATGAAAGAACTATTTCCAATGTGTTATTTGTTCCTTTTTTTTGTTTTATTCGGTTTATATTTTGTTTTGTTTTAATAACTTATTAATATGTCAAATATTGTTTTTTCCCTTTTCTAATAAACGTTACAATATAGCATTAACCGGAACTATGTTCAAGATGAATCACTCACTTTTTACTCTTATTCACAGTTTAAGATTTTGCGTCAAAATTAAAAGTACCAAAGCAAATTATATAAATTATTAGTTATTATTAACGATTAATCGTTGTTATATTTTGCGTCAATATTGGCGTTCTTTGTATTAAATAAAAATTAGTATTGAAAGTCATGGCGAAAGATGTCGCGTCAGACTGTGTTGGATTCTTCTATTTTTGGTCTTGGAATGATAGGATTTGTCCGGAAATAGTCTCGTTCAACCAGACGCTCGGCTGTCTCCATAAATCTCCGACGAGCAGAGAGTCTGGTAAAGCGTCACGTTGATAACCGCTACCGATAGGGGGCGCTGATTTAGCTTCATTTTGAATCGTTGTCAACATGGTCAATGTGTGCCGGTTAAAGATTTGTGTGATATACAGTACTTTATTTTCTTGCCGTGAAAATTATGGAACTTACGTCAATTTAGTCTTATACTATAGTCTCGCTTTCCATAGACTCATTAAACATGGCTGAACTTAAGTTCGACGAAGCGGTGAATGTTTGTTTACAACCTTGACAGCTATAAAATAGATGAATTATTGGTTTTACCCTATCCCGTAAGGTAACACTGCAAATAAATCCTTTCCATTTATAACCGTTTTTAAACTTTCCAGTCGTAGATCTTTCTTACGTTTGCTTCGTTTGCTTCTGTCATTGTTTACATGTTATAGGAGGTGTGTTTCTTTCAACCAATCAAATTCAATACCAGGATTTTGGTAAGCCTCGTTTAGACTTTGCAAACATTAACGTGACGCTTTACCAGACTCTCTGCTCGTCGGAGATTTACGGAGACAGCCGAGCGTCTGGTTGAACGAGACTAGTCCGGAAATCGAGCCGTTCATTAGTGCAAAGAAACGGCTAGTGTATATTTGTGCATCGTAGCGTGAAGTTTTTACATGAACAGGGGTGCGTAAAACAATTTATTTACTTTAATATTGATGAAAATATCTATTCCAGTGTGTTATTCTATACTTTTTTTAAATTCTTTTCTGTTTACTTGTTTTAAAATGTATTTTACATTGGTTTTGCACTTTTGCAATAAACGTTACAGTAGCTCACAAACCGGAAGTAGATCGCAAACCATATTTATGCTCAAGATGTATAAATTACTTATTACTCTTATTTACAGTTTCTGATTTTGCGTCAAAATTAAAAGGTACCAAAGTTAATGGTATGAATGATAAATATGATCGATTAATCGTTGTTACATTTTGCGTCTTTAAAAAACAATTTTCGTCAATATAGGCGTGAATTGTATCAATAACAAATTATTATTGAAGTTCACTTCCTTTCTTTAAAACAACGGTAGAAGTGGCCTGTCTAAAGCCCCTTTCACATTTGGCCCCCGAGCAGAAGCGACCAAATATTCGTGCGACCGAAAAAATTAGATATGAATCGCCAATTGTTGCCGAAATAATCGCATATGAAAAAAGTATTCGTACGAATTTCGCACAATCTAAGCGAGCGTTGTGCGATGTAAACGCATCGAATCTTGCGATATATCTTGCGTCTATATGCGACTGTTGTACAATGAAAACAACTGTTGAAAGATAATACGATAGGAACGCGCGAGAGACTAATTGATCGGACGATTGAACGCACGCCAATGTGATTGGACGTGCGATTATGCCTTCCATGGTTCGAATGGTCGTGCGAGTCAGCGGGGGCATGTAAACCGCCCATATTCAGTAGACATAGTTGGAAGCGAGAAAAGATGAGGCCTAAGAAGGTACAGATATGCAGCAGCATTTATTATTATACCTCAATATGCTTATTCTGTTATATCTGATTGGTCTAGAAAGTCACGTGACAGGGAGATATCATAGGAATGAAAAAGCAGATATGAGCATTCGATGAAGACAAATATGATTAAATCAAAAATATTTAATCATTATGATTCTCTTTATATCTCAGAACCAACTTAACTATCTATGATTTATGAAAGAAAAGTGAGACAGTTGCATGGGAAATCAAACAATCACGACGTTAATGTTGCAACTGTTGAAAAGAAAAAACATTTTTATAAATCAACGTATTTTGTGTAATCATATGTTGCTTGGTATAATAAAACGTTCATTGCATTAATGTTCAGGGAATATGAAGATTTATTTCCCAGTAAAAAACAAATTTCTCTCAGGCGAAGCCCTCGGGAAATATGATTTTTCTTGAGGGAATAAATCTTCATACATGTATTTCCCTCACCATCATGCAATAAATGAACATTGTTAATTTGATTCTGAAACAGAGATATATACAGGGTATATATACTAATAGCAAAACATGGCAGATTGAGGCTGATAAGTCGTGCAATGAGAGTAAAACGTTGCAAGATTACATGAGATATGTTGAGCAACAGTCTTACGGTCGCAAAACAGACGCATAAACACCAGCGATTTATCTTACGATCTTTACAAATCGTGTATCACTCTTGCGAGTACACAAAACGTTGTAAAACGTTCGTACTAATGTTCGTGCGTTGCACTGCGATAATTTGGATCGCATTGGGTCGAGTCTGAATAGTGTGCATGTCCACTATTCAGAGGAGACTTGATGCGACCAGTAAAACGTATACAACGAATGCGAGAGCTCGTTCAACGTAAGCGAGCGCTCGTGCAACGTATGCGAGAGCTCGTGCGAAGCTCACAAATTTCGATCTCAAAGTGGTGTGAAGTGGTCGTGCGCCAATTGTGAAAGGGGCTTAATATATAGATGTTTAAGCAATAACAGAATTGTCGCTAGTATGAAGTCCAAGTAGAAAACAAATGATGATGTGCATTGTGTTTTCTATGACAAAAACCTTGTCCAACATTAGATAGGTTCTTTAGGAGGCCGAGTGGTAAAAAAAATAACCATCAAATTTGCCTTCAACTTTGATATATGGTATTTTTAGTCAAACACTAATATAAAGATAACAAAAATTTAAAATATTATAGCTTAGAAATTTTATTTCATCATTTTCCCATATTTCAAATACATAGCTCTTCTTCATAAGGAGATTAAAATAGTCTAAAATTGATCTCGACCATGGAGCCCTCTTAACTGTCTTTCGTTGGGAATCTAATTATTTATATTGGTGCCTTCTTAACGTTTGTGAGCTTTTTCTTTTTTGCTTGTTAGTTTCTTATATACCAACGACAGCGACGTTTAATGTTCAAAAGCAACAACAACAAGCCACGAGATGATGTATTATTAAATACTCTCTTATTTAAAATTTAATTTTACATGCGTCTCTGTAAATAAATTCTGCACAAATGACGTCTGTTTAAAACATTGAAGACATTCTTAAAGGGGCATGGTCACGATTTTGGTCAAATTTTATTTTTCTGTTTTTATCATTTACAAAGCTTTAAGAATGCATTTCTAATGATCAAATGAAATTTGGGTGCCAGTCGATGAGTTTTAAGCAAGATACAGGGCTCACAATTCTTCGTCTGGTAAACAAGGCTCATGCCCTGTTTTTGTTTAATTAGGTTCAAAATACCAGCAAAAAATCTTTTTCAAGCTGATTTGTCTATCTTTTTTTTATTCCTTTTAAGCATAAATAAACAGTTCCTAACGTTTAACACATTTATTTGAGGTCTAACACTGGAATTTTCACTTCAACATTAAAAATGTAAACAAACGCTTTGTTTACATAGCGAAGAGTTGTAAGCTCTGTAACTCGCTTATAACTCAACAAATGACTCTCAAATTTTGGTTGCCTATAAAAAATGTCTCACTGAAGCATTGTAAACATTAAAATCAAAAAAAAAATTGACCAAAATCGTGACCATGCCCCTTTAAAGCAAAGTGGATTAAACGAAGAATTGAATATAAGGTGAATAGGATAAATACGATCAATATGTGTAAATAAAAAAGTTTTGATGATATCACATTTTTTCAAAGAATTATATTTTTTTTACATAATATAATTATTAGAAATGAAAGAATGTTTATAACATAAAATTCGATCAGAATAATCCAGTTGTGTTAATGAAAAAAATTCTAAAGAGAAATAACTGATAAATGTAATTTGTACAACGGTATATTCGTAATGTTTGAAATTATCAATGAAAAAGTGGATTTTATTATCCACTGAACATAAAATGTTGGTAATAAGAACCTTTATGAGATTTGTTGCTAATGCAATGAACCTAGTAAGGTTTCTACTCGATTTCAATTTTTATCAGAAACAGAAAGTTGAGTGATTTTTAATGCGAATTACGAAACCTACTGATTTATACAGGAGCGGATCCAGGACAGCTTTCTAGTCGGCGAGGGATCACGCCTTGTCAATCACCTTGACAACTTCCTTCAAGGCGCACAGCGGAGCTGCTGGTACTCCTCCTATATATAAAACGTTTGTACATAAAATACCATTCCCACATAAATGTGATGAGAAATGAAATTATTGATACGATTCCATTGATGCGTTAACCCGCAGTGTGAATATTAACTGAAGGAGCAAATTTCATATGCGCTAAACTGAGTGTATTTTGGAATTTTTAAAAAACTACGTAGATCAATGACGTTTCTTTAACACAATTCATATTGATTCATATAATTTTTTATTAATTGTTCTATTTACGGTTTCAACAGCACAGCTTCTAATCATTTTGTTTTTGTAACCAATAGTCAACAAATACAGTGCAAACATTAAATGTCCACTGGTTAAAAAATATGATTCACAGAAACGAATGCTACACTGTCTGATTTTCAAAACATTTCTCTAGTGTTATTTGAATTCCCACATACAGTTTTTTGTACCAAAATTAAAAAAGTTCTCGTTAATCACTAAAAGCATAAAATGTTGCTTTTAAAAAGTCAAAATAAAGTGCTGTTTTTATAAGTCTCAGCAACCAGTGGGAAATACAGATTGACGTATCATAGTGGGTTGGGGGTGGGGTTAAAACAGGGCCTATATTTATGTGGTAGTTAACATTGAACAGTTCAATCCAGTGAACTATCAATTTTTTAAAATCTGTTGCTGATTATTTAGTTTATTTTATAAATATTTGCTTCATGGTACCTGATCCTACCTCTATTTTTTGTTGACGGCCGTGTTTGTACTACTCCAGTTTCGTAATTTTCTTTTGGACTTTGGAACACTATCCGTTATCACCAGATAGCATGCAATGAAAAAATGACAATGACCATAGAGGTAAGATTAGGTGCCTAGGAGGAGTGAGCATCTTCTGCTGACCAGTCACACCCGCCGTGTGCTCTTTGTCGTAATCGGTAATACACAATAAAACAGGAGATGGGGTTTATGAAATAAAAATCACAAAACTATGCAAATGTTTTGAGTGATTCTTACAGAAGAAAAAATAAAAAAAATTAGATGATATAAAGAATAATAGTCTAGCTTGGTTATACATATATGTAAACTCTTTATTTTGACGCTAAAAATTTGTATATTTTATCATGATATTTTAATTTGTTGGTGTCTTAACGTCTAAACATTGAAAACAAGACGCCAGAAACGCATTGAGCATTAGTTAACCAATTTCAAATACAATACTTTAAAAAAGTATTACTTGTCACGTTCACAATTTTTTTTTTAAATTGACTTCAATATGTTTGGCCTGTGCATGTAAGTCGAAGCGCAAATCGCTATAAAATTCACAGCGCATTCGTAAATGTTTTTCATCTTCTATTACTCTATCTGTGCAATATTTACAGGTTCCAAAATCTAATTGTGTTATTGGTTTTTCATAATCTACATCACAATGTCGTTTTGTTTTAAATTTTATTAGAAAAATAGAACACTAATCAAAGGCAATGTAGTAGATTAAGAATAAAAGTCCTATTGAATGAAATGAGTGCTGTAATTATTCGTATCTCATAACAATATTGATTTTATTTTGAAAATTACAAAGCTTGAAGAAACATGCTAAAAAATCGTATGTATTATTCAGTGTTCAATCCTGGTTTTCTTTGCTTTTATTCAAAACTAACTGTTTTTTTCTGGTTCGATAATTCGAATCAAATAACTGTGTTTTATCATTCATTCAAGTTTGATTGGTCTAATAATGAATACCATTCACCAAAAGGGTAAAAACCTAGACATAATTCCGTTTATTGTTCAGCAGATAATCGCTTTGAAAGTACATTGAAATAGATACTGCGTCTTGAAAATAATCAATCATTTTATGGCGTATATAGTATATAAGCATGCACTAGCCCCCCAAAAAGCCTTTCTGAGGTAGTGGCCAGGCCAAATAGGAAAGAAATGGGGACAAATTTTATTCCCTTGTTGTCCTTCTTGTGGTTTTCCGCCCTTCAGGAAGCCAGAATATAAGAACCCTGAAATTGGCTCTGGACCCGAAATATACGTCACTGCTCCCTTTGTCAACCAAGTATTACATAACTGAACTCAGCAGTACGCCTCGTATGCTATGTTTCTTGATGTGTCTTCAACTGATTGATATCTGTGCTGGAACGGTGGTGAATACTGATGCCTTGCAATGTAAACTTATGAATTCACATTTGAACGGATTGATTCTGGACGTAAGCAACCCAGTGCCCGGGTGGTCATTCTGGGCTGTTGAAAGCGGTATGGCTTTTTTCTGTTTTAAACGCAGATTTACATTATTACAAGCCGATTATTTCATATTTCATCTTTTTAACCTTTACTTTCTAAAAATAATCTATTGAACACTCAAAGACAGTTGTTACACGTAGTATTAACGTTTGCAATAAAGACATTCTCATTTTTTGTCAAATACCTACCGAAAAAAGCAGAATATTATATGTATCCGTGTTTTTTAATTAAAGGAATATCGGTATGTATTAAAAAGACATTAATTGCATTGCCCGTTGCTATTGCCTTTTTTTTTTATATAAGATACAACCTTCTTATCAGACCAGGAGGTTGATAGAGAGTAAACGAGGAAAACCAAATTCTATTAATGTTAATTTGTCTAAGATGTGAATCTATTAATGTTAATTCATTTGTCAAATTTAGTCGCCAGTGAATCTTTACAGGAAGATATACATGATATCTCACCCTTTAAATTAGGTTGTGCCTCTGGTTGGACGGCCTACAACGGACATTGCTACATCAGAATAAGCACTCAACTCAGCTTTTATGATGCTCATGTAAGTTTATTTTTCAATCTGACTCGAAAATTAATAAAATGTTTTCAATAATTAATGGACCATTTATCATAAAAATTGCTTTATCAGAATAAGCACTCAATTCACTTCAGTGATGCTCATGTAAGTTTGTTCCTTAATTTAACTTGAAAAAAAACCCTTCTTCAATACTTTATGGATCATTTGTTTATACAAAAAGGTCTACTGATCTAATGTGTATATTAACTGTGATGTTTGAAAGTATTGAATGCTCAATGCTGACATAATGTTATGTCTTGGAATTAGATAATACTTTTACTGAACTAAAGCCCATTTCACAATTGGCGCACGAGCACTATGCAACACTTTGCGATCGAAAGTGTTTAAGCTTCGCACGAGCTGTTGCATACGTTGCACGAACTCTCGCATTCGTTGCATGCGTTTTTATGGTCGCATCAAGTCTCCTCTAAATAATGGACGAGCTATTGCATACGTTGCACGAACTCTCGCATTCGTTGCATGCGTTTTTGTGGTCGCATTAAGTCTCCTCAAAATAGTGGAAATGCACACTATTCAGACGCAACCGAATGCGACCAAAATATTGCAATGCAACGCGTGTATATTACTACGAGCGTGTTTACAACGTTTTGTGTACTTGCAAGAGTGATGCACGATTTTCAAAGATCGAAAGATAAATCGCACCTGTTTATGCGTGTGCTAGGCGACCATGAGGCTGTTGCATAAAGTGGTTTATGTAATCTTGCAAAGATTTACTATAATTGCAACATTTATCGGTTTCAGTTCCTATGCTTTGTCTCTAATGTATACTGGATACAGGGTTAATTTCGCCCCGTGATATTTTCGCTTCTACTTACGTTTTTTGCCTCGTCTTGAATTCGTCTTCTCAGTATTTTGGTAAGAGATAATGTGAGACATTGGAATTTATTGCAGAGCCGTTTGAATATTGCTTTCAGAATAATTCCTATAACAGATTAAAATCGTGTTAAATTTTCTGTTCATTTTGTCCTCGATATTGTTTTAAATATTAAGCAATCCGAAGCAAACGTTATTTTTAACATAATTGTTCTCTGCTGTAGTCATTTTCATCGGCAATCTAAACCGATCCGAAAGTTCTGGGCCATTTCTAACCAAACTTTGAAGTTTTTTCTCTACTGAATATTCAGCAAAGGTCCAGGGTTTGGGTCAAATCAAGAGGTCAAGATCAATACACAATTCTTAATAACGCTAGAATTAAATGGAAATCGGACAGCCCAATGACAAAGCAAATGATGGATTTATTTCATAAGAAATAAATATTATACTAAGTGATCACTCATATTTTTACCCAGTGTATATATCAACATGCCCAAAACTATTTTTGGCATGTAAAGTGCATGAAAAGCTACTGCTGTTATATCACTATAACACATACTGGGTAAATAATGTGTTTTATTAAGGCGCCATTAACGTTTATCGCTAAGTAGAAACATCACATGCGAAAGTCAAAATTTTTCCATTAAGTTGAACGTATTCTTAATAATGCAATTATCTTAGGTTAAAATCGGGTTTGCAGACAAGGCAATATGTTAAAAAAATATTAAAAGGTAACTTACTCAATTTTTATGCACACTGCGTTGCAATTCTGAGACTAAGTCTTTCACAAAATAATGTTTTAATTTATAACATAATAGATGAATGAATTACACGCCAGCACTCTTTGTACTAAAGGAATTTAAATGTATATGATAATTATTATGACATTAGCATTTTATGATGTAGACGCATTGTCAACAGTTTGCCGCATACTTGGTTGAAATCAACGACCCAAATGAAAACACCTGGATCACACAAAATTTGCTAAAGGACTTTTGTAAGTGACACTTACAATGTGTTTAATCAACGGTTCACTGATTTTTTGTTTAAGTGTTGCAAAACGAGGTTGGAGTCGTTTTCCTTTAATGTTGATTGAATTTATTAATTGCAGACCTGGGATTCAGATAGAAACCTCAATAAAAAGTAATATAAAGCATGTTAGATTGAAAAATTGAACAAAGCAAAATAGATCTCTAGATGAGAGGAATAGTTTTTTTTTAAAGTTATTTACTAATGTTTCATTACTAGACATTTGTGATGCATGTTTTGTCAAAAAAAATTATAACATAAAGATGTTTCTTAGAGTCGAAAACATTAGACAACAAAATACTAAAACTATTTTTTCTGACGTTAAAATAAATATTCTATTTTATCTTATGGAAGCTGCAAATGGTGATACTTTGGCACCGACGTATATTTTGTCGTTTTATAGTTAAATAAAAAATGAAAACACGAATTACAAATTGCAAAATGCTCCAGTTCAAATAACAATACATTAGCGTTATATATTATTGCAAATGTGAAAAATTATTCTTATGTCTTGTTTCTATATTCATCGTATCTTGAAAAAAAAAATTGGAAAAAAGTTGAGTTTTTAGGAATTATAATTTTAAAAAATAATTTTAGTTATTATTCACTAAAGTTTCTTTTGTATTTCTTTTTGCATTGCAAATCTCAGGAGTTTTATCTCCACTGAACATATAAATCCTTTCTGAGTTCTTTGTATTTGATAAATATACATTTTGTAAAATACCAGGTGCACAATTTAATCTGTTTTAAAACTTTCATTTTGATAAAGGAAGAAAATAATATGGTCGAAGATGACAGCATGCGCATTTTGTTTGACTTCTGGTTCAATTATGTATCTATATAAAATAGCTCTATTTTTTCAAATTTGGCGCCAAAAACTGCTTATACATTACTTTTTTCCAAATTTGGCGCCGATTTCAGACTGTGCTGATCCATACGCATGCGGAACATGGACGGGTGGAAATGACATAGCGTGGAGGACAGTTTCGTGTGGAAAGGGTCGAACACACCCTTCACCTTCACCAACTGGTATGGATCTAACCCTGATGATGCCTCAACAACAGAGAAACTAGACTGTGTGGAAATCTTCTATCTTGGCTCGTGGAATGATAGGCCTTGTCCAGATCTGAAGCCGTTTATTTGTGAAAAGTAACGGCTAGTGCAATTTTGTGCATTGTAGAATAAATTATTATTTTTCCAAAAACATGTAAAGTACGTTGATTGATTGACTGACGTTTCAGAATCTGGATAGTCAACAAATCCTTCCCTTTGATTATAGAATTAATTTTATAGGCCATAAACTATTGTTACGAAAACATAAATTCCTAATACTTAACCTTTAAAGTTTGAATGTTTTCCTGTATGTTTTTTAAAAAAAAGGATATTTATACAGTATAATATGGCCGGCGCTATCTATCTGTTTAAATGTTTGTGGAAACTAGATACACCCCTGCGAATGTGTTCGGAATGTTTTCTTTATCGTTGCTAAGTATGTAATAAATCTAGAGGTGCTCGAATGAAAGTTCACGAGACTTCATCGAGATTTGTTCAGTTCCTGTGAAATTTCGAGCGGAAGTATAAGTGTTCGGATAATATTCTCAAATTACGTAAGTACTGGTCGATTATCATATCCTACTTTGATTTATGTTAACACATCAACATCTTTCAAGATGTATGTCTTATTTCACCAGCTAGCGGTTTTTAAAAATTAAACGATATTACTCAGAACAGAGTTATCGTTCGTGTTTAACCAAGTGTAGAGTGGTTGATAATATAAACATTGGGTTGCTTAAGAAAATCATAGCCATGTTTGATGCTTGTGGTGTGCAATACCATGTTTTTTAAAAAAAATGAATGTTTTGCATAAAACCCTATTATATCGAGCCATTTTCGAAAAACGTTCTGCATAAAATAGTACAGTCTGTTTCACTATTGATGTTATTAATAGGTCAGGCGCGGATCGAAAATTAATTCTTAGTGGGATCTCTATGACGCATAGTAATTGTCGCAACAGCAGAAAAAAATGTTTTTTGTATAGTCACATTTATTTCAAGAACACATTTTATCCTCCAATTAATGAAGATAAAGTTTAAAATCAATAAACCTTTAGAATTTATATTTGACTAGTACCTAGATTCTCTAAAATAGACTATAAACACGAGGCACTATTTTTACTGCGAAACTGAAAGGTTCAAATAAAACCACGTGATCTAATATTTAAACGACAATAACATTCGCAGGGGTGAGATAGTCTGAGTGTAAAAAGTTGGTGTTTTGTTTTGTGTCTTATTAAAAAGGAAAAAAACTGTCTGTATCATCTCTGTTCAAAATGACATGTAGGGTGGTCTTAACCATTTTGTACTGATGCCTGCTTGAATCCTTGCGATTCCCCCCTCCCATATTATTCTCTTTTATAATACCTCTACTAATTTTTTCAATATATAAGAGGACTTCGATATCTTTTGCTGATTTACTTAAAATTCTTCGTTAATAGACTGAATGTCTGCAAAACAAACCGATTTTCTTTTTTAAAAAATGCGTACGTTCGATAAACTGATACACCCATGTTCGGAAAACTTCGCAATTTCCTCTAATCTAAGTAAAAGTTTCGAAATATTCCGAATAGAATCACGTACATGTATATTCATTATCGAATAAACTGACAACCTTGACGTTTTAATGACACATCAACAAAAACAAAAATAAAACAAACTCAGAGATGATATATTGCTCTAAATCTCTATCTTACTTCAAATGTACATTTACAGGCATATGTGTCAATGATTTTGTGCACATGACATCAGTTTGGAACATGGAAGACATACTAAAAGGAAAGTGAAATATAGGAAAATTGAAAATCATTTAAGGTCAAGATCTAGTATATAATTCCAGAGTGTCTTTTTGGTTCTAGAACCATTATGACGTCATAATTGATTTGAAGAATCTTTTTCCCGTGCTTTACGGCTTTAAAGGAATAGCACGTGCTATACTAATGGATCTGTTCAATAGACCGGAAAATCGGCGTAACAGAAATGTGAAATGTGAAATTCTTGAGGTGCTTAATTGACTTGACTTCGAGATAACGCATGTCTTTTAGTGACTTAAATTTACTTCGAGATAAGCGGGGTATTCGGGATTTTCGTGTTCGACATGCTGGTTTTTTTTTCAAATCTATATAGTAAAAATGGCCGGGACCACAGGTATGCCTCGAGATATCCTTGGTACATGTATTGGAAATCTCGGTGTTCGAGATACCGAAGTTTAACTGTATGTCTGTATGTAGAAAATTAAACAATATATTCTATGTTAAATCATGGGAAAAGTAATCCCGATACCTATATTTAATTTGACATCATTTTAAAGAGAGGTCAAGAGCTTGTTTAATTCCGTTTTGAGAGAGACTGGTAGCACTTTAGATATATCTTATTAGTCAAAAATGGACAAAACTCCGAAATTTGTTCCTCAATTCCTTCATATTTCATTGAAAATGACAGTTTGAAATATGATTTTTCATTGTGTTTACCAAACATTTAGCCCCGGAATACCCTATCACACAAAGCTATTGTTATGAAGCATCATTGAAAGAATTTATATCTTAAATTGTATGAACCTGTGGTCACCTTTCATTTACTAGATCTTGACCTTAAATTAAATCAAATTCATTCCAAATAAAGAAATTCAACAAAACTTATTTAGATAATATTGATGTCAATATAAAAGTTCAATATCATGCAAATATCAATACATATAAATGATTCAATCCAAATATTTATCAAAACAAATGTTTATAAAAACGAATTTTGAAAAGAAACGGCTTTGTACATTTTAGAACCATGTATTATCATTTATTTTATTATAAACAACGAAAGGATAGAATATATTTTGCAACATGTCAATAATAAGAACCTTTGATTAGTTTGCTGATAAAACTAAATGTAATTAAGGATTTTGAATATATACTTGATATTTTTTGGCAAAATCTGTTACAGACAGATAGTTAAGTAATTTCCATTGAAAATAACGTGACTTACCGATTTATGAACGAGCGGATCCAGGACACCAATCCAGTCCGTCAGAGACCAGGCCTTGTCAATCACCTTGACAACGCCATTAATGGCGTACAGCGGTGTTCCCGACACTCCACCTGGAAATGCAAAAAAAAATCATTTAAAAAAGTTATAATCTAATTATTAAGAAAAATATTCAAAGTTCAACATTAAATTTGATAAGTTACTACCAAACGAAGTTTATTAATCAGACTCCGTTAAAAACGTCATTTAATCAGTTGCATCAGTGTCCAACCCTTTGACTTTTATGATATACAGTCCACATAGAATAACAGTGCAAAATTTAAACACTGACTGTTCTAGATGTCGGAAATTTGTATCGTGTTCAAAAATATCTCAGAATGATGGAATGCCAATCAGTTAACAGTAAGGTGACTGAAGGTAGAAGACAGATGCCTGAGAGAGGCTGGAAAGTATACTAAAACAAAAAGACTAAACGGTAGCTGTAACCAGACTGAAATGTGACTAAGATTGGACTGAATGGAGACAAAAGGTGATTGAAAGGTAACTGAAAGTGATTGAAAGTAGACAGCAAAATGCTTCAAAGGAGCTAGAAGGTTGACTTAAACAGAAGGACTGAAAAGTGGCGTAAAGAAAACTGAAGTGTGAGTGAAAAAAAGACTAAAACGTGACTAAAAAAACTTAAAGGTAAACGAAAGAGGACTAAAAATTGACTGAAAGTAGACTGAAAAGTACTTGATAGGAGCTGGACAGTTTACTGAAAGAGGCAGACTGAAAAATGACTTAAAGAACACTGAAGTGTGTCTGTAAGAGGACTAAATAAGGATTAAAAGTAGACTTAAAGAAAAATGAAAAAAGAGGTTTGAAAGAAAATTGAAAAGTGACTGACAAAATTTTTTTAAAGGTAAATGAAAGAAAATTATTGAAAAAAAGATTAAAAAGTAAGTCAAATAAGAATGAAAAGTACATAAAAGAAGACTAAAAGCTGACTGAAAGAAGATTTAAAATTTGACAAGATTGCAGAACAGTGCCATTCGGTTCCCTTTTTAGACCTTTTAGTTAACATTCATTTGACTGAATAACATACGTTTATTCTGTGCATGTAACGGTCTGACTATCATAGTATTTTGATAACACGATTACAAGAATTGTCTTGTTTACAACAACGCAAAAACCATTCAAAGTCTGACAAGATGTAATATAGCCTTTTTAGATATAATCCTGTATGGTAGCGTGTTTTATCAATGTAGGGTGTTATCAGTACCCCTTGAATTTGAGTAGATTTTGTTGTTAAGTTGAAATAACGCATCATCAGAAAATGAATCTCTGATCGAAACGAGATTTCGTTTTATCAAAAGGATTTTGTCGACGGCACGCGGTACGGGACACGTACATCACAACCCTGGCATAGACTTTCGTTCTTACTTACTAAATTTTGATTTTAAAATTTAAAATATAAATTTTAGATTTCTATTTTTTATCCCAAAACTGAAATATTTTCGCTTATTTGACTTATATAAAGTTTACTTATCATCGTATCTTTCATAATAAAAAAATTACTGTTATTTTGGGTTATTTTTTACATATGTGTAATTGCACTTTAAGTTTACAACGAAATAAGATGGCGAACTATTAAATTTCATTGCATTGATATGGTTATCGCCTACGGATTTACCTATTCGTAAAACTGTTATTTTTACTTAATGCACAATGCATAGCCTTTTTCGGTAGTTTTCAATACTCACGAGTGCATACGTACTTCCAATCCATTCGAATATTCATGTCCACCCATGCATCAGCCATCTTGTGTAAGAATTGTGATTTTTGTATGCCCAACTGCGCAGCGATGTCTCCAAGCATGCTTTAAAAGATAACTTCACTGAAATGCGTTCATAATGACAAACATGTTTTGTTTGGAAACCAGACATACGAGGGTTGTTCAAAAAGTTCGCGGACAAGTTCGATTGTGAGCGGATTATTCGCATGATACCAGCGAAACTTTTCATATTCAATCTTGACGTATTTTCTAAGAAATATGTAAAGATTTGTTTATTATAAATGCACATTAAAAAATATACAGATTAATTATTTTGATAAGATGTGCTTCACGGAACATGTCAGCTTTTAATTGTGTTATATTGTGTACGCATATTTTCTAATTAAGAAAATGTACAGTTTGAGCGCATAAAAATAAACGATATTTCATATGATATCACAATAAGTTATGAAGGTCATTTAGTGAAAGTTTTAATTAAATTGAAGAATTTTGACCGTTTTATCGCCAAATATGGTCGACCAACGGTAGAAAATTGTGTCAAAAACGTTAACGTAAATGGATACCTTGGAGCACCGGGTCGTCATTAAATTTTGTGTGCACGCAGAAAAATCTCTGATGGAGACCAAAAGGTTCTTAGATGCTGCTTTTTTTATAGGACAAAGGTTTACAATTGGAAACACAATTGGAATTGTAGGTTTAAAAATGAAAATACTGATATATTTAGCTCTTGCAGCACCCCGACCCCCCATACAGCCCGGATCTTGCAACAATGGATTTCGCTTTATTTTCTTATCTGAAGTCGAAACTGTGCGATCAGAGATTTTCGGACCTAAATGATATACGATATGACACAAAAGACATTATACAAAAATTTGACAAATAATGGTGAGAACATGCGTTTTACAAATGGGTTAAATGGAATGAAGAGTGTGTGAACTAAAAGGTGTTTACTTTGAAAAAGAGTGACATGTTAAAATTGCCTTTCGGTAGCTTGACGTCACCTGACGTCGTGGAATATGAAATGGTGCCCGTTAATCCAATTCATGCAAAATAAATATCGCTGTATCTTTTGAAAACATCTTCAAAAATATGATTTTTTGCATACTTATTACGGGCCGCCGGAAGGCGGTCCGTTATTTGATACACATTTAAATATTGTCACTGCGTTTCTGCGGGATAGTTCTTTTTTAATAGAATTAATACTATGCTTATTTTTATGAATTAAACGTAAATTTGCATGTAGAAATATGTTTTATGCCTTTTAGAAAATATCACATATTTTTTTGTTTTACTCGTAAATGAAAGGTAGGCCATACTTAGTAGATTGTCGTATTTGGCGCGTTTTTATCGAGACTATAATCTATTCGGAAAATTTCGGAGTTCTTCATTCTTTTCAAAACAATGCATCAGGATCGGTATGCGGGACATACTAAAGACCTAAAATACGAAAGACCTGAATGTCATTAAATTTTATATAAATGATACATTTGAATTTCTATGTGCCGTGTCAAATAAAATGACTATATAATGCGTTAAGTTTTCATTCAATACAATGCAACAAAAAAAAACAAACAAAAAAATGGTTTGAAATTCATAATCTCCAAGAGAAAAATGATAAGTTGAACTTTTTATTAGAGTAATGTAAAAATCAATGTGTTCTCCATTACTTCATACTATGGCAATGATCATACAATTTCCGTTAGAAATGCTTACAGTAACGAAATCGATTCTTTATGATAATAGTAAAATGTTAAACTTCAAAACAAGTTGCTGAAAGTATATTAAAATTTACCATACAAATTAGTACAACCAACTCTTATTTTCTTCCTTGTGGTGTGTTTTTATGTAAACAACCAATGATTTATAAAACAATTATATTTTTGCGGCCCATTTGACGCTTGCGTCAATATGATTTCTTGTTTACATTTGGTAGTCATTTAATAAAACATACGTCATCCTACAAAGTACACTATAATTTTGCCGTAAATAACTTTGTCCACGAGCTTTTCTAACAACCCTCGTACTTGTCAAATATTATGAACTAAACTAGAATTTATCTATACAATATATTTATATAAAAATGCTCAAAATTTCGTTTTCAAAATAGGTGCAATTTCGACGACATAATTGAATGAATTGGCGGAATTAAGAGACGAATGAACATATGTACTTAGTGACATCCGTTTCAGACATGTGTTTGGTGGGTGCATTGGACAGTGGGTAGATGTTGTCATAGATTTTGGCAACCCAGTCAAACACAGCACTTGGAGACGATGCTAACTGGTAGACCGCCTCGGTTCCCTGTCAAAATAACAATAATTAAACAAACAAATGAAGAATTGAATAAACAGATTAATGGATGATTAAATGAACAAATGATTAAATTAATTAACCGATCAATAGATAATTGAGTAAATAAATAAATAAATAAATAAATAAAAAAGAGCATAAGTTAATAAATAAATAAATAAATAAATAAATAAATAAATAAATAAATAAATAAATAAATAAATAAATGAATAAATAAATAAATAAAAGATATATAAATACTAGTATTCATTTGATGAATAAGTATTATATCATCGATTTATTAAAAAAAAAGTGATCAGAAAGCGGGGTATGAATAAATATTATAATGGGCTATTAAACAGTTTTATATGTTATGTATTGCAAAAAAAGACGAATGTATTGTCGAAACTTAGAAATACAATAAAACAATAATGAAAATTTTTAAAGCATGCAGCAAGACGAATGTAAAATCAAATTAATATGTCCATTAATAAATAAAAATGACAGATAATTTAATATTTACCATAGATGCAAGGAAAGAATTCCTATGGTACGGAAGCGGAAACATATGAAGACGAAGCGTCAGCACATCTGGTCCATAGTGATTTGCCACTTGAAGCAGCGTAGGAAAGGCTTGTTTGCTGTCCGGACACAGCGGATCAAAAAACGCGTGAAGCTGCAGGTCGGTCAGATTGTTGGATTGACTGTAAGCATAAACGTACCCTTGGGGACGAGGTGGGACCGGAACTTCCTGAGCATGCGCAATAATTGTTACGCAAAATATTACTGTGCATCTGAAACCCGTCATTTCGGTACGGCGTCGGAGTTAAAAATGGCTCTAAATGGAAGATTTGATAGTTATATAATGGAAGCCTCAAATTCCTACGTGACTATGTTCTGCATGTACCAGATGCCTAATTGAGTTACTGAGTAGTCATGAATTTATGGGGTATTAAAACAACGAAACGGGTATCGCTATCAGGTTTTGTAAACATCTTGATATTTCGATTGAAAGGTAGGCACACATTTTTTCTAAACTTCATCTCATGTACACATGAAATAAACTTTCAAAATCGTCTGATTAAATTTTGTGAATAGTTTATTTTGAAGAATTTGATGTCTTGAACATGCACACGCCCGTGCATTTTATATTGCTGATATTAGTCGGTTAATTGCCTAAATTCATCGTTCGTGGTCTAAAATGATCATGTTATGAAGAATTTTACCAATATATTACATAACTAATGTGGTTTATTAGGTTTTTATTTTAACATTAATTTGATAAATAAAAATCCCGCATTCGTCATTTTAATACAACAGGATACATGCAGGAGACATGTATTTTACATATTCAGATGCACAGTTTCATATATTTAATGTTAAGTTTAGTTGATATACTTATCTTTTAACTTTTCATATTCATTTTGTCTCGCTGAAATAAACATGTTTTGCACATTTTTTTTTTGGTTATTCATGATATTAAGATGTTATGTATATAACGGGGTCATTAAATGCCAGTAGCTCTTATCAGTAATACCGGGTAGAAAATAAACAAACTATATAAACAAACAGCCTACCAATTAAAAACTCAATCATTTTGCGAGTATTTTAAAATCTTGACCCCTGAACTCCGTAGCAAACTTTACTTTTACAAGAAAAATGTAAAGCATATCTAGTCGTGTTGTAATTTTTTTATTTGATGAAACAAAGTATATGAGAATGAAGCAGAATACTTACAATTACTCAAAAAATTCATTAAATTGATTTGATGGATCTTTTCCCAATAGTTAACGACTTAAAGAAATTATGTAAAAAATGAAAAATATGAGAGAACTTAATTATTTCATTTTCACTTTGCAAGAAGTAAGACCTTGACCCTCTGTATATTACTGACTTTTGAACTCCAACAAGCCGATCTTACAGATCAAATACAGTTTCACTGAGGGGTCTGTGATTACCAATGAAACAATAGTACGACTTATGGCAATCACTTTAATAAATGATTATTTGTCATAAACTGTCAAATGATTTTACTTAAATTAATTAAACCATACATAAAAACGAATCTGACATTGATAGTTCTGAATAAATCCTGCACGTTGAAAATCTTTTCATTGGACTGAAACAATTTCTTCCTTTTTTTTCGTTGTGGGGTTTCTCTCAACCGCAGGCATGGGGTATTTGTAGTCATTGCAGAGAAAATATAAATCCTATGAATACGTGATTGCATGCACAGTACAGTTAAGGCGGCATATAAAAATATCGGCATTTTTTGTAATGAAAACACATATACTTTAATTCAACTGGCATGTTGTATTTTCTCCAGTTTGGTGTTTCGTTTGTTCGGTGCACAAATAAAATAATTAAACTGAATTAAACTTAAACGAATAAGCGAGAACTACTTTCTTAGAAAATGTTGAGGACTTGTATTTTGCTGAAATAAAAAGATTGACAATGTGCACTTATATTCCTTGATTGTATTCGACTAGGTAGCCTGTTCTTAACACAAAAAGCTGCTGCTAGCTGTTAAAAGTTATAACCAATTGTGCTAGGATGAGCGATGTGGCCCTTGGGCCTCTTGTTTTATGATGAATTGTTCAATTCTCCCATGTACACGTGAAATTTAGGGGTTTTTTTATATAACTTCTATTTATATATAAATTTGCCATTGCGACCTGTTCTCTGTTTTGTGTCTGTTTAGGGCAGTGAAATCTGACCTCTCTTCGTGTCTGTCTACCCCGTCCGCGTCCGAGTCCACTTGTAGATCTAGATCTTCTGATGACAGATCTAGGTCTCCCTCTATCATAAAAATCCCCAGCAGTTGATGATGATGATTAAAATATTACAGAAATAACGTCTTATCTTTAACTGCCGTATTTGTCATATTGTCTAATTAACCTTCTTTGTCATTTTTCTCAATACGACATCAGTTCTCAGTATACCGTTTTTAATAGGTTTAAATGCAATGTAATATAGCATTGAATGATTCATTTTTGACGTCGTCGTGTCAATAACTGCCGTCAGGTGAGCAGACAAATTGAATAACGCGCGTTAGCGCGTTATGATAATTTGTCTGCTCACCTGACGGCAGTTATTGACACGACGACGTCAAAAATGAATCATTTAATGCTTATATTTACATTCCCTTCCTGAAGAAATCAATTGTTTACTTAAATAAATCGATATAAAGTGCAGATCACGGAGGAAGTGAATAAGTAACAGCAGGAACAGCTGTTTTGTAAAACCGGTTTAAACTGGTTTTCACATAGACTGTTGGAATGAGATCGACGAGCATGAAAATATAATCCATGATAAATAACTCTTGAAATGGTGCTTTAAACAATAAAGTCAACTTTTTTGTTGAATAATTATAAAACATGGTGTTTTTACAACATTCATGAAATACATTTTTTAACAAATAACATAGAAATCACTGTTTGAGAACTACTTATGTAAATTAATCGTAAATTCATACGCAGTGAATAGGTGTTGCATTTAGAGGCATTTAAACGTCACGGAATTTAATGGAAAAACACAGTAGAATGTAAATATTATATTATTAAAAAAGCAGAATGCTTACTTCCATGAAATCGAAAGTCAGGTGATCTTTTCTGTTAAATATTCAGACAAAATTTCGGAGAGTTTTGTTTTGATTGTTTCTCGTTTTTAACTTAAGAACAATGTTCTTATAATCAAAGAAACAATTAGAATATTCATTTATAAATACATATATAATACGAAATCGGTGTTTTATTGCCAAAAATATGCTTCATAATCGGACTAATCAGCTTTGTTTAAAGTATATAATCAAAATCACTATCATTCAAGCCAGTCACTGAACGTCTATCCATTTACTACGCATCTCAATCTTGTGTATCCCTTTTTTCATAAAAACAAAGTGGATCAAAGCCATACGGATGTACACATAACATCAGTTTAACCAAATAGATAACCTATAGATTGTTAAGCTCATGAATGAAAAACGTTGCATTGACCGAGGATTCAGAGTAAGCGTATTAGGAATCCGTTATGACTGGGTTTTTTTTCTAAATATAAAATTATTGATTTTCTTAATAGCAAATTAATATTCTATATTTCTGAAAATGTTTAAAGCATTAAAGGTTCGTTTAAGGGGGTGCGCTCGATTGAAACCCTTCTTATTCCGGATTTATTATTCCGTCCTCTCAATTGGTTTGGTAGATTACACTTAGAAGGCCTTTTTAGCCTTCCGCACCAATGATGGAAGGATAACATTCCGGTAAGGCGTCAAAAAGTCGTTTTTAAAGTCGTCCCCTACCAGCTGGACTTCAAACCGGAATGCTATTCTTCCCTCTATGTAAATACCCTGGAACCACTCATTCCATACATTTAAATTCTATAAAAGGCACGAAATTTGATGCATTTTAATGCAGTAATTAATTTAGTTGACAAACCGTCATATTCAATACCTTTCTGAGCACTCGATTGAGACATAAAAATTTTAACCCGTCTGACCTTCCCTACCGCTTCAGGGAATTTAATGGGACTGTTTGTAATAACTCAATGTACAGGGTCTGATATACTTTAACTAATGCTTGGCTTTGAGCAATAGTTCCTGTGTTGTTTTCATGTTTTACTTGTCCAGTTTAATAAACCGACAATACTACTCCGTACTGGAAAATGTCTATACTGTATATGATGATTAACGCCTAGCATTGTATTTGTCTTTCTGAAATAATTCTTAAAGTGATGTACTGAAAATGTTTAACTGAAATAAGACCAAATTGACAGACTTACTGTTTATTATTCATTTAACTACAATAAACAACAGCAGAAGTTGGGTCCGCAGTGTGTTTTAGTACACCCATCATTGCCTCCATAGATCCATGTGTTGATCCATTTAGTGTTTGCAGTGTTTTTTGAGCCGCGATTACCAGGATATATGTGAAGAGCATTGAAGCATTGAGGGCTACCAATAAAAAAAGAGAGATAAGTACAATATTATTGTTATACAAATCAATTATTAGTATATATATATATATATAGAGAGAGAGAGAGAGAGAGAGATAACTGCAGTATTATTTACTTACGCTCCGTAACCGCCATTAGTTTCATCCATGGTTTTTACAGATGAACAGATATCTTTACACGACTTCCCACCATGACAGTCGCGGGGAATGGCGGCGGTGTATCTTCTAGTTGATGATAGACCAATGCAAGCAGATGTTGCAATGGCATGATCATCGCCGATGCTTCCAATGATCTGCGTTCCCAACACTTCAATTATAATACTCTTATGAATTTAGAACGGCAAATCAAATTAAAAGGATATGCTATTTTTAGGTTATTTCATCTTTGATAATATGTCTTTTCTATATTTACGCCCAATCTGATTCTGTTTTGCTTTGGTTTGAGTCTCGGAGAAGTTACTGAAATTTAAAAGCTGGACGAAACGACTAAACGATACCCCCTTGATGCAGAACAAGCAAACTTTTTTGTTAAAGGGTACCTGCAGTGCCGGTCAATTTTTGATATAATGGAGATCTATGTGTAAAAACATCATCCTGAAAATTTTACAGCGATCGCATAAGTAGTTTTCGAGATATTTGGGGAAAACCCGATTTCACACCTGAACGAGTTTTGAATCAAGCCGATTTGGCGCGAGATGAACTGTGACGTCACAGGGTCAACGCCGCTGCATGAGAAACAGGAATATCGTATGAAAACTGTTTGTTTTCTTGCATTGTTTTATCGATATATGAACATTTTTTCTGTTGTTTTATTTCCGTATCAACCCTGGATGACTTATTATACTGTTGTTTGAGTTTAACCCGCATTTTATCGAACAAAAATACCGAATTTGGACAATTGTTTGCTTCATGAATTTCGTCAAATGTGTAACACATTTAACATATAAATGCACACCATATGTAGCAAAATGACAATTAATCAAAGCATCATTGTTATAAGAAACATATTTTGTTAATATTGTCATCCTTTCGATTGATTTCTCAGTGACATTATTAACTGATTAATAATATTGATAATACATAAAGTAATTTCGTAAAAGGTAATTTGGGGTCTATTTCTCGTATAAGGCATAAAATTACAAATGATGTCGCCCGATTATTCAATAATACTGACATCGGACCAATAACAATCAAAATAGTATGCATTCTTTAACAAACAAACACGGGATTATAAACGGATCAAGGCGAAAGTCCAAAATGGCTGCATGATTAAGTCTGTCTCGTATTCTTTTAAAAATACGATAATGGAATTTAATTTTACATTTATTTACATCCTTTGTCAAAATGTTCCACTTTATTTAGATTTCATAATGATTCCTTGACAGTATTACAATTTAAGCTCTACGGAGTTATAAAGCGTTTAATTGCTGACCATAGCGCTCGAAAGAAAGTTGCACTTTATTAAATAAGAAATTATAAATCCGAAATAATTACTTATTCACATAAAAAAGGTCTCAATTGCTGAATTGTAAATTTGGTCATTATTTAAGTGATAAGATAAGTAACAATAAATGCATTTACCTCGAACATTAGTTTTACTATTTAATAGTATCATGCATGATTCTTTAATCACTGATTGGCGGACATGTTTTAGCTGACGAATGCTTGATTTTACACAGTCTAATTTATTTTTCTGTTTTATCTGTTAACAATTGAGTAGTTAATCATACACAAATCAATTTACCAGTCTAGAGGTGTGAAACCCTCTCTTTGTTCACCAGACTCGTGTACCTTGTGTATACATACCCCAGATACACGTGTGTCTGGAGCAGTGGCTTCGTTAGTTTACCTGTTTACCTGTGTCGTCATCTCGGATCACTCGTGTGTGAAATGATATTATGTAATCAAAAAATGAATAATGAACATAAATTTGCCCATGTAAGCGTTTTAAGATATCGTATTCATCGGTAAAAAGGCGAGGAGAATAAGAAATTTTAAAATCCTTTAAAAAGAAATCTGATTGTAATAAAATAATAACGGATACAAATTTCTAGATCTACAATACTTAAAATAACAAGATACGTCAAAACATCAGACCTATATCAATCATTTTGGCTGAAAAATCGAATTAAATTTGTATAGCTTTGTAAGGAAATTTCCCTCGTGTTGACCTCGTGACGTCACTTCCGCTGAAGCCTCGTTATCGCCTAATTCTGATTTCTCTTGATTAGATTTCCGAAAGCAGGTAAAAATAGCCACTTTGAAGAGGCGTAACTCCGTTATTTTTGCACCGATTTCGATGCGGTTTTTTGCATTTAATTTTGGTAAATAAACTCTTTAACATATGTTTCACATCGGCTGGGCTGCAGGTACCCTTTAAGATTTGACGGCCATGTTTTTTTTAATGCGAAAGGTTGGAAATAGTAAACACCCTAAATACCAACTTAAAGGGTTTATTCAACGATGAATGACGCTTGTGAGTATTGACCTCTGTTAAAGCAGAAATGGCAACATCTTTTTTTAATATAGTTTAAACACTATGCTTGCTTTCACAAATTTAATGCATTTTAACTCAACAAATTGAGTTCAAAGGGAGATAACGATAATAATTAGTTTTCTTTTATTTTGTTTCAGACAACAATATAATTTTTAAGGTAACTTATTAATTTAAAAAATTATTTAATTAAGATATTAATTAGATTAGATTAGATTAATTAGATTAATATAGTATTTGATGAAAAAAATTATTTAATTGTAACCAAATCAGTAATTTATCTGAGATGTAGTCTTTTTAAATAAATGGAGTTTTCTATTGCAACGTTTTTAGAGGTTTTATTGTTCCCACTTAAGATGGGCGGCGGGTTTGCCTTCGTCATCAAATTCTGTACGCAATTTATACAACTTGCATGGCCCTTTTGTGCACATTAGTTTATGACATCATAACGGATACATCTCAAGTTTTCCTATTACACTCTAAAGCCAAAAGCTGTAAATTAATATATAATGGTATGATATATCAATGATATATTATTATATTATTACATGTAACTATTTTATACCAAAAAAGGGAAGAGTACAGGCGGGGATTTATATTTTCTAAGTTGTGAAGATCTTGATAAGCAAAATAAATGCCCACAGCTTACAAATAATATCCGTTTTCTAGATTCAAGATTATAATATACATTATGTTTAACTGATATTCCGACTGAGCAAATTAATATGGAAAAGGGGAACTGGATAATCTTGGACTTAACAAATTTGATGCTTTCGTTCTCTTCGTGATTAAAATATTCAAAAGATTATGTAATGCATCATCTGATTTCGAATAAAAGTGTAAAAGTTAACATTTCTTGTTAATATTTTTCAATTAAGAAATGAAGATAATAATTTTTCTATTGATCGACGTATCAAAGAAAAAATTGACCGGAAAACTTCATCAATGCGCTACGCGCATTGATGTAAAAGTTTTCCGGTCAATTTTTTCTTTGATACGTCGATCAATAGAAAAATTATTATCTTCATTTCTTATCATTTAATAAAACATTTTCAAATAAAATAATGTGAAGTGTCATTGATCAAACATGTAAATAAATGTAAATGAAGCGGCGCGTATGAATACTAAACAACAACAGCAACAGTATTCAAAATGGATGCGCCTTCAGCTGATGCAGAGCTATTGAGCTGAATTTAATGGATTAAACACAAAAAGTGAGTTAAAATCTGAGCCGGCTGAATTGAAAACGAAAGGAAAATACATGCGATAGCTTGTGATATTATTCACTGTGCAGAAAAACTCGTATTAGAACTAGTTTTCATTTGAGACGCTGGAAAATGCAACTGGACATAACCATTCAAGGAAAGGCGATCGTGAACGAAAATAGCTGATATGTCGACAAAGAATAGTATGTATAAGCGACTTTTGTAAACGTTGTGGTAACTAGATAGCCAGTGATGTACTTAAATGGCATATCTGCCGTTTGGAATGCGCCGAAGGAGTTGATGCATTACTCATAGCTTTTCTTTACGACGCTATTTCTGATAACCGATCATGTACGTGTGTAAAATTTGAAACTTATGATTATCGTTACCAAATTTTAACAGCAGTGCAGTGTTACCGTGAAAGTTTATAGGTCTATATGTTCGTTATAATATTCCTGGAAAAGGAACAGCCAGCCTCGCTGTAAATGTTGATTTATCTCTAGCAGACGAAATCGTGAGAAGACGCTTAATTTTCTGTTTCGTGAATCAAATAATGTGTTTCGTTCATTTTTGAAGGTTAAACTTTCAAGTTTTTATATTCACAAGATTGCATTTTCTTTGCTGACAATAAAACAGACACAACTTTACATTTTGTTGACAGTGTTTATCTTGGAAATACCCGTTCTATAAATAGTGTTAGACCAGAACAGTTGAGAAAAGTAGATCCGGCAAAAATTTTATTGATGCAGGTATCAAAGAAATTTTTCAACCAATCAGAAGCGCCGATATCTCATCAAACGAATAAATATTAAATGATTATCAACTGAATTGATGTATTAATGTACATAAAACCGGAGGTACACGAGAGGCTGCGCCGCAATTAAAAACTTTGAAATAATGATAAAAATATATTTAATCTCTTTCATATTCTTAAAAAGTCTTAATATATGTATATATGCATGTTCATGACGGTAGGTGGTCTAATCACTAGGAAAATGGTCACTTGAACTGTTACAAAGGTATGTTTTTGAACATGGATATATGTGCGGGTATGTAAAAAGTTTTCTCTTTTCTCTTGTTTTGTGGAGAATACTTTTGTAAAAAGAAACTGCATCGTCCTTTGCACATTAAATCGGTAAAAGTTTTAGCTTTAGAAGTCCTGAATATAGTGTTTAAATGATTGCTATCACTGAGTAATAGGAACAGGTTTAACATTGTTGACGTCGAACTCATGCTACTCTAATGTTTGGTAGAATAATCAGAAACATTACATAAAATTGCAAGAAATCTAGCGAGAACACATATGATTTTTTACATACATAATTTGTAAATCACGTTTTCTGTACACATAGAGACAGTTGATAAGTTTTAAAGGATATTTGAAATTTCGCAAAATAACTCGATCTCGAATATAAAGAGCAATATACTCTTTTTCCTATATATTTCCTTAGAAAAGCATCAAAACAGCACCACAAACAAAGTTTAGAGCGGCATTGCATAAAAAAAGCGTAGGCAAATTTGATGAAAAAATTTATATAATGACCTGTTTATCCTAAATAACGATTTAACAAATTTTCAGGGCACGTTTGGTCATGAGATTTGTTATGGGGTAAACCCGTGACCCACCTTAAATACAACTATAAGCTTTTGAAAAGAATGAATCCTGCATTGTTTCCTGAAACTGAAATTTCCGGACTTTATGTTTTTGGTTAACACATTTTTTTTAAACATTTTGAATTCAATTTTGTTTTCATTAAATTACTTTTCAACAGCCTTTCAAAAAGTATAGGATACAAATAAAATATATTTTTAAACATTATTCCTTTACCCTAAATTTACAGTACTCACCTATCATGAAACCAACAAAAATGTTTGAAACCATGTTGAACAGTTGCTTCTAACAACTGTATTTTAATCAGCTGACAAACTGTGTCTGAAAAAAACACGGATATACAGCTCTTTTATACTCAATTTTCTGGGAATACCTCATTGTTTCCCGTCAAAAGAGTTTGAACACATACGCATATTTGCACATCTTGTAAATAAAAATGACAGCTTGCAATCCAAATCAATAATTTGATTATAGTTTAAATTTGTACTTGATACTTAAATATGTTGTCTTCGATTAAAGCGCATGTTGATATTTATTTACAGAGGGTGGGATAGTGTTTGTTCATCAAAATAATGATAATTCAAAAGAATTGGTTAACAATAAAATAGAAACATATTTCATATTAATGTGTGGGTGCGCTGAGCATCAATGGAACCATTTGTAATAGATATTGTATTTATCCGTTCTATATTTCTGAACATAAAATTAACAATGTCTAAATAAGCCTTTTTATAATTCAACAACTTGGACGAGGTAACAAGGACAGTTAATATAAAGTTACTCTGAATATTTATGACGGACATACGCTGGTTGCAGTAATCTGTATATAAAAACAATATTCAAAAGTAATACCAATTTAACCTTAGAATTCTCGACTGCGACCAGAGCTATTTCTTTAGGAATACAATCACAATGTTAGATATCTTATAGTTCCAAAACTGTAATAATATGGATTCTTTTTTATTTGTCTATTCATGTTGTTTCCGAGGATATGAAAAAATTTAAAAAGAAGAAAAGATAACTTTTAAACGAAAACATATGTCTTAAATATTATCATTTATTTTTATATTACTTTATGCAATGAGTCTAATTTTTTCCCGTTTTTAATTACACTACATCTTCAAGAACACTTCATAACTTATTACCCGTATATACAAATATTAATAATGATTTCACTTCTATAATGCAGACTTATTTTAAAACTCTTGTCCAAGAGAGATTTACTATCTCTGCAGTTATCAATACTAGCACAGATTAATGATGCATTAATCGTCTTGATGTTTGACAAAAATAAAGTCAAATATGGCTTTGTGTTCGAGTTTTCTCAGTACTTTGATAATTTTTTTTTGTTTGCTGCTAGTTTCTACGCGCTAAATGGCAGCTGTTAGTGGCTGCAAACTGAGACTGGTGTCTCAGTTATCTAGCTTGTCTTAGAAAAGCTCGTTTGACATGGTAAAGTAAGTTAACGAAAAAAAGTACTTTCATTTTAAAAGAATTATAAGGGGGAGATAAATTCACTCTGATAACACATTACTTTGCAGTTTTATAAAAGATATTGTACCATCTGTTATTTATCGAATTAGCATATGAACAAGGGAGCTACATAATAATGACATTGTCAATATACACAGGAAATAACTCGCCAAAAATAGTTTGCCGTCGTCAAATATCGCTCTGCACTATTGGACTCTAGCATAATAGACAATATGTGATATTAAAAAATCGTTACGATGTAAATGAATTTCAGACTAGATGTATTGCCTTTAAATTAGTGCATGAATAAAGTCATTACCGATCTTCAATTTGGCTGCACAGGACATATCGTTCAAACGAGTGCACAGGATGGGGAAAAAAACGAGTTTCGAACGAAACAAAGAAAAATTGTGGCTAGATTCTTATTCTTCAGGGATAGAAAACTGGTATGTTTCCAAGCACCCAAGAAACTAAAAGGATCCAACATCTGGGTTAATCAGCAGTTCCCACCAGAGATAGAGGAGAAGAGAAAGACATTATACCCTCTTAAGAGAAAGGCCAGAAAGACCCGTCATCGAGTGAAGCTTGTGAGAGATAGCCTCTACTTATACATTGACGGGCGGCTTTGTGTCACCAGCAGTAAACTAATATCAGTAGTAAAAAAAATTAAAAGCAAAGGAGCGCACACACACACACACCCTCTCTCTCCCTCTCTCTCTCTCTCTCTCTCTCTCTCTCTCTCTTTTTTTTAATTTCTTTCAAATCAGAAAAAAAATTATGTATCGTTTAGCATTGTTACAACCAAAAGAATTTACCTCCTGACATTCCAAGTACCATTGCCTAAATTGAAATTAAAGATATAAATCCCATGACTTTGGATATTTTGGTGACTAATAGGATGAATGATATATACACTAAATTCTAATTAAGCATTGAATCATTTTGCTTGAAAGATATAGTCTCCTAATTGCAGCAATGTGTGCACAGGTATTAAGTTATCCACGTTAGCGCAATATTGAAATTTGTTTGCACACACCTCTGCAGTTATGTGACTATATTAAAAAAAATTAAATGCTTATTTTTACATTTTTTAACTTCTTGCATTGTATGCAAAAGTGATTTATACGTTAAAAATCCTATTTTATACAAAGGTTCAGTTTATATGAATGGAAGAGCTACTATTACAATTACAAGCAAGAAATTTGACCTTTGCTGGCAATGTTGTATTTTACAGCGTTCAACATTTGTGGCGTTGTAAGAACACTTGTCATTTTAACCGTTATATACTCTTTGTGTATTGCAGTGTTATAACTGCAGTATCTTTCAACACACCTTACATGCAAAAAAAATGTAAATATGTCTATAAATAATACGATTTAATACTGGAATTAGACACAGTTTGAAGCTATGCAATTCGGCCAACTGAAAATGAAAGTTAAATAGAAGCGGTAGGTATATTTTTAAACATGTTTTACAAAGGGTTAGAGAATACAAGGTTTTGCTGTTGGTTTTTTGTTTACGCAAGAGGCCCAAAATAGGGCTCCTTAAATCTTTGTTTATCATCAAGAGAGGATTTATGTACTTTAAGTTTACTTTAAACGTATTCTACATATTTAAGAAGGAATTACCCCTCCCCCTTCCTTTATTATATTGCTACTAAATTGTATAGATACCAACAACAACAAAAACAAAATTCAACCCCCACCCCCCAAACATATTTCTAATTGTACAATCTACTCTTTCAATTATTCTAAATACTGTACACATGGTTACTTTCGCCCCTTGCAATGTTCGCCCTTCTACACTTTAAAGCAATTTCGGACAGCGTTGAATTTGCCTATAAACAGTGTTTAGAAAGAGATAATTACTGACGTCAATGTTCGCCCTGTATTGAATTCGCATGTGACAACGATTGCGAAAGGGCAAAAATTTAACATAAGCAATTATTTCCTTGCATGTAGTATATCATGTAGTCTTGGAGATGGAGCGGGATAATGATTTTCTAACCGGGTTTTCCAACGGAAAAATCCGGTTATTAAAGTATTGAAAATGGCGGGCGGGCGGGCGGGCGGGCAGGCAGCTGCCAAAAGGGTTCCCTTATTGTACGTGTAACTCCTCCTACAGTTTTCAAGATAGGAAGTTGGTTTCTTAGCAGATTAATTGTACATGTATCAGAGGTATGCATATTGCTAAAATTTTGATTTCTGATAATTTATGAAAAAAATACCAGCTTTTGAACTTAGTCATTTTTGGCAAAATATTGCATATAGGGTACTCCATTTCACTGGATACGGTAGGTAGTGTTTATAAATTCAGGGTTGACATGAATTATGGATACTGTTCACATAAAAGGAAACCTGGTTTCTGTCACATTTACATCTTTTCACTTGTTTTTACATTTTACTAGAGCAACTACCTTATATAAAATGTTCCTTGCTACTTCAGCTTAAATCACTATGTCAAATTATTAAAAAAAAAGGATTAAGACGTTGTTATCCTTTTGTTAACCATTGGCAATGTAATATCTGTAAGGAATGACTACACATAACATTATGAAATGTTTCAATCCTAATAGTTACCAATCCTTTCAGGTGATCGTTATTTACATAAAGGGGCACTATCCCACCCATTAGAAATCAATAGTAACTCGTGCTTAAAACGAACACAACATATTCACATATTTATGAAAAGTTTTAACTATAATTGAATGATTGATTTGACTCGACAGCTGTCATTATTAATTACAAGATGTGAAAATATGCTAACATATTCATTTTTTGACAAAAAACCAGGGGATATCTCAAGAAATGTTAATATATCCGTGAGATGTATAATCGTGTTTATTCGGACATAGTCTGTCAGCTGATTAAAAAATAAAGTTCGGTATGGTTTCAAAGATTTTTGTTGGTTTCATGAATTTAAAAGATATGTACTGTAAACGTATGATTTATTTTTAAAAATGTCACTTAAAAGCTGTCTCAGTATAAAAATATATATTATAAAACACATGACTTCAAAACGTTAGCAGTATTATTTCGACTGATATCAAATTTCATGCTCTTTTGCATACTCTGGTATGAAAAAATATCATACATGTTTATACAATCGTTGTAAATTGTCATTGGGAAAATATCAAACATTTCATTAGTGCGTAAAATTTTTATGTTTTTATTACCAGCGCTAGCACATTTTCAGAATTAAGAGATTAAAAAAAAGCGAAAAAAAATCTTTAAAAAAAACATTTCATTTTGCTAGGAAACGGATATGGGCGTTATTCAACATATTTCCAAAATATTTATATATTATATAATTATTGCATAATATATAAAGAAAACTAACATTGTGTTAAAAACTGATATTAAAAGACAATCTATTTTGGCAGCAATTGGCACTACGGTTCTAGCAATTGGGGATGACTATGCAATTGCGCGAGCAGCTTGCACTGAATTGGGGTTGGAAAAAAGATATACCGCTGCAATTCCTCGAGAACGAGGGGGAAAGCCATGTCAGGATATTTGTATCTTAATAACATGGACGATGATAATGAATTTCGCTGAGCGTGAGTTTTTAATGTAGAACAAAATTATACAAAAATGTACGTCTGATTGCAGCAAATATATATATATATATATATATATATATATATATATATATATATATATATATATATATATATATATATATATATATATATATATTACACTCATTTGTTTTGAACGCGTTGTTCAAATCCACTAAACTAGAAACCTAAACAACAATAGCTGGAAACAGTACACTTTTCTTTTTACCTTGTAAGGATGAGTAAGCATCCCCTGTTGATCGGCCGCACTGGTTAAAAATAATTAAAGAAACGTGCTTTTTATTTTACATTTTGTTGATAAACTTGATATACGTTGAATTTACTGGCATAAAAAGGAAAATGTTTTCTTGTACATTGTACATTTTAATTTTGAGGGGTACAGACACGCAAATGAAGGCAAAATAAATTGATGGTATATAGATAATGATATATGTTAGACAAAAGGCCTAGACTTAAGACGCTAGACAATTTACTACAAAAATAAAGAAAAAAAATATTGTACAAAAAACTTATTCAAAACACACACTATTTCAATGTAGCAAGCACATGCAAATCAGAATGAAATGTATGAATGTCAATATTATCAGTTTAACTTCTTCAGCTAGTCATAATGAAATATGCATTTACTTTACATGTAAAACGGAATTACCAAAGCAGGGCCTATTATGTTTGAAAATTGACAAGTATAAACAAAGAGGCATAATTCTAGAAAAATGCAGATAAATTTAAATTCAGATTTTTCTCTATGTGTCTGAGGTCCTGTAAACATGCAACCCGTGACCGTAATATGAATAAACGATTTTTAAATTGATTTAAGATATTTTATACATTGAGATATCATTCCGATTGGTTTTTAAGCTAAGAAGCTGTATGTAAGAGGACTTTGCTTTTACCTTTTTATCTGACTTAACAAAGAAAGTTGAAGAACCTTGCTAACTCTTTATCCAACAATTGCTCAGTTATTTTCATACTATATTGCATAGATAAAGTTATGGAAGATGGAAAACATTTACGAATGCGCTGTGAATTTTATAGCGATTTGCGCCTCGACTTACATGTACAGGCCAAAGATATTGAAGTCAATTTAAAAAGAAAATTGTGAAAGTGACAAGTAATACTTTTTTAAAGTATTGTATTTAAAATTGGGTAACTAATGCTCAATGCATTTCTGCGTCTTGTTTTTAATGTGTCGACGTTAAGACACCAACAAATTCTGACGTCATGATAAAAATATACTTAGCGTAATATATTCTTAGCGTCAAAATGAAGTGTTTAAAACCAAGCTAGACTATTATTCTTAATAACATCTGATTTTTCGATTTTTTTATTCTGTAAGAATCACTCAAAACATGATTTTGTGATTTTTATGGTGTATTACCGCTAACGACAAAGAGCACACGGCGGATGTGACCGGTCAGAAGAGGATGCTCACTCCTCCATAGGTCCTTATCCTACCTCTATTTATTTTTTTAGATCTGTGTTGCTCTGCTTTCAATTTGTATTTCGTTTTATAGATTTTTGAGATGGTTGACGGTTTGTTATTGTCATTTTTTTTTCACTGTATGATATCTGGTGATAACGACCAGTGGTCCAAAATCCAAAAGAAAATTACAAATATGGAGCAGTACCAACAAGGCCTTCAACAAAAATAGAGGTAGGATCAGGTACCATTAAGAATATCTATAAAATAAACTAAATAATCAGCGACAGACTTTAATATATGATAGTTTACTGGAGTAGGGTTCACTGTTAACCTCCACATAAATATAGGCCTAACTTCATTGATCTACGAGGTCTTTCAAAAATTCCAAAATACGCTAGCGCATATAAAATTTGCTCCTTCAGTTAATATTCACACCGCATGTTAACGCATCAATGGATATTATATCAAAAATTTCATTTCTCGTCATATTATGAGTA
Organism: Magallana angulata; assembly: GCF_025612915.1. Lineage (NCBI taxonomy): Eukaryota > Metazoa > Mollusca > Bivalvia > Ostreida > Ostreidae > Magallana > Magallana angulata. The sequence goes on from NC_069112.1 coordinate 20,309,959, forward strand.
CAAACGTTTTATATATCGGTGGAGTATCAGCAGCACCGCTGTGCGCCATGAAGGGAGTTGTCAAGGTGATTGACAAGGCATGATCTCTCGCCGACTACAAAGCTGTCCTAGATCCGCTTGTGTGTAAATCAGTAGGTTTCGTAATTTGCATTAAGAAATGAAGATAATAATTTTTCTATTGATCGACGTATCAAAGAAAAAATTGACCGGAAAATTTCATCAATGCGCGTAATAGTGTTAGATCAGAGCAATTGAGAAAAGTAGATCCGGCGAAAATTTTATTGATGCAGGTATCAAAGAAATTTTTCAACCAACCAGATGCGCCGATATCTCATCAAACGAATAAATATTAAATGATTTAAAAATCACTCAACTTTCTGTTTCTGATAAAAATTGAAATCGAGTAGAAACCTTACTAGGTGCATTGCATTAGCAACAAATCTCAAAAAGGTTCTTATTACCAACATTTTATGTTAAATGGATAATAAAATCCACTTTTTCATTGATAATTTTAAACATTACGAATATACCGTTGAACAAATTACATCTTTCAGTTAATTCTTTTTAGAATTTTTTCAGAAACACAACTGGATTATTCAGATTGAATCATTTATTATATACTTTATCTCATATGTAATAATTATATTATGTAAAAAAAAAATTACTTCTTTGAAAAGATGTGATATCATCAAAACGTTTTTATTTACATAATTTATATTGATCGTATTTATCCAATTTATCTGATATTAAATTCTTTGTTTATTCCACTTTGCCTTAAGAATGTCTTCAATGTTTTAAACGGACGTCATGTGTGCAGAATTTATTTACAGAGACGCATGTACATTTACATTTTAAATAAGAGAGTATTTAATAATACATCATCTCGTGGCTTGGTGTTGTTGCTTTTGAACATTAAACGTCGCTGTCGTTGGTATATAAGAAACTAACAAGCAAAAAAGAAAAAGCTCACAAACGTTAAGAAGGCAACAATATAAATAATTAAATTCCCAACGAAAGACAGTTAAGAGGGCTCCATGGTCGAGATCAATTTTAGACTATTTTAATCTCCTTATGAAGAAGAGCTATGTATTTGAAATATGGGAAAATGATGAAATAATATTTCTAAGCTATAATATTTTGAATTTTTGTTATCTTTATATTAGTGTTTGACTAAAAATACCATATATCAAAGTTTAAGGCAAATTTGATGGTTATTTTTTTACCACACAGCCTCCTAAAGAACCTATCTAATGTTGGACAAGGTTTTGTCATAGAAAACACAATGCACATCATCATTTGTTTTCTACTGGGACTTCATACTAGCGACAATTCTGTTATTGCTTAAACATCTATATATTAGACAGGCCACTTCTTCCGTTCTTTTAAAGAAAGGAAGACAGTGAACTTCAATAATAATTTGTTTTTGGTACAATTCACGCCTATATTGACGAAGATTGTTAAGACGCAAAATGTAACAACGATTAATCGATCATGTTAATCATTCATTCCATTAACTTTGGTACCTTTTAATCTTGACGCAAGATCATAAACTGTAAATAAAAGTAGTAAGTAATTGATACATCTTGAGCATAAATCCGGTTTGTGATCTACTTCCGGTTTATGATCTACTTCCTGTTTATGATCTACTTCGGGTTTGTGATCTACTGTAACGTTTATTGCAAAAAAGCAAATATATTTTAAAACAAGTAAACAGAAAACAATTAAAACAAAAAAGTATAGAATAACACACTGGAATAGATATTTTTATCAATATTAAAGTCAATAAATTGTTCGACTCACCCATGTTCATGAAAAAAACTTCACGCTACGATGCACAAATATACACCAGCCGTTTCTTTTAACAAATGAACGGCTCGATTTCCGGACAAATCCTACCATTCCACGACCCAAGATAGAAGAATCCAAATCAGTGTGAGGCGACATCTTTCGCCGTGACTTTCAATACTAATTTTGTTTAATACAATTAATGCCAATATTGACGCAGCATTATTTTGATGCAAAATGTAACAACGGTTAATCGTTTATAATAATTAATAATTTACATAATTTGCTTTGGTACTTTTAATTTTGACGCAAAATATTACACTGTGAATAAGAGTAAAAAGTGATTGATTCATCTTGAACATAGTTCCGGTTAATACTATATTATAACGTTTATTAGAAAAAGGCAAAAATAATATTTGACATGTTAACAAGTTATTAAAACAAAACAGTATATATAAACCGAATGAAACAAAAAAGAAACAAATAACACATTGGAAATAGTTATTTCATCACTATTTCAAGTCAATCAATTGATCAACGCACTTTACTGTTCATGAAAAAACTTTCACGCTACGATGCAAAAAAATCACACAAGCCGTTACTTTTCACAAATTAACGGCTTCAGATGCGGACAAAGCCTATCATTTCACGTGCTAACGTAGAAGATTTCCAAACATTCTTAAGTCCTCCGTTACCATATCATCATCAGGGTTCGCTCCAGTCCAGTTAGTGAAAGTAACAGGGGTGTTCGAACCTATCCACACAAAACTGTCCTCCACGCTGATATCGTTTCCTCCCGTCCATGTTCCACAATCGTACTTTTTTTCACAGTCTGAAATGTGCGCCAAATTTGAAAATTAAAAGTCCAGGCAAAGCCAAAACTCAGCCTCAAAACTGAGATTTTACTTCAAATTTATGCACAGTCAAAAAAAAAAAAGTCAAAAATAAAGGCACAGGCCCCGCCGTCACCAACTTTCCTCATGTCAATATTCAGCGTCAAGTATGGGATTCTACCTCAAATTTATGCACTTTTCTTTGACTTTGGAGTGACGTATTGACATAAAAAGAAGAAGTCACGTGGTGTCGAGGATCTTTACTAGTTAAGGCGCTAAAGAAACGCAAAAGCACCATTTGCAGCTTTTACGAAAGATGTTTATGATAAACACAGACTAATAGTTTTAGTATTATGTTGTCTTGTGTATTTGTCTGAAATAATACTTTTGGTTTTTTAACTTTATGATTTTCATATCAAAATATCCAGATTTCATTAGCTGACATAAACAGTTAAATTTATTTTTTTTTTTTTTACAGAAGGTGTATTATACCAAACGATAAGGAATTATTTATAAGCAATCCATTTTAAAGAGATCTATAGGACATTGGTTGTTTTCATCTTTTATCTTAGTTTCTCATGAAAATTCAATATAATTTCCCTGTCTGCAATAAAAAAAAACTTAGTCAACACAAAGAGACAATGTATCCATCCTCATCTTGCAACACCAAAACAAAATGAAATCTAAACGGGTCGTTAATTATATTTATATTGAAACTCTGAAGCTCCGTCATTAACAGAATAAATTGACACTTACATACGTTGTTCAGCAAATTTTGAGTGATCCAGGTGTATTCTCCATAGAGATAGTGCACAGAGTCTACTAGTGCTTTGAAGGTTTCATATGAATAAATAGTGAATGCATAAGGCACAGAAGAAAAACTAGCAATGAAAGAGTGCTGGATAAAATTTTAAAGACATTGCAAAATCATCTGTTAAAGAGAGACCACTCTATCAAGGACATACATGTAGAACCCATAATCAAAAAACCAATGAACCTAAATAAAACAGAGGTCCGTGAGATAATCAAGAGCGAAGCAAAATGCGCCCCCCCCCACACACACACACACCAAATGGTTATTGTTACAAATGACAATCCATGCGTTAATGGTTAAAAGAAAAAAATGATCAAATATGTTACCAAAAATTTAGATAATTGTATCTTGCGAAAATAAGAGCACATAAGACTTAAAGATATGATTATTTGATCAAACTTTACACAAAAGTAAGACTTTTTGTAGTACTGCCGAATGACTCTTCTCTTAAAATTCTGCAAACTATATATACATGTATATTGATGTGCAGAACATGTTAAAGTATCATAAATATAAGAGTAAAGCTCGACCAAGACTATTATAAATAACACATCTACATTAAAATGTAAATCAAGAACAAGAATAAATCGATAGAATATTTAGACTCAGAAGTAAAACGAACAAAACTGATCTTTCCATCACTTGTATTTGGTTTGAGTGCTCGTTTCCAAATGATATACCAATCTAGTGTGTGCGTAGGTATATTTGATTTTTATTCTCTTCTATGATGCTTTAGTTGTAGTCATTGTTTTCGAATTGCAGCTTTTTATATATCTCGTGATAGAGATACATAAGTTATGAAATAGTGCAATAACTCCTTGAGCAATCTAAATAAATACCTCAAAGTCAATTGATTTTATTAACACACGTTTTGTAATGTTCGTTTAAATATATTTTTCTGCATCAAATTTATTCACTTATCTATTTTTAAGTTATATTAGTCATCAACTTAATTAACAATTATCAGATAAAAATGCAATAACATACGTATACTTTCTCGAAAGAAAACTTTGACTCAAATTTGCATAAAATCTATTCAATAATTCCTATATAATATTACTACAGTATTCATCAAAAACATAAGTGTGATTGCTTAATTAAAAAATGCCTTTGACCCATTTATATGTCAATACAAATTGAAATAGACTTGTACGTTTATTGAATACGCCATCAGTTCTTTGAACATACCATCAAATATATCACATCACATATATGCAGGTTTGCATAGACGACTGACGAAAAAAGTAGAAAATAAGATAATAAGCCTATGAATTTAATTGTTATATATTATCTTTTGTTGTTTACATATCAAACTTCAGGTCCTCGACAAAACAAAACACGTATTAGGGTTTGTTACTGACTGTTTACATAAATTTGCGGTGTCGGTAAGGTCCATAGAAGGCGAGGCGGACTTTATCGACCCCACAAATTTATGTAAACAGTCAGTAACAAACCTAAAAAGTAATAATGTATTGTAAAGACGCAGAGAGCATTGGTGTATAGAATAAATCCTTGACAAATGTCAAATGAATTTATTCTCTAAATTTGTATTGCATAACACAATTTAAAAAAGACAACGAAAGCATTTTTGGTAACAACCCTTTATATGGTCTGAATATTAATGCTTGCTTACAAATAAGCTTTTAGTCGTGTTAAACTTCTTAGAAATAACTAATTTGTATTCTCCTTATGTGCTGAAAGTTCTCAATATGATGAAATATCCGTGTTATGCTCATTATTTTTTATCAAATGCAATTGGTTCTATGAACACACTTTTTAAGTTATGTTCTAATCTATGGGAAAATGTGCTCTTTTTATCATTTGACATAACTCTGTTAATTCAAGCCTTATACTATAGTATAAAACATTGTGACAGGTCGCGTTCAGAGATAAACGTTTACATGTTAATTAAACATGTATAAGTACATACAGTTGGATAAAAGAGAAAAAGTCGGTTTATACATTTTAAACCTATCTTCTTTGAACACATCTCTAAAGATAAAAGGGGCTTTCATTTAAATATATTCTGTGAACATGTACATCTTATTATTAACTACATTTTTCAAATAAAGTTTTCTACTTATTCATATTAGTGTTACATTAAATACAATAATTTTAATCAATTGGGCAGCATTAAATACATTCTCCTATGTGTCTCAACATCTAGAATCTTCTTTTATGTTGCTTGATAGTCTGCACTTTAATAATTCTTCTCGTCATGTCTTTCTACATGTGGTAATCAAATAGCATTGCTTTTATTCAAACAAAAAATAATAAAGTTACTTTGAAACTGGTTTATGACGAATTGTTTCCATACCCATTTAACATATGAAGTTTCTAATCATGATATATAAGTGACACTTTCACCGACATTTTATGTTTGTATTCAAGAATGCGCATAATAATCAAAATGACCTATGTCATTCTCAAATGAAATCTAGTGGAACGCACTCCCAAAGGACGAGAAAGATGATCATTTTATGCTAATTTCTAAAGCAGTTCAGGATGATATAATTTAAATTTGCTAAACATAACGTCTTTGTCAAGCATTGTTTACTCTATTAAAATTCGGTTTAAATTAATGTATCTAAATTTATTTAATGGGCCATTTTAAAGGTGTCACACCTCTCTTTATATTTTACATGGAACTGGACGTTAATTTGTGAAATCACACATTTCATGTCGAGGCTAATAAATATCTTTCTACGTAGACCAAGAAAGGTATTCGAAAGTTAATGCGACGTTGGTCACCCAAACATTGACTAGGATTTCTTTTCAAAACACAAATTCGTGTATATTTGGAGTTCCTTCGCATTTGGACGGTATAATATCATTGATTTAGTGTGCGTGCTGTTGAAATATGACCAGCCAAAAGTTAGGCGACAAAATTTGTTTATGCCTGTTAGACATTTTACATTAAATACCTAAAGGTAAAATATTTGGCAGAATTTCCAGGTCGCGAGAATGTTTATTCAAAGAGAGTCTCTACTACAGACAGAATTAGCAAAGAAGGATAAGTGTAACAGCAACAAGAGAAAAAGTTTGTCAAATACAGATGCGGTAAGTAAGATGTTAAAAAATCTAAGTATCTAATGTTATGAACCTACTTTGATATACACATTTTCATTGTTTGCTGAGAATTTACTTTGAGGTTTTAAATTCGAAAAAAAAATTTATAAAGCAGTTTTCTATATTCCAACAAATAATGCTCTTTCATTTATTTATATGAAATATCAATTGGTCCAGAGCTATTTTATACGCATAAATTGTTCTTCTTTTATAAACACAGAGCATACAAATTAAAAACGTTTAGTGCACATGAAATCTGACGTAATTTATTTTTTAAAAAATAAATGTATTTATGATGAATTGTTTACATGAAAGTATTCCTAGTTGCTAAAGTGTATTCTTTTTAAAAAGATTAAAATTTTCTTTTTTAAACAAACTTTACAATTTTATTTTTTTAGCAAATGCACGAGTGTATTCTTGTTTGAAAGGTAAACACGCAAATGTTTATGTTTATTGTCTGTTAATGTAAAATTTCCTTCCTCTTTTTACAGTTAACTATTCCTACTTGGATAGTTTTGGCTACTAACATACGGAAACCTACTAGTACAATATCTGAAAATACGGCGAGAGCTTCATTCGTCGGAAACTACAACACAACTCTTGATGACATAGAGATTTACTCGGACATGTCAGCGACAGACATGATCGGTCAGCACGAGGAAAAATCAAAACGAGGCAGGATACCTGTTCTATTTATAGTTTTGCTGTTAGTGGTGGTCTTTGTCGCTGTGGCTGTTGGAATTACACTTAGTTTTGTCGCTCGTAGTGGTAAGATTATGCAGATACATGTAAACAGTCAAACCTCATTACATTGAATGTGTAAAATATTAAAGACTGGGTTGCTTAAAACTGTGGTTTACAATGGCCACTGCTTAATAACCAGTTGCCAAAATTGGGATGCTTAAACTGAAGAACTGTGAACGCTAGCGCCCGTTTCCCGCCTACATTTTACATCCAAATATTTAGAAATTTCTGTCAGATATTCAAAAACAAATTTATCTACTTAAAGGTATGATCAAATCCTAATTGATTTATTTCAAAACTAAAATTTGAAGTCAAAATATTAATTTTTAAACAAAAGTTTTGTTTGGGGGGGGGATAATTTTTTTTTCATAGAAATCAGTCTCTATGAGTGAGGAAAGTATTATTTAGCGGCCGATTTGTGCAATAAAACTAAATAAACACATGTTTACGTTACACATTAAAATAAAATTGCATTTTAATTCATATCTGTTGATTATTTTTCGAAAATTTACAAAGCAAAATTCTTTTTTTGGAATGTATTCCGGTCTGTAGACATATGCCTCCCCCCCCCCCCCCCGGAAACAACAAACCCTTTGGTATAAATATGCTAAATTACAATATATAAAACCCCTCAAAAGGAATTTTTGTTTAACGTGGGGGGGGGGGTATGTTTTAAAAAACATTTCCGTTTTCCGTTATTTTCTATTATGAAATGAGCTATTTTAACCCAAAATACAGTTATCTCTCTTTATTTGACCAAATCATTTATATTTAATGAAAATATACATAGATGTTTACATTATTGTGAAAAATAACTTTAATTAGACAATTTTCAAAAAATGACTTTTAGTTAGGCGGCTAGACAATGCTATCGTTCGCAGTCCTTTGGTCGGGGGTTATCTATTTGACCAGTCAAAATTCAATCACTGAATAAGAGAATCGCACCCTTTTAATAGATTGAACTTTTTAAGAAGAATTGTCTAGTAGGTAATTGCAAAGAAAGTTTATTTTACACAAAGCTCAAGGTTCTTCATACTGATTCAAATCTATTTAAGATGCAGTAATAGAATAGTTTAATAAAGTGCGCTTAGATCAACTACATTTAATCATATAAATTGCATTGTTTTCTTTAGCAAGCTACAACAATGTCATTTTTCAATACCCAGTTCTTTAAAGCAAGAACATTCCATTGGCAAATAATTATTTTTATATTTTTGAAATAATTTAATAATTTCAAAGCTACATTTTCATTAGTGTCATCAGGTGACCCTTTTTAGATGCCATCTACATTTACAGTTTCATAATCTTACTTCTCTTTCATCGGAGCGTTCCAACATGGGAGATGCTTAAAAGCAAAAAATCTAATTGTTCACTAAGGCATACATAATTAATCTTATAGTTTTAACTGCATGTATGATGAATTATAGGTACATATATTATGTTTTATACATGTAGATATATGTAAGAGCTAACATTAATCTTATGTACCCTTTTACAGATATAACGAGATTACACGTCACCTTTAGTGTAACAAAAGACAACACAACACAGCAACATGGAACTGACACAGGACAAATAAAAGAAGCAGATGCTTATTGTGAGAAGGTGATAGTGATGTAAAGGGACTGATTTCAGTCATTTCAAGGAGAGCTCTATGACAAATAATGTTTAGCTTTTCAACAATACAATGTTTTAATACTTAAAAAAGATTGTTCTTTATATCCGGATCTAATAATTATTTGTTGTTCACCCTTCACATATTTTGAAGTTGAGAATTTTTTTATCGTAACAGCCAATTATAAAGGCTGAAACAAGCATCACTTCCCATGAATTCAAAGTTGAATTATGCTTTAAAAAGGGAACGATGAAAATTATGAAAAATTGTTGCATATTTTTACAAATTTCTTGGCTCATTTTACAGATAAAGCATGCAATTTATTTGTCGGATTGGAAAAGAAATTTTATCAGTTGCCATTCCTTTGTCACGAGGTAACTTTTGTTCTTCAGCAATCTTTTTGTGTACATCTCAACCTTAAATCGTTATTGATTGATTAGTTGATTGATGTTTTTGTTGTTTTGTATTCTGATTTTACCGGATGATAAACATGTGTTTATGCACATGTATATTTTGACGTGAGCATGTGTCTCTTTGGAAAAAAAATAAATGATTGTACAATTTCCTTTACATCTAGTAATGTTCATATACACTCTGATATTATTTAAATTGTAAAAAAATGCAATATTCTTTATACGTAAAACATGCAATATTCTTTATCTTTTATTATGCCCCCCCCCCCCCCCCCTCGACGAAGGGAGGGCTTATTGCTTTGTTGTTGTTGTCGGTCGGTCGGTTAGGTTTTAGGTACAATCACGCAATATTTGACATATTTGCTTTCCGTTCATTACCTCTCCAAAAGTTAAATAAATTAAATACTGATTTTACATGAAAAACGTGTTTTTGCAAATGATGTAATGTAACAGATTTGTGCAACCTATAATTTTAAAACTTGTTTAGCTTTAGACTCGTCATACTTGTTATAATTATAACGTATTCATAACAATGCATCTCAGATAGTACCTGTAAATGACCCGCATTGATTGTAAGTTCAAAAAGTCAATTTCATTTCCATGTATATTGCATGCACTGAAGGGTTATGTAACCTATAAGGTATGTCAAAAAGCGGGAGGTATAAGTGTTTCACAAACATCTCTTGTTACTTAAAGGAAAACACAGGACGACATCTACTTCTCTCTCACACTTGACCTAAATGACCACAATAGTAAGAGTGACGTCGACGAAATCAAAACAATCGTCATTAACGTCATCAAAGAAGGAAGTGACGCCACCATTCAATCAGTAAATGGACAACACGTTAAACCTGACAAAGGTATGTTAGCAGCTGTATTCCTTTGACTACATAATTTCGTGCCTTTAAAAAAGATTCTCACTGATTCGGAATTTATTTCTAACAGTTAAATGATAATGATTTTACAATATGAAAATGGGATTTGCTGATATCTGATCAGTCTTGTGAACTTGTGACGTAAAAAAAAACAACTTTGATACCTATCAAAGTTGTTAAAAGAACTATCAGTAATGCTAGTACTTGTTTTATAGAATACTCTGTGGTGCAGTTGAACAATGCATGCATAACTAAGTTTGCAAGTTAATTTAAATTCAAATTTTAGCATTTTATTTAAAATTATTTACTCTGGAATTAATTAAATTTGTAAGAGCCATTTTTTTTGTGAATTGTGGGCTTTTTGTTTATTCGCGGGGGTTTAATTTCGTGGATACGTCGGGTTTCAGTAAGAAAACTCTTTCAAATTTTGTTTTTGTCGACAATATACATTGGTTTGGGAGGGGGCTTCTAACGATTACGATAAAAATTAAGCCACCACGGATTCTCATGATTCCACAGTATTCTAAATTAGCTTTAAATTTTAAATTTTCATATTTGAATATATGAACAAAGTGGGGGGGGGGGGGGGGGTTGCAGGAAATAAATAGGCCCTGACATTAGTGAATTTTAAAAGCGGAAAGAGTTACGTTTGGTTATAATAATATACGCATACAGCACCAGTTTCATTTTGCATTAAAATACCTTTAGAACAAGAAGTATAATGTTCCAACCGTAATAATTTATATTTAACAATAACTTCTAATTAACGTACAAAATGTTCTCAACCTTTTAACTCTATATAATATTTATAATAGATTGATTAATAAAGCAATAATTCATATTTAACAATAACATCTAATTAACGTACAAAATGTTCTCAACCTGACAACTTCTCTATATAATATTATGTAGGAATTATAAGGACCAAGAGCACGCCGAATGAAACAAAAGGGACGAAAATCGGTCAAAATGGCACTGTTGCTGATTCAGAACAATCGAGAAAGAAACCAAATATAGTGTCCGGAACAAGAAATGATTTGCCGTCAGGGAGTGTGACAAACAATAAAGATGGACGGAGAATGACAGATATAAAAGTTTCATCATCATCATCAACATTATCATCATCATCATCAACAACAACAACAACAAAAACAACAATTACAGCAACAAAATCAACAGAAAGTGTTAATGAACAGCAAAAGACAACTTTACAAGCCAAAGTAAGGTCAACAGCTAAATCAAAAACAACCAAAAAAGAAGCAATTGTGATGAAAACAGCGAAGACAACCACCACGCCAGGCTCTTCTGATTCGGACAAGAATTCATGGGATAAACTATTGTCAAAAATTTTGGATCAAGAATTGTTCTCCAAATAGTGGTTTTTTTTTCATTAAAAATCAATGCGCTTGGTGTGAACTTCATTGTGCTCCATTAAAATCAACACCGGAGTTAAGCTTTGGCGGTTTCAAAGAAAGAAAATAGATTGTGTAAAAACAACAATTCATAATAATGTTGGTTTTTTTTCATACAACATACATAACATACCCACTATATGCTAGCAAACTTGTACTTTTGTTTTTGTAATATGAATGTGACATTCATTGCGTAAGTGGTAGGCAGCCAATTTCCTAATATCTTTAAACTCCTTATCAAATCTAATTTGTTAATATGTTGTATAACACAACTTCCCAAATTTCTGTGTTTTAATTGATATATAAAAGATTGGTTGTAAAAGTATTTGATTAAAGATAAATATATACATGTACCTTTAGAATTATGTGCCTTTCAATGTAGCTTTACCATTTATACAACACGATACTCTGTGATTTTGTTATTTAAATCGATAAAAAAAAACTGTATAAGTACTGTGTTGTTTATACATGTGTAGGTATCGATATAAATAAATATTTTGGATGTTTCATTACCCTTCCATAGTACTGTTTTAAAGGATTTTTTCTCAGTGTCTTATTCAGTGTTAAACAACATTTCCCAGTAAGAGCAATTGAAATTTGATGAATGTATTAAATATCTCAATTTTATGTCAGAGGTTTTGAAACATTAAACCTGATGGGATTTTTTTTATTGTTTTCTAAGAAGTAAAAATAAAAGTTTTTACTTTGAATACGTTAAATTATTATCCGCTTTCATTTACATTTGGACAAAACACAAAAACGAAAAACACTAACGTCCTAAAACATTGATAACGTCGATAACTCGTCCTTTTCTTATCACTCCACACAAATCGATTCTCTTTAGAACGTTGACATTTCTTATCTATACAACCTGAACCAGTTTCGCATAGAGTTAAAATGGCGTTCCATCAATTCATACTGTTTGCCTCGCTTTTTAGTATTGTTACGTCACAGGTACCGATTCCCAAGCGGAAGCTTGGATACGTCTTCGGAGAGGTTAAAGGTCTCACCCCAGTGAACATCGATGCCTTCCTTGGTCCTGTCTGTCCGGATAGTAAAGAGGTGTTTCCTACACTACTACAATTGGCAAATCACTATGGACCGGACGTTCTTACTCTTCGTATGCACATGTTTCCGCTACCGTATCATAGAAATTCATTTCTCGTAGCAATGGTAAGGATGTGTTCAAATATTATTTTTATTTCTTTAATATAAGTTCATAGTCTATTAACACACATTTCAAGTCCCGCTGACACAGAAACATTTTTCTGATAAATCAAGTTTAGCAAGAAAGACTGCTATTCCAAATGTAAGAATGCTCCTAAATTGTACAAATATGTGTAGGGGGCCCAAGTGGTGAATAGAATGATCAGCTCGGCTCAAGGAGTGTACAACTGGACCGGAAGTGTATACGACAAGATCGACACTCTGTCAAACACTGCAACGAAATCAATGTCAGAGATTCAAATCATCAGGTAGTAAATTTCTAATGATTTACCATTTCAATTATTTCTGTCAGTCTTGTTGATATTCTATTATTCTGTGACAATTCGGCATTAATACTATATTAATAGTCAAACAATTTATTATCTCATCTAGATTGATATCTTTTAAAGGATTCATATTGAAATTTCTGAATATTGCAAACATAATTATGTTTCATGACCATATAACGTATAACGTATCATATACGTTATAAACTCTGTCATTGCAGTATGTTGGGTGATATAGCTGCCGGGCTCGGAATACAGAAATCTGTATTTGTCCAGAAAATGGCGGACCCATTAGTTGATGAGGATGCACGTGTGGAATGGAAATACACATGCACTCGTATGTATTATATATTTGATTGGAAACTTAGAGCTTCAAATTCTGCGGTTTTCATCTTATTTTTATTAAACAGACAGGTGCCTTATCAATTAAACTTATCATTTATGTATTTGTCATGAAAGTATTGAATAGTTGCGCCGTACCAACTAGTAATACATATTCATGATACTTTCATTTTTTCTTATTCTTTTCAAATGTTTTAAAATATGTGTAGTCCGACGAGAAGAGTATTGTTTGTTAGATAATGTTATTGAAAGCTGTAATATATTTTTTTTGTACCTAGGTGGAATATCGGGGACCCCCATGTTTACCATCAATGACGTCATAGTAGCTGCCGACGCGTCTTGGAGTCTTGAGGACTGGAGGAAAGTCATTGACCCTCTCTTAAGCAATAATGTACGTTGAAAACGTAACGTTTGAAAATCACCTCATGTTATGGTGTAATAATTAGAAATTTGCCTTATTGAAGTGTAGTTCAAATACAAGTGCATATATATCAACCAGCATGCACTAAAAGAGAATTAAAATGTTCTCCTCCTCTGTGTGTTGTGAGATTAAGAAATCAAAGTCAATATTTCGATTTGGTTCAGTTGTTTTGGGGGCGGTGGGTTTACAGTTTACTTAATTGTTCCCTTTGTTTGTTTTTAACTATAGTTATGACCATTTAGAATGTAAGATGTCTCTTGCACATATAAATGTATGTACATGTATGCAAAGGGATATGTTACAAGTTTGCAGGTCCTAATTATATATAACTTGTTAAAAGATTGGAAAAAAACATGCTTTCTCAAGGGATCAAAATCTAAATTTAACTGAAGCAGATTTAAGTTAGCAGGGCGGCATGGTTGAAGTTAAGATAGCCCTGAATACCTTCACACAAAAGTAGTCTTTTCAATTTAGGGGTTTTTCGTCATTTCTTGTATTATGAAGAAAAGAAGAATATCTTATGGATTATGCCTAAGACAGAACACAATAAATTGAACTTTTAGATCAGTAAAACCTACATATACAAGAATCTTTGAGATTATCATTTTAGTTATGATTTTAATTCATAATGTTCTCATTTAAATAGAGGACCCCACCCTCTAGCCGTAATCTTTAATGTATGCTGTGATCGTATTGACAATTATTTGATTTTCTCTCCTTTTGTTTTCTATTAGCTGTTTGCATTCACAATAATTTTATTTCCCGTCATGTTGTGTTGTGTCAAGCTGGTTGTATTGTCAGTACTTTGATTTTCCATCATGTTGTATTGTGTCAAGCTGGTTGTATTGTCAGTACTTTGATTTTCCATCATGTTGTGTTGTGTCAAGCTGGTTGTATTGTCAGTACTTTGATTTTCCATCATGTTGTGTTGTGTCAAGCTGGTTGTATTGTCAGTACTTTGATTTTCCATCATGTTGTGTTGTGTCAAGCTGGTTGTATTGTCAGTACTTTGATTTTCCGTCCCTGTATGTTGTACCAATCAGAATTAGATTTGCTGATGTCAAACAGTATATAATTTTAGCATTTAAGCTTCCAGCTTTTTGTCTGTTGAACGCAGCTGTTTTTGTTGGCTTTACTTTAATTTTTGTCTCTTTAAGACATCCTACCAGAGTTTCCATTTCACGGGCTGTAAGATCGGCACAACAAAATGTGAGTACCTGCCCGGTAAAATAGAGTGCTGTACCAAGGGGGAGGCGTGTATACCCAACGTGGGATGTCGGTGCTGACGTCACGACATTTAAATATATAGACAGCATCATACATGTACTTGTCAGAAATATGTAAAATACCGGTATTTTTGTGTTGTATAAAAATAAAGAATACCTACCTCACATGTATGTTTTTATTTTGTTTTGTTCTTTTGTCGGTGCTGATGCTACAACACATGAATATTGTCACCATTTAATATTTTCAAAATATCAAAAATATTTCGGGGGTTTTTTTTGGGTAAGAAAAAAAGATAAAGAATATTTACATTACACTTATGAGTTTGTTTCGTTAAGTTATTCAAAACTTACAATTGGGCATGAATGTAATTCAAAAAAAAACCTCAAACATCGCACACTTAGGATCTCTCTGTAAGGTCTTTTTTGGGTTTTTGAGATCAAAGGGAGGAAAATTGATGCTTCGATTTTAAAATCTTTAAAATATTATAACCTGTTGCAATTTTTGATATTCAGGCATGTACATGGACAGTCAACAATGTTTTTAAGTTCATAACAATAAGATTTTCCTGGATGGAAAAACCACATCCCGGCCTAAGGAGTTCTAAAATGTCTTAACTTAATAATGTACGTTGTCATCCTCATGAATAAAAAACCGCTGTAAATATGCTCATTATGATTAATGATTAACCCCTGAATGAAAACTGCTTTAATGTTTTGAATTTTGACAAGAAAGATAATTGTCCTCGATAATTGAAATAGACGGACCGCACGTCCTTTTTGACGACGCACGTGAGTTCTCTCCCTTAGACTGAAGCTTTTCTCTTATGACTGGTAAGCAGATATGTGGTGGACTTTTTTTACTTGGCTCATTCTCTCTGTTGATTTAATTCAGGTAATTTATTTTGTTTATACTGTATAGATTTGAATTATGAAATCATCTCTCTCTCTCTCTCTCTCTCTCTCTCTCTCTCTCTCTCTCTCTCTCTCTCTCTCTCTCTCTCTCTTTTTCTCTCTTTCTCTCTTAATCATATCTGAAAAGTGGTTGATTTATACCGTTACTTTTCTTTCCTTATCATTTCAAAGTTACTCCTCGGACGTTTTTTTTTTATATTTGATTAATTTAAATGCTTTGGAAAAACGTATCTAATTGAATTTGTTCTCTATTTATTCTAAAGTCAAAAAGGATTTTTCAATAATAGCACTGTGAACAAATTATGTTAAGTTTTTACAATTATTTGCAAATTAACCAGCTAAAATATAATTTGAGAGTAAGAAAGTTGTTCATTCAATGAATTTGATTTGAAATATTCTATAGCCAGGGTAGGAAATTCTACCTGTATGCATGTCTATACACAGGCACCTGAATATATAGTAGGGGTAAAATTTTTCGATATATGACTTATTACGCGACTCATTGATAAAAATTCAGGTGCCTAGGGTCTATTGCCCCCCCGTCTGAGAAAAATGGATGGACGACATTGAGACTGTAGTTCCCTATGAGTTAAAAAGTTGCAAGTGTACGGCGGATAAAATCCTTCCCTAGTTTTGGACTAGAAAAATACAAGAATTCTCGACCTCTTTTTATCTTGAAGCACGTGATAAAAAAGTTATTGTATTTTATTGTATGAAGTATTTCTGTTATCATATGCAACTTAGATTTACTCTTCTGCAAAATATGAAACCCTGGCGACACCTTTCTGTCCGGATATTTTTCCTTCAAAATCCGGAGCATGTCCACAACTTCCGGTATGGACGCCATGTGACTGTCACCTTGGAAACATCTGGTGCAAAAAAGATATTGATTGCCCCGCAAGTGAGAAAAATTTTCATTCAATTTTTGTTTAAGTTTTTATTCATTTTTATTTTCTTTTACCAATGTTTTTTGAATTTCTTGTTAAAATTATTCATTTACTATTTTTATTCTGTGTTGGATTTGCGTCACCTGAAATTTTATTTTCATCAAACATCTGCATTGCATTCGAATTAAACGTATAAAACATGTATTAGATAATCCTTTATACTACAGTGTATGACCAAGATTCATAACAATTGATAAAAATCTTAATACAAATACACAATTGCACATTGTTTTTTTCTTGAGAAAAAAAATCCGATCCGGTGAATGTTAAAATCTTGATTAATTGGGATGTCTGCATGTGCATTGCACATTAATTTTAATTAATTTTAGCTGTTATGCTTGCTGACAGCTAGCCAAGTGGTTTATGAATTCGAGAAGTTTTGTTTGTTTGCCAAAGAATATTATGAAATTGGATCTTCCTTTATTCTGTGTTTTGATAAAATGATGTTTGGGATTATGCTGCTTTAAATAGTATGAAGTTACATTGAATATAAAGGATACATTTTTATGATGCTTGATAAAGTGTCGCCTTTTTGGAATGTGCTGTTAATCATTGCTCTAATTTCTTTAGGATATGGAAACCTTAAGTATTATGTCGTTATTTTGTAAATATAGTGTAATTTATGCTTATTTTTTCTCATTATGCTTAAGGGTGCTGTTTACTCAGGGTTTGAGTTCTCAAATTCGGATTGTTGGATAAAGTTCAATGTAATGAGTAAAATTTGTTCTAAACAAAATGAATTATTATTGACGAAACATTCAACATTTTTACTTTATTATGGCATTAGGCTGAAACAAAAATAGGCTTTTAGCCAAACATATGAAATTCGGACTAAATTTTGCAGATTTTGTTTTCCGCGTTAACATTTTTGGCAGCACTCTAATATGAAAAGTTGAGGTTCAATATCTTAATCTATTTAATTTTTCATATTTTCTGATGGTTTAACCTCACTTATTCATTAAAATAAGGGTATGGTACGAATTGCAAAAGTATTGAAAAATGCTTTAAAACGATAAAAGACACCATATCTCAAAATTTTGATCATTTACCACATATAATTTTTATGTCAATACTATAAGGTTAATATAAGCAGTTCCATACTATAAATGTTTTGTCATCATTCAATTTTTTGTAAACTTGGATCAAAAATGGGTAGGGATTTGAAAACTAATAGAGGAAATTCGGACTGGAATTTTTCTTAAAATTGTCGGTGAAATCTAACTGCTTTGTATTTATGAAGTGCCACTACCATTCATAAACTGTATTTCATTTTTTTAAGTGTTAAATGAAAATAACCTACTTTTTTGAAAGTGAACAATAACAATACAATCAAAGGTCTATAACATACAAAAGATGACTTTTCATTATCATCAGTGGATTTTTTTTTTCATTCTGAGTAAACATCATCCTTAAGTAGACAGTTAGTTATTTTTCGAGTTTTTTGGAGGGTGGGGGTAAGATGCTATACAATAGAAGTATACTATCGTTCAAGTATATGGAAGGGGGACTTAGAGAGAAAATCAAATCTTTTAATTTTAACACAGAAATATAACGTAGATGGGGCTCAGACTCAACAGTCCCCGGGAGAGTGGGAGAGGGGCGATTTCTGAAACTGCGTATAATTGTTTTTTTTTTAATTACGATGTAGAACATATTGAGAATATAAACTTCTATTTCATGTCTTTCTTTTTTGCACTTTAGGACAGAAATGCTGCTCTTACGGCTGTGGGTGCCGATCTATGTGCATTATCCCTGACAAAATTCCTAAACAGATCAAATGTAAGAAACCTCTCACCAGATTCAAAACTTTTGGTGAATGATGGCTATATAGACTATATTTAAATCCTTTAGATAAAATGCTCTGCATTTAGATATTGAAAAAAAAAAATAAGATTTTAAAGCTAAAGTATTTTAATTTTTAGTTTACTAATTGTTTGTTTGTTTGTTTGTTTGTTTGTTTAATTGTTTGTTTGCTTTATAGGCCAAAAATATCATATTTAAATTTTCAGGTAGGTCTGAGGAAGTCATTTGTTGACCAACTATACTATACCATGTTTATATTGGTACCGAATATATTGAACATATTTTGAATTTTATTCAACAGGGACAAGGCACAATTTTAGAAACTTAAATCGCCCTTTCCCCTTAGACTGTAAGCTATCAATTTACCCGGAAGCTTCATTTGAAATGTAACATCTTAGATAAATCATGCTATGATTCTTAATAACTGATCCTGATGAAAATGTTCATCTATTAAGGTAGATCTCAGGGAATATCCTGTTAAAAGATTTCTTTTTATCTAAGGAGAAAGTCGATAATCATTAAATTGATTCAAAATGTATACAAAATTATGAAAACATTTTCGATTACGGTTTTCTCGTCTATTTGCTTGACAGACACTGTTAAGGTTGCCGATCTGTCATACATTTTCCGCCAGAAGCTTTACATATCAACCTAATATCTTTCATTTTAACAATTGTTAATGAATTGAGTGTTTGGCTAATTTTGTATATGTATCAATATATAAAGTGGATATAACATTTCATTGTCAATGTAGATCTTCCACTCCTTATCTCCCCTTGTCAGCTACCAAAACTTCCAGGACCTTGTATAGCCGCCATTCCTCGCTGGTGGTACAGCGCAACTTCCGGTCGATGTGAGGTCTTCCGGTATGGCGGATGTTGCGGGAATGCCAATAATTTTCTTTCTCGAGAGGACTGCGAGAAGCAATGTGTTTGACGACATTTCTGAATCGACACTGAGAAAAAATTCTAAACAGATAATTTTGATAAATTTCACATGAAATAAAATTTGGTAGACTTTCATGATTTTTTTTATCGACAGTGTAATCATTTCATTTTCTGTATATATTAATTTGTTTTAAAGAAAAGGTTGAGGCCTGTCGGCATGTGTGAACTCTGTAAAAACTGCAACCAACCTAAATATAACGCAATCAAAAAATAAATGAATATCAATCAATTTTGTGTATATACCTTTTATTGAGAAGTTATATGAAGAAAACGAATAATTGTGTTTCAAGGCCTCGAATACAATCAATCGATCAGTTAATCCATAAAACGCTACTAGGACCCCGCTGTGTACTCCATCAAAAAAACTTCTTGTGTTAAACTTCAAAAATAGAGTATTTAAATTTAGATCAGCAATTTTAGCGTTATTTTGGAAGAAGAAACACTGCTTTGAATCACTGTGCACTACGCGTCAAACTTTTCAGCAACATGACTGATTCAAATTAATAAGCACGATTCATATGAATTTAATAAATTTCATCGCCGCTCGGAGTCATTAAAATCTGTCTTCTAATTAATCTCTATATGTATTTTTTCTGACGTGCATGAATCTTAATCTAAAGGATTATGGTAAAGAATGGCGAATTAAACTGACAGTTATAAATTTGGATCCTGATGAACATAGTGTCTCTCTTTTAGCTGTCGGGATTTGTAATTTTCTGAAGCAGACCGGACCAGTGTTTTCAAGCCTCTGATTTAAACAGCAATGTGACTGCGCATTTTATGCAGTGGCTTGAGCCTGCGTCATATTCATTTTCTAAATTTCGTGTAGAATTTAACGAGGGATTAATTTTCGGAGAAGAATAAATTAAGGATTAATCCCAACATGTTCTTTCTGAATGGAGTGTTCCTTTTGCTCCATCTCTGTGTTTTAGTAACGGTAAGATAGATTTTGATTCAATTATAATTATTTCGTTTAATTACTTATTTTAATCAAAGATACATATTTTTTATATCTTTATTCATTTTTTATATTAATCTTTTAACGCAATATGTAACTATTAACCGAATTATAGGTGGTACGTAAAGACAAACTTCATAATTGTTTGATTTGTGCCTGTGTGTAATGCAAGGGGGTCCATTAACCCCATCGGTTTTCACATTTAGTCGATATTGATAAGAACTGTCATATAAAAAAAGTTTTTCTTGATATTATTGTAATTTTTAGATACTGTTTTGTTGTCAAGAAAATCTGGTTTTGGTTTCATTGATCATGCACAGCGCAACATGAATTGCGTTGTGTTCAATACTTGTCTTCAATACTGTTTCGTTTTAGTATAATTACCCATGAAAATAAAAAAGCATTTTATACATTCTCGTTTTAAATTGACTAGATAATTGATCAAATATATTAGATTGAAAAATTATCTAATCGCATATTAGTTTGTCATGTTAATAGTTCGGATGGGGTGAAAGCGGATCCAGAATTATTTTTCAAGAGGGAAGGGACAAGTCTAAACTTAAAGGCAGGCGTTCTAATGTGTTCATGATAAAACGTACGCTCGATGATAGACGAAAAAATCTGGGAATGAGGAGGGGATAACATCGCCCACCCCCGCCACCACCCACGTATCCGAACAATAGAAATTATGCATGTCATTTTTCATCCCAACTATTGATGATACCGGATTAGGTTGGTTTTGAGAAAAAAATGTTTTGCAATTATCTATGAATCGAAGATAAAAGAGGGATTAAACTCCACTGACGTAAAAATATAATAGTCATCATTTAGAATTTAAAAAAAAAACCTTATCTTTTAATAACGTTTAAACTTAGATTGATAGTACTTTGAGATAGTTGACGGTTTGTTATTGTAATTTTTTCATTGATATTTGGTTGATTTCTTATAACAGATGTTCGATATTGTTTGATGTTGGGTGTTGGGTTTTGCTTGTTTGCTGGCATCAACGTCACTGAAAATTTACACTCGTATACTGGTATTTGTTTCCATATTGTCGTTGCGTTCGATGATGATATCTGTTGTGTTGCAGTTTGTTGAGTTGGTAGTGAGGATTTTCACTTGTTTTGATGACGCGTATTGATGACCAATCCATGTGTTCTCTTCGGGGTTTATGACGTGTCATTTAATGAATCTCAAAAAAATATACTAATCCCATATAACCCCACTAATCCCATATAATCCCATTAACTCCATTAACTTTACTTTTCGTTTAATATTTCGATTTTTCCTATGTACCTCAGTTCCACAGCAATTCTCATTCATTCCGATGAGAAAAAGTCCATTGTTTTTGTTGGGTGGATAATATTTTATCATCTTTTTTATCTGTTTTACACAATAAGAATGTTGAGTGGTCAGCAACATATGTCGTTCAGATTTACCGACAAGTTTCAAAATAATTAAATTTTTGATATGAACTTTATTTTTGAAAAGTAAAATCCTTCAATTTTACTCCATTTACCATTTCCTATATTTCTTCAAAGATATTTTCCTCTAAGGTACGTGACTGTAACAATGGTCATACCATACAGCCCATTTATATCTGTTTTTTTTAAAGAGTAATGCAAATTGATTTATTCTCACTGCATAATAAAAAAATATTTCCCTCAAAATAGAGTAGAATTATTTATTTATAATATTATAAATATTCAAGTAATATTCCTTCTTCTTAATTACTGTTGCATCAAAAGTAATTAAACCAAATCCGTAGCACGTAAAAGCGCATTTTCCAATCTGACCTCAATGACCTTACAAGGTCATTATTGCACAGATATGACAGATACCGTTCCTATTTTTACCTGTATTCACCTGTTGATTGTTACCTGTGTTTTTACCTGTTCTCGCAACGTTCACTCAACTCAACGTGTATGACATGTTATTGCCATATTTGTGATAATGGAATTACATTTAAGCATTTTATTGTTAACGTATGCGTTATTTTATCTGCACAATTTCTATATATAATTCATCAATATGCATTTTTGTCATTATTTTCAGCGGTTCGAAATAATTTTATGCATTCTTAAAAATTCAGAACCGCCACCTTGTTATGTCGTCATACTTTGAAAAAATGTTAATATTTTATCTTATTGAGAACTCGACTAAAGAAAACCATTATTGCCTGCAGATTTAATTCTAAATTCGATCGATTTATAAAAAGCAATGTTAGTCAATCTTGGTATGTTTAGGTACATGTATATGAAATTATTAAAATATGATATTTCTACTGAAAATGTTAATGTACACTTAGATAGAGACAACTTTTATAATTATGATCATACAAACCCAGTTGATCAGATAAGTATTATGATAGTGGGTTTTTTTTTCTTTTTCGTTACAATCATAAACTTAGTCTACTACATTCTTTCTTTTGTGGTTCATGGGTATATGATTGTATTACAGCAAAAATAACCCGCGTCACTGGCTTTTGTGTTTTCTTTTATAAATATTTTTAAATCTTTTTTTTTGGGGGGGGGGGGAGGGGGGGGGGGGCAATAATTGCTCCTTTAACCACATGTGAGAACCTCCAAGAATGAATTTCACTGTTTATATTTACACAAGTCTCTGAATCTCTTTTCTTCCATAAAAGAAAAGTTACAAATAATATTGTTATATTGAATCTGATATTAGTTTGTGCATGTCAATTGAGCTATGTTTTGATCGATGAGAAAAAGACATGCTAAGTCTATATAATCTATAAGGACTGAGTAGGAATTCGGTTTCAACATGTAATAAGTTTACTATATATTCATTTATTTGTTCCTTTGAATTATCTCCCATCGTGGAAAGCTTCAGTGAATGAGAAGTGATATTATGAGATTATGGTATCCTAAAAAGCAATTGCAACTCCTCGGGCCTTTTCGGTCGAGTTCGGATATATAACATATGCGTCTATGACAACCTCGCTTGAAATAAATACATTAAAACCTTTAAGGTTTAAGCTATACTTTATCAATTTGAATCATATATATCTATAATATACACCAGAAAAGAAATACAAGGCTATTTAACAGATGCTTAATTTGCGATTCTTATTTTTGTATTGAATTGTGACATCTGGAAACATTAATACATTCAAGTGGATAAATCAAATAAGAGAAATTATATATCGTGTCTATGCCTGCTTTTCGGCCATACAACTTATATAATCACTAAAATTCGTGGTGGCTCAATTTTAGTGATATTCGTGGGTAGACCTCCTCCACGAATTTACAACCCCGACGAAAACAAATTTTGAAAGAGTTGGTTTTCTTACTGAAACTGAAAACTGATGCATCCACGAAATCACATCCCTGCAAAAAAGCAGAAACCCAAAACATTTACGAAAATTGGCCCCGCGAATTTAAATGAGTCCACAGTATTTTGTTTTATACGAAATGTTCAAAAATGATTTTGACGTTCGTGGTCCCACCGAATGATAGACTGGCTTTGACATGCTGTATGGTTAGAAAACTTGTATCATGCACAATTGTACAAAACTTGTATTACACGTATAAGAGAACGTGTTTACCCATCTGTTATCACATTAATTGTTTACATACATGTACATATATATACTGAAGCTACTAATTCTTGCGGGCTTTAGCTATAAATATAGCTATAAGATGTATGTACATTTACCTTTATACATGCTAGTATGTGTTTATATTTACACATTAAATGAAATATGCTACATGTTTAACTTAGCTAATTCACCACATGTTTCTCCTCGTGAATAAAGTTGTTACTAAAATCATTAAGAAAATATAAATAAGTAAATAATTGAATAAATGTATATAATTAAATTTTAATCGTAATTAATCCTATGAAGAAATCACGAACTACGAGCCAAGTTGTCCTAAAGTTGTTTAAACACACCACATTATGTTTTTAATTGTATTATAAATGTCATTTTTTATCCGCAGGGAACTAAATATTTGTATAAATAAAACACGAAAACAATTGGACAATGTCTATTACTTGTTGATCTCTTTTCTTTTCCTTCCTTTTGCCAACAATACAACGAGTAGGAATAAGTTAGGTTTTAAATCTACATAACAATTTGACACACATAAAGTTTTTCCTCGTTTCTATTTTTTTTAACACAGAGAGAAATGTTCATGAATATTTAAGTAAAAAGTTCGCCATAAATCCTAGCCTTAACAAGGGTTTGTGTCGCGGTAACTTTTAGGAAATGGAAAATAATTATAAGCGTGCAGCCATGAGATCGTGTGTTCAGTTATTATTTCTAATTTTAACAGGGGTAAGATTTTTACATTGATATCATTAACGCAATTTTATTAACTCTCTCTTTTAACAGCAAAAAAGACGTATCTATTTTTAATTTTTTTAGCATTATTATAATGGCATTCATGAAAAATTGTTTCATTAATTATTGTATTCTCCGTGCAGATCTTGCTTTGAGTCCGTTTTCTAAAATAGAAAAATCGTGTGTATATGGTTTTAGAGAGAAAGCATTTTCAAAGGTATGCACGACGATGAGTAAAATGAAGGATTTATTGCCGAAATCTCCGGTTCTAATTCGTCTGCTTATGTTAATCATTTCGTCAGCCGGAACATCTTACCATTATAATTCAGATATTTGTATAAAAACTTTAATGCTTTTAATCAAATAACGTCTTTCAGTGGAGACTGGAATATGAAAAGGAAAATAGCATTCACTTTTGTAAATTGAGGAATGTAACAAACGAAGCTTTGAACGTTTTAAATTTAGCGAGTACTATATTTAGCGTAATGTGATTTTTAAACAAGTTACAAGCCAGGATTTGAGCGTATTTCTAAATGAGCCTAGTTTTTGGAACTCACGATTGCTTTGTTAGAGACAAAAACGTACTCCAGCGACCAGGCTAAATTGTTAACCTATTAATTACCGTTAGTTGGAACATGATAGTCTTGAACTATAATACATGTGGACTATCATATATCCTTATCATATTTTTACCCTTTTTTCATCGTCTATTTTAAATCTGATAAGGTTTATGTGCGCTAGGATTCAATCGACCTCGAGCATGCTTTATATGTGTACTTTGTATGATTACAAGATAAAATGCAAATATACAAACTTGAACTTGAAAAAAAAACATACAAATTTAAATGCAACATGGGATGACAGTTATGGTTCCACTATTTCAAAAGTAGGTCAATGATAATGCTGTTACTTCGAGCATAAAATGAAGCATTTAAACCACCTTTGAAAATGGTTTTGTTAGTCCTCAAAACCAGTATAAGATCGTTTAACCATTGTGTGCGGTGGAATGAGATTTTTCGATTATCCTTGAATTTCTACTCTATACTTTATCTTCTTCTTTTATCATTAGTACATTATTTGTACGTTAACTAATTTCAAAGCAAACATTGTTCTTTACAAATCCTATAAAGAACGTTAAATTTCATTTTCACTTACTCGTCTTCTTTTAATGTTTTTTTAAACATCCAATTATTCAAAACAAACTATAACTTCCTGCAGACAAAGAGTTAACGCCAAATTTCTTTATGCAAATACAACTGTACAAAGTCTGGCTGAAGTTAACCATGAACATAGACTCCTTAATTTAAGGCGGTATATTTGCACTGTTAACCCCCTCTTCTTCCTAATGAGGTCGTATGTTTAACATGACAAGTTAAGGCTGTTCACGTCTTTCCAGTGAGCTGTTGCACATCTGTGGTTTTTTGGCCACAATTTTATACCACCTGTTTGACTTATACATTTTGTTGGTATTAACTAAGTTCTTTATTCATGCATTTTTATTTGTTTTTTAGTGTATGTATATTTTTTAAATGAGTCGACCACTCCCAAAATTCCCACAGTCCTTGAGGAAAGAATCGAACAATCCCCCCCCCCTTTTTTTTAAAAATCAGACCATCCACATATAAAATTATATATGTAGAGGGTCTGATTTAAAAAAAAATGTTTGTTTTAGGTAAATTTGTGCAATGAACGTATAAATAAGATTAGAAAATATGTCATAAAAGGATAATTTAATAAAAAATGAATAAATAAAGTCCCGGGGTCTATATATTTGGGGGTGGAAAGGGGGGTCGACCCTGTCCTCAAGTACCTATGAAAATTCCCAGTCATTTTGTTCCAGGATAGGAACAATCATTAAACTAACTTTGAATGCATAAGTTTAAAGGGACATGGTCACGATTTTGGTCAAATTCTATTTTTTTCTGTTTTTATTTTTCACAATGCTTTAAAAATGCATTTGTAATGATCAAATGGAATTTGAAAACCAGTCGTAGAGTTATCTTTGTCATGTAAAGAAGGCTTATGTCCTGTATTTGTTTACTTAAGTTTAATATACCAGCTTTCAAGCTTATTAAATTACCTTTTTATTCATTTTAAGCATTAATAAACGGTTTCTATTACTTAATTCATTCATTTTAGGTAAAAACAAAACTGGAATTTTCACATTAAAATTCAAAATATAAACAAAAGCTTTGTTTACATAGCAGATAATTGTAAATGTAAGCTCTGTAATTCGCTTTTTACTCAACGAATGACAATGAAATGTTGGTTGCTCATTAAAAATGCATTTCTGAAATATTGTAAACAATAAAATCCAAAAACAAATTATGAATAAAATTGTGACCGTTCCCCTTTTACGATCATATTTTGTTTTATCTCCACATATGAATGGAATGAACGTTACTGTAATTTTCACCATGGGATGTATTTAATCCGTAATCAATTTAGCTTTTGACCCTTTTGTCAGGTACTACATTGTAGATAAATAATAATTTCTTCTGATAAACAATTCTTTTAAACATGAGCTTAGACTTGTGACGTAGGCCTGTCTATTTCATTGCTGGCCACTCAGGCATGGCTCTTTGAAATCAACACGATTTGTCTCGCTTTTGAGCAAAGACTACGCAATCGGTGTATATTTCGCTTGACACCAGCGTCATTTTAACTTTTTTCGACGCAAGAAATAGATCGTTACATCCTACCGAAAGTCCAAGGCCTTGTTACAATGGTTCTAGTAAAAATTAAAAATATTCTTTTATCAGGGTAGTGGAACTTCTGAAAAACGATATTCTCACTGTTTTAATGTAGATCAGTTGGTTTGTTTGTTTCTGTTTTAAGTTTATTGTCTGATTGTCTCTCTGTCTCTGCCGTAGGTCAATTGTCTGGTGATTGTCTGTTTCTATAGAAAGTCAGTTGTTTTTTCTTCCGTCTTTGTTATACATAAATTGTATGATGATTGTTTGGTTCTGTTGTACGTTAATTGTCTAATTCTGAAGTATGTCTGATTTTTGTTTGTGGATTGTTTTTTTTTTTTAAAGGTATGTCTGTTTTGTCCAATTGTCCGTTTCTATTGTAGCTAGGTCAATCGGTTGATGATTGTCTTTAAAAAGACAATTACCTTATGTCTTACAAATCTCTATTTAATTGACTGACGGTCTGTTTGTCTTTGTTGTAGGTCAATGCCCAACTTTCCGGACAGCTCCAGTTCGCGGTTAAATCAGGAACATGTCCAACCGATATCTGTGTGTCTGTTTTTGACAATGGGTGTACCAGTGACTTAACGTGTCCCGGAGGTAAGAAGATTGAGAATAAGATAAAGAAAGTGAGAAAGAGACAAAACAGCGAGAAAGAAAAAAAAAGACATACAGAATCAGACTTACTGGGGGAGAGAGAGAGAGAGAGAGAGAGAGAGAGAGAGAGAGAGAGAGAGAGAGAGAGAGAGAGAGAGAGAGAGAGAGAGAGAGAGAGAGAGAGAGAGAGAACAAGAGTTGTTGTAGAAGGGTAATGGGCTGATAGAGGTTATAAAAGTACAAAGATTATGAGAGGAGAAACGAGAGAAAAAAATTCCTTTTAACGTTCACTACTGCAAATATATAACTTGTTAAATTTTCGAATAGTTAGCTAACATATAGGGAAAGTCAAGAACCACTATACTTAGCTCTGCCTAAACGTTAAAGACAAAACTAACATATCTTAATCATGTCTTCGATCCTTTCGTTTCAGATTTTAAATGTTGTTCAAACAACTGTGGGAAGAATATGTGCTATCCTCCAAAAGCTCAAGGTAAGTATTTGACAAAGTGTCCCTTGCATACATATACTAACTAACCTCCATTGATTAACAGCGACAAGTTTACCTTGTATTTCACTCACATTAAGTTGTATTTCATGTAATTTCGAACGACCAATGAAATGGAATTCGCGTTAAATACAACATGCAAGTGAATTTCACTTTGTTAAATGTTAATTTCACATTAACTTAAGTGATTTTTTTTTAGTTCTATACATGTTTTATTTTCGGAAATAATGTTTGTTGTATGCAGTGGCGTCGGAAGCAAATTAGAGGAGGGGGAGGGGGCTAGACTTATCCAAAAAATGATGATATGGTTATGTCTTACTTTGCAAATAAAAGACGGAGTCTAAGCCGCTCCTAGACCCCCCCCCCCCCCGCCCAGTTCCGACGCCTATATGTTGCAAATATTTTTCTTAGCAGTTCATCAAATGTTAAAACTGATGAGTTTTTAACTTTTTTGCCCTTATCAGTAGCCAGTACCCAAATTTCTTTTCACTATATTTATACGCAAATTTTTAAGGTCAGAATTACTAAAAATCGTAGTAACTAATAAATAAATGTATCCATTCTCTTTTATTTTAGTAATACGACTTCATTTCTCTTTTAACAACAGCTACACAACAGGAACAACCGCTACACGTGTCGTTTGTTCAAAATGGCGGAATGGAGTTTAACAACCATTGCTACTACAACTCAAAGTGGTACAGCGCCGGCCAAAACCTAATCAGTCGAAATGGCGACGTCTGCACGTGTGTTAACAGAGACAAGATCACGTGTTCTCGATCAAACAATAACATGAATAACAACAATCAACAAAGTAACAACTTCAACGGTAACAGGAACAACTTTAATACACAATATAACAACAATGCAAACAACGGTCAACGTTTCCAACGTAAGTACCGCTATTTTCTGCTTATTAATTTACAATTTAAATGGATACAAATTTGAAAAAAATCCTGATTGTCACTGGATGTTATCATATATCATATGATTCTATGTATTACATTTTAAAATATCTGAGGTAATAAATTCTGGGTTTTAATTTCTGAAAGTGTCAGGTTTTATGAGTATTTTTCAAATAGATATCTTTATTTTCTTTGATTTCCATTCTTTTTTTTTCTGAAAAGATGCTTATTTTCTGCGTTTTTCATTATTAGTTAAAAGAATCATCTGCAAAATTTCTAGTTAAAAGCTATTCCATAGAAATAGTAACAACGGGTGTCTCTCTTTAATTCCAGAGAATTCTCCAGTCCAACAGCAAGCAAACTTCCGCATGGGACCGGACACGTGGCAATCTTCGTGGACCACCAAGGCCCCACCAACAACCACCACCCAGCGGGAAGCCACCCCTCATCCCGCCAAAATCTTCATCCAAAATATAAATCATAACCAGGTCATGAACGGTTTGGGAAGTAACCAACAGGCAAACGGACAAATGTACAACAGTCTCGGAGACCACAAGATGACACAAACGCCTGCCTTCTTTCATGCGAGTCCGGTTAAAGAGGCACAAGCCAACGGTGTAATTAACGGACATGTGAACTTCCATGACCCTTTTGAACCGGCAAGTACGCATGCGCACCAGTCTTTATTCGATAAAGGATTTCCAAGCATAGCCAACAAACCTTTGTATGTTCAGGAACACAAGACGGAATCTAGCGGACCTTACAAGCCAATAATGGACGGGAATGTAAACTTTGGCTTGCCTAGTAAACAGGCGGGAAATGTTTGGGCGGGCCCACTAACGACAGAAATAAGTGTGATGCAAGAGGTTGGTTCGCCCGGTGGGTCGCATCAAGGACAAAGCGTGGCCCAGGAGTACAATCCTTGGGGCGTCACCCAGACCTACGAGAACACAGGCTTCAGCCAAAACGTCGTGGAGAACATCGAACTAGGTTTGCTCGAAAGTCAGACGCAAGGCTTTGTTGCCTCCAGTGACTTTAACGCTGCCTTTTTTGGAGGTCAAGAGCAGCCTCAAGATATCAGTAACCCATCCAATCAAAACAATAGACAAGTAAAGAGTCAGTCTCTTGGTCAGTTCCAGCAGCAAATTGCAATGCCACCGACCAATATCAATCAAAACTTCAATCAACAGTCCATGGGTAGTAGTTTTCAAACAAGTAATGTTAATTACCAAAATAATCCGAGCGTTATCAATAATGGTATGGGCCATGGATCGGAATCACATATGTATCAGCCAGCGGATCAAAGGAATTCCCAGTCCTCTTTTCAAATGCATAATGTTGAAAATCAAAATGTGAATCCTCAATCAGTATTTGGCAGTTCCAATCAATATGATAATCAATACCAAGGAACTCATACTTCGAACGTGAGAATGCAAGAAATGGGAAATCCCTTCCAACAACCTGCTGAAAGAAATCCTTACCCACAACCCGTTCAACAAAATCCTTACCCACAACCCGTTCAACAAAATCCTTACCCACAACCCGTTCAACAAAATCCTTATCCACAACATGTTCAACAAACATTTGCAGAGCAACAACCCTGGTCAAACCAACGTGCAGAAAATGCCAACCAACAATGGGCACCTAAGCATCAAATCTCTGCTAATGGTCCAGCAATCTTTCAACATGACCAAAGTCAAATTTCTAATGTACAACAAAGGATCGGCTCAGGGAACATTCAAAATTTAAGTAAGCAACCAACAATGAATAATATTTGGGACAATGCAGAGGAAGCCAATCAACACAACAACAAGAACAAAGCCGATAAATTTTCGATCATCCCAAATCCAAACGAAAATCTTTCCCAAGGGTCACAATTTACATTTGGTAATGGTAGAAGCCAAGCTAAAGTGCGAAACGTCATTAGTTTCGAAGCATTGCAAAGTCAAAGTGATTTAAGACGCTTTAATAGTAAGCTAGCAAGAACACAGTTTTCCTTAAGTGATGCCCAAGGGGGTCAACCAACACAGATAGAAACTCCGATTCCTCCGACAACGAAAATTGTCGAAAAAACTACAGCCAAACCAATTGAAACCACTGAAACACCTAAAACCAAGACAAAGTCGGACATAGATATCCAGCCCGCTGTTGATGAAATTGTTATTGAAACCACCATACCTCCAAAAACTTCCACACAGAGTTTCATACAGTTCTTGCAGTTTGTTTTGGAACAGAGAGAGTTGGTTAAAAGTAAAGCAGATGCAAAAGCGTCGGAAACTATTGACACCAGTGACTTCGTGAAAAGTAAAACTGCTGCACCTACGACGAAGATATCCGTAAAAGCTGAAACAGTGGCATCTACAACAAAACTTCCTTTAAAGAGTTCATCATCAGCCCCAATCACACCCTCTCAAAGCACTTCGACTGCTGCTCCTACAACGCAGAAACTGACAACTGTTGTAAAAAGTACAACGACAGTACCGACAACACCAACTGCAGCAGCGATAACAACAACAGCAGCCAAGATAACAACAGCAGCCCCAGAAACAACTACAAAAGCAAGGACAACAACAGTCAAAACGACTGTTGTTACTGCTGCCCCAACAGTCGCTTCAACGGAAGCTGCTACTCCAGCAGCTTCTACGACCACGTCCAGTGTAACACCAGCCGCAACCACCGCCGCAACCGTTATTACCACTACTGCTGCCAGCAAAATGAACTCTATTGAACCGACCACGTCTGTCAATTTTAGTAAAATACCAAGCACATTGAGATCCCTATTGGCTGACATAGACAAACAGACCACAGTTCGTATAAAGTTTAAGAAGTCAAATGATGCAACTCCTGAAATATCCATAGAGTATGTCACGCCTTCACCAAAGAAAGATGAAAAACCGTCGTTAAAACAGGTGGCTACTTCCACCATTCCTACTACGACATTCAAATATGGACCAAATAACGCCGCACAAAAACTATCCTTCAAAAACCCGATTCCGATAGAATCAAAAGAATCACGCATAAAGATTGTTACAGACACGCCTCCTCCAAAAGTTGTTACGTCTACTGAAAATCCAGGTTCGACACAAGCCGGTGTTCCAGACGAAAAGAGTGGGGGACTAACTAATTCGCGCTTTTCTCATTATCAATTTACCGACAGTTCTCCAGTGCGTATGGATGTGGTCGATTATAGCAAAGATATTCCCTTGAATGCAAAGCAGACGACAACAGCCGTGCCAGCGGAGACACCGGGTGTTTACAATGGGAATTCAACCAACTTCGGTCCAGGAAACATTGCAAAGCAAAATTCTCCACCAAAGACCTCGAACAGGCAACAAGAAGAGGAGGCACTTCCTGCAAATGCGACATTTTTCCAAAAGATTATGTTTCTGAAAAGACAAAAGGCTGCCAGGGAGAACCCGGTAGAAGCGCTGCAGAAGTTCGGAGACCCGTCAGCCAACATGCTGAATCTCATTAAGCTGCTCCCAAAGAACAACAACAGTCCGATGGCTGCGACAAACGAAGCTGCGTTATTTACATCCAAGGTGGAACCACCTGTGAGAAAGACGACATCGAGAGACACTGCCACCACTCCTGCTCCAAAAAAGTCACCCAAGGTCGTTAATAGGAATGTTCCTGCTAAGACTAACACTAGGGTGAAAACTCCATCGGGTAATATGCGTACTAATAGCAGAAGCAATTCAAGGAATACAGCACAGCGGAGGGGCTCTAAAAATGTCCCTGTGACGCCAAAAGGACGTCGACCACAGTCAAATAAAAAGAAACCACAACCAAAGAGAAACAAAAACCAGTGCATATATTTTGGAAAGGTCTACAGAGCTGGTCAAAGGTTTAAGAACGACAAGGGACAGAAGTGTAAATGCCAGCGAGGAGGACGAGTCAAATGTAGACGATAACAATGTCGCAAGTGACGGCGTCTGTTTTCAATTTTTTTTTTTTTTTAATTTTTTTTCGTGAGATGTGTCAGAGATTTTACCATGTTAAAAATAAAAAAAAAAACTTTTATAGAAAGACGAATCACTTAGTTTTTTTTTAGTTCGAATAACTCTTAAATAGATTTATATACCGGTATACGGTGTGATTATAATTAACTTTTTTTTTTATTTTAAAACGAATTTAAGAAATGTAAGAAATTGGCGTGGTTGTTTGACACACTATTTAATAAGTTCCATATAAGTGCGATGTAGTTATATTATGGGGCATTACCAGCACAAAGTCAAGTTATGTCCCTTAATTTAGGACCTTGCAAATACTAGTAGACATAAGATCGAGGTCATGCGCGGATCCAGAAAATTCGAAGGGATCCGTGGAAGGGTTTGGTATTGGGGAGGTCCGATGTATATTTTCGGTAATTTGACTATGCATACATATGAAATTCGAATTTCCATTAGTTGGGGGGGGGTGTCCGATACACATCCTATTGACCCCTCTCCCCCTATAGCCCCCCCCCCCCCTGCATGAGAATTGTTTTAATAAAAACAGCGCTTAAAAATACTACACCAGTAAATGGTAACACTATTGATAATGCAAGTGCTTAAGTTTATTGTTATAATGAATGTTTACATAATGTTGCACGATTTTGTGGAGACTATATATAGTTGCTAGAAATAAATGAATCCAAATAGAACTTTGTGTTTTATTGTTTATTGATATATTTTCATTTTAATCTTTTAATTAATTATACAATAGTCAATATTACAATATGCTCCGGTTTCCTGTCGCCAGACTTTTTCATTCTTTCTACAATAAAACAATAACTTAAATCACATCGAAAAAGAAAGAATAACAAATTTTAACAAGAGAGTACAATTAAAAATAAATTGGTCCCTAGGATATAAAATCGGTTTGTCTCGTGATTAAATCCCCTGAGATTCAAAGAGCTTTTAGGGGCACTTTATAATCATCAGCCGCTAAAAAATGAAATTACGGAAAATATTGTGAATCATTTAAAATTCGCGGGGGTCAATTTTCGTGGATTGTGGGGCTTTTGTTTATTCGTGGGGATGTTATTTACTGGATACGTCCTTTTTCAGTTTCGGTAAAAAAAATAACTTTCAAAATTTGTTTTCGTCGAGGATGTAAGTTCCCGGGGGGGGGGGGGAGCTATTCACAAGTACCACGAAAATTAAGCCACCATAAATTCCAATGATACCACAGCATTTAAGAAATGGAACAAAGAGTGAATATTCCCAGATAACCCGTATGACCATTCAGACATTCGGTATAGAAAGAAATCTTTTTTGGCAGCTTCACTTTGCAGCGCACTTAACATTAATTTCAAGAATTAAAATTCTCCTTAAAAAAATTGGAGAAAGAAAACCAAAATGAACCAAGTTTGAAAGCACGTAGTAAAATTTCTGTAAGTAACGGATTGAAATTTTCTTTAATTCAAGAAAGGAAAAATAATGCAAAAAAATACCGTCATAACTCAGAAACAAAATCATGTTGACATGTATAATCTCTGTCTTTAATACAACACCTAGACCATAACAATTAAGTGACGTCACGTACCTTAGCCTTCAGCCTGACACTCAATCATGCAATCTTGTAGAGTCTCAAAGTTATTCCTGTTTCCATAGCAACCGCTGTAGTCAAAGGACTCGCACTTCTGTTGCTCGGGGTTGTACCAGAACCTGGTAATGGAATCTCTGCAGTAGCCTCGCTTTAGAGGCTCTGTACACCGACTGGGCTTCTCTTCCACTGATAAATGGATGGATGGACACATGTACAGAGAGAATGCAAAATATGAAAGAAATGAATATGTGTAGCTATCTTTCAATACAACTTATCTCGATCTTTACGTGCTGATAAATAAGATAAACAAGGAATAAAGTGACCAGTACTAGCTTGTGATGTGAATTTTCAGTATTATTACTAGTCTGCATGTTAGTAATGTGTTGTAAAGTAGACATTTGTCTTGTAAAATTGCTGCATATATTCTGTGTTAATAAGTTACTCAATTTGAGCTTTTTGCTCTCTCTCTCTCTCTCTCTCTCTCTCTCTCTCTCTCTCTCTCTCTCTCTCTCTCTCTCTCTCTTTTGTTTGTTGTTTGTTGCAAAGCCAATCCATTGGATTCCGCCGTTGTGGCGCATGTGCGGATCCAGAATGTTTTTCCAGTTGGGGGCGGGGGGAGGGAGGTTCCGCGGGATATTTGAGTTTGACCGGGGGAGGCATATTCGTAATTTTGTCATGTAAATTAAGAAAATACAAATTTTATAGGGAGTAAAGGGTCGAGGACCCCCCTCTCAGATACGCGCATTAAGGTGGTGTACTAATGCTTTATTAAGGATAACGTACAGAAAACATCCTAGCTGTTTTAAATGTTATATACGAATTTATATTGCCGACTGTCGTTGTGATAACACTTGGAATCAAAAACTGTTATCACTTAAAACTCAATACAGTTTATAGATGATGATGCAAATGACGGACTATTAGGGCGCATGCGGAGTTTGCATAGTAATACGAAATGAAAGTAACGTAAAAACGTCAAAAAAAAATTTTAATACCCAGTCGCACCGTTGCTAAAAATAAAAATGAATAATAAGGGATGATGAGGTAATAATGATGTTTATGGCGTGATCAAATCTAGCATTTTTTATTTGACCACACCCCTTCCAAAGTTATCACCTCATAATATTCAAAGAGTTGTTTCTTATTCATTTAGGTTAATTTCTCTTACCCTGCTTGTTGCAGACCTCCTTTGTACATTGGACACCCCCGTTGGTAAGACATCGACACAGGTTGCAGCCATCCTTGGCTTTGAACATATATTGTGATGAATAGGGAATGCCTTCATAGATGCATTCGACTGAAAAAAGGTTTCAGTGTTAAAGAATTTTTTCGGTTTCTACAAAGTCACATGTCATCTGAACCTTTTGTTTGTTAATTACATGTACCAGTTCTTACGATTTTTTTTTTGTTGGGTCTTTGTTGAGCGGATTATTGATAACAAAATATTTTTATTAGTAAAGCCGTTGCCAACAAATTAACGTATTAATAGTGCATGTGTTTTACAAATTCAACGAAACCCACAAATATCAACCAAACCGTCACTATATCAGGTATTGAACAAGAACATTACACGCCAATGCTACGATGAGAAAAAAGTGACCAATTAATTGCTTTTGAATTTTGTTTCTTTTTATACTCTCTCTTTCTTTTCACCTTGAAATGAAATGTGATGCAGCAGAAAAAAACCATAAACACTTGTGTGCATACCTTGAAGAAATTATCAATCACTAACTGACTTCTTGATTGACAAGAGTGACTTCGAAAACACATCAAGACAGATTTCAAAGGTCATGTATCGTCCTACTGTGTACGTGCCCTGTCAATGTTACTGTTTTTGATTCAACCGCAATTATTTTACTCATCTGGTTTGACCTAATTTGAAACCTTACCACAATTTATTTTGGAACGCATTATTCAAATTTTTCTCATGATCGTTTCCAATGTCTTACTGCATTTTATATTTGGAGTATTTTAAATGGCAGTTTTTATAATCATTGATAATCAAACGTATTTATTTTTGGTGTACACATTATTTTGCGTGTTTTCAAGTGGTGTGTGCATTAGACAGCGTTTCAAATGAGTTAACGTCTTTCCACTAAATCATAAATTCTAGTGTTCTCATCAACTTCCACTGCAAACGTTAAAACTGATAAGGTATTCAATCATAGTTAGAAGTGGTTGGGAATAAACATATTAGTATATTTTTGCGTTTTGGATCATTTGATATAGATTAAACGACTTAATTTTTTATAACATTTGACATGATTCTTCTTTTGAAATATTATTCCGCTTTTACTCGTTGTGCAATTAATACATTGTATATCCCTTTTCCACTTTTTAGTGCACCAATATTTAAAAAGTTGTTTTATTTGATTTTATATGTAGCAGATATTGGAGTCTTGTCGCATTAAGTCGTGATTCATGATTTAACCCTTTTAATCATTTTTATTTTGCATCGGTGCATTTGCTTTGACCTATTTTTAAAGAGGCTGGGTGATTAACAAATTATCCATCAGATCTGCCTTAATTTTTTAGAAATGATATTTTGAGCTGTTAACTTTTGTTTTGAAAAGAAAAAATCCCAGATATATTAGCTTTAAAATTTAAGAATTTCCTGGTTGTTTTTTTTTAAATCGAACTCTTCTCTTTATTGAGATCAATATTGTCTTACCACACTTAGTCTTTGAACACGTGACTTGGCCTCCCTCACAGCGACATTTGTTGCATCCGTCTGGAGCCGGAAAGGTGGACATTTCCGGATATTTTTCACCCCTATACATACAGCCTAGAAAGATGAACGTAGACATTCCTAAGATAGACTATTAGAACCATCTTTAAAAGACTTTGGACTTCCGGTAGGACGTCAATATCTATTTCTTGCATCAAAACAGGTTTAAAATGACGCTGATTTCGAGTGAAATATGCATAGAATGCGTGGTCTTAGCTCAAAAGCCAGAAAAAACTTGTTGATATTTCAAAGAGCCATGACTAAATGGCAAACGATGAAAGAGACGTCACACTGCTGTTTGACAAAACTACCCAAAGTCCAAGCTCTTATTAAAATATTGCTTATATACATGTTGACATCACAATAGACTACCGTTGGGTACGTTGACGGCCTCCGTGCATCGACGCTCCCTTCCACAGCCGTACATACAACACTTCTGTTCTGAAACAGATATATAACTGTTACAACATCCTTAGCGAAAGAAAGCAGATCAAAAATTAAACCATTTGTATTTTACCGATTATTGTAAAAGTTTGAAATAATTTGTTTCGTCTTTGCCAAAAAACTAAGAAACAAATTAGTAGATTAATATATTAATAGATAAAGGAATATATATTAAAAATAAAAGAAAGAAATAGATAAAAATAAATGAATAACATATAAGTAAATAATTACTTACGGCCAGAACAGTCGTAATCACTGGTACAGAACGTGAAGAAAAATTCGTTAACACATGATCTTCTGTTCGTGTAACGAGGGCACTCCCCGACCTACAAAATATTAAGCGTTTTATGAACGGTGGATTTGTATAGTAAGTAAGTAAGTAAATAATTTATTATAGTGACATGTGTATATAGCATGATTATATGATCTTTTTAAAAGATAAGCTTGTTAATACTTACCTTGTCGAAACGGAAGTCAGTTTGTCTTCTTGTAGACTGTAAGCCTGCAAACGGAAGTTGCTTCAGAGCTCTATATGTGGCTAACTGAAATAATTATTTTATTCATTAATATTTTTAAACAACATTTAATTTTCATTTGTATTTATTTTTGCGACAATGACGACATTCATATTAGTTCTGCTTGTTTCCGTAATAAAAGAACTATAGACTTAAGACCAAAAAGACCTCTTCGCGAATATTGCGCATGCAATACTGTTCTCTAGCAGGGCAAATTCATATACTTTGCCGAAGTTTAAGTAGGTAGATAATTAAATGACTTGTATAACAATTGATGTAACGTCATATTTCTCCAAATTAAATCAAGAGTAGTATCGCAGATACTGTGAAAAGGCCTATTAATGAATCCTCTTTAATCTCAAATTAAAAAATGTTTCAAATGTACAACATAACAGGCAAAAATTTAAAAAGTTGTAAATAAATTGTTTAATATAAGTTTTGTTCATCAAAGAGCATTTCATGAGACTAAAAATATTGACGACTCTGTCGTAAGTTCTTTTGTAAAACGCAGCCCATTGCATTCTTGAATATTAAAATTAGAACAATTTTAACGAGACCTTGGACTTTCGGTATGAAGTAGCTATCTATTTCTTGCGTCAAAACAAGTTAAAAATGACCCGATTTTAAGCTAAATATGCACCGATTGCGTAGTCTTAGCTCAAAAGTCAGACAAATCTTGCTGATTTCAAAAAGCCATAACTGAGTGGCCAGCAGTGAAATAGACAGGCCTACGTCACATTGCTGCATGTTTGACACAACTACCCAAAAGTCCAAGCTCTTGTTAAAATGGTTCTATGATTGTCGTCCAGGGATATTTTTCTGTTCTTTTTCATTGACATGGATACATACCTTTCTGAATCGTAAGTCCCTAGTGGGAGTATATATCTTCTTAAATCTCTGGGACACCACCTGAAACAAATACATGTATACTAGAATATACTTACATACATTACATACATCGGTACATTACGAATGAATACAAAAAGACAAATTAAGAATAAATACCAGAAATCTTGTAATTATAACAATTATTAACTACTAAACTCACATAAACTTCCGGTTAAGCGCCATCTATACTTTGAAACAACGTTTACAGGATAATTTGTAAACCTTCCTAAATGCGATCTTTAAAACTAGAACTAAACATTTTAGTTTATCCCATTAACTGGTATAAAATGCTTTTTAGCATTGGAACAATATTGCATGTTTATGATTATATCAGTTATTATAAAATATTCGATTCAGTAGACATCTGTGGAAGACAGAAGTCTGCACACAGATAAATCAACTTTAATATATTGGATGGTAGTTCGCACAGATCTATACTGTGATCAATCCTGTTAATGAATCCACTTTAATCACAACTTTATAAATGTTCCAATTTAATGGCTGTACAATATAACTGGCAAAAAAATAGTTGTTAATAGAATTTTTTATATAAATTCTGTTCATCAAAGAGCATTTCATGAGACAAAAAATATTTACGACTGTGTGGTAAGTTCTTTAATTTGTAAAATGCAGCCCATTGCATTCTAATAAAAAAGGGTCAAAAGAATAAAAGATAAAACTTACCGCTGTCAATACAATGGTAAATATCAAAAGTCGAATCATGACTAGAATACAACAATGCAGGCAGCGTGCAGCAATGGTCGTTCACGAATCTTTGCTGGTTTCTGTGTATTTAACTGACGGGGTTCGTTCGACATTCTGTTTTAAACGATTTATCAGGGTCAGTGCAGTGGGAAGAAAATGCAAGGCGGTTGATTTGTCTTAATCAAGCAACTGGTAATTAATTACTTGAATCATTTAATTACCGGTTTTTGATAACAGATCTCTCTAAGCCCCGCACGCCCCCCGGTTCCGCCGCCTATGTCTTGCATACTTTTGCTGCTGAAATACCACGAAAGTAGGTACGCAGGATTTCTAGCTGTAATGTTTAGGTACTCAGGATTACTAGCTGTAATGTTTAGGTACTCAGGATTACTAGCTGTAATGTTTAGGTATGCAGGATTTCTAGCTGTAATGTTTAGGTACGCAGGATTTCTAGCTGTAATGTTTAGGTACGCAGGATTTCTAGCTGTAATGTTTAGGTATGCAGGATTTCTAGCTGTAATGTTTAGGTATGCAGGATTTCTAGCTGTAATGTTTAGGTACGCAGGATTTCTAGCTGTAATGTTTAGGTACGCAGGATTTCTAGCTGTAATGTTTAGGTACGCAGGATGTCTAGCTGTAATGTTTAGGTACTCCATTATAATACAGTTCAGCTGTGGTAAAGTTACATTATTACATGAATGTCCCTTAGTTATATCATATACACAAAACATCAAAAATATCACTCTGTAAACCAATTACTAGTATACTATATTCTTTAGAAATATTTAAACTTCAATTCTTGACTTTGTGTATGGAAACGGGTTTATATGGGTTTTGCCTGTTACCTGTTGCCTGTCAACTTGAGCATCAAAAATAAATATGTTTTTTAAAGTAAAAAAAAAAATTGAAATACAGGAATAGAAATGTTGGTGGGGAGATCTTTCATCAGACATATTTAGATTTTGAATTGCACACCGCTGGTTTCAATGTCTGATGGGCTAGCGCTGTAAAGCCTAAAGTGAATGAATGAATGACTCAGCCTGTCCACGTTCGGTATAAGGTACAAAGTTTACTGACAGACAAAATTCGATCAGTATTGATAAGTAAAAGAAGCCTTAAGCGAAAAATAAAACTACAAATTCCCATTAAACTTACCATTTTTAATACACTTGGACATTGAAAAAATTACCTTAAATTAAATTAGTTTTTTAAAAGGTCAATGACCACAGACACAATGAAATATTTCTTTGTCTGTTAAACATTTTTAAATTTTAACGATTCATG
The DNA here is from genome assembly GCF_025612915.1 of Magallana angulata. NCBI lineage: Eukaryota > Metazoa > Mollusca > Bivalvia > Ostreida > Ostreidae > Magallana > Magallana angulata. The sequence continues at coordinate 20,351,670 of NC_069112.1, forward strand.
AATGTTTTTTTTTTCGTTAAAAGCTTAGGAGATACGTATTAACAAATCGGCGACCCAGTTTATTTTCCGGATCGTTTTTAATGTTAAAGGGATGGGGGTATTATATTATAAACTTAAATCATAAACTTGTACACTATAACTATATATATATAAAGGATAATGGGGATTAATTAACATCCTCTAAACATGTGTCGTTTTATATTATTTTATTTTGCTCTTTCTGATGAAAGACAGAACGATAATACACGTACTCCATTCGTTTGTATGGAAATCTAATTCCTGGTTTTGATATTTACACGTTTTAAAAGTCCCCTCTCATCTACAGATTAATATTGTCTTTATCACAGAATTACAAACATTTACAGTATTCATGAAAATATAGATAGCGTCCTTTCCAATATATTTCATTTTATCAAATAAAATATACAACATGACTACATTTAATTTGATGAAATTAAATACATGGGAAAGAACAATAGAATAAAAATCAATGTTCAGTTATCTGGAACAACTTGTAAAATACTCATGTTACTTGCAAACTAAACAGCAACATCCTATTTTCCTTCATTATTTCACAGCGAGTTTGCTGCAAGATCGCAGCAAAAGCAGAATTGATTCATCTACGAACGATCAAAAGAGTTTCCTTCCTGCAAACGATTTTGTTTACCGCAAAGTGAGGCAGAGCTAGGCGGGTCCAGCAATTTGGAAAGGGGGGGGGGGGGGGGGGTTCCAATAGATGAAAATCAAAAGGTGCAAATTTCATTATTTGTCAATGAACAAGGCCTTTTGAACGTTTTCCGTGCGCAAATCTGATAAACATTTAGCTCGCCAATGTCTTCTTCATATCTATTTTAATATCATATGTCTCGAAGAAAGGGGGGGGGGGTTCGGGGTCCCCCCCCCCCTGGATCCGCCAATGAAATGAGGTACAGCATTTACTGCACAAATTGTGACATAATGAAAAAAAGTATGGAGATAAGGGACTTATTGCAAAGATATTTCATCTTTTGGCCAACCTTTTGAACGCTGGCAGCAAATGCATGAGTTTAGTTTCTGTAACTGGTTCTTTTAAGTAAAAGTATGCAACCATTGGAGTAAACGAAATATTTTTTTTATAAAATATGTAAACATGTACATGTATAAAACTGCGGTTTCTAATTAAACTGATACTTAGTATTCATAATTTTATGGACCATTCGTCTTAATTTTTTACCTGATGATAGATAAGTTTTAAGTGTAAGGAATGAATGCTACAATTCATTGAAATTATTCAAAGAATAAACTGCTTTCGTAGATATAGGTATAAATGTAGTGAGCATCCACCCTTAAAATCACACCTTAATATCCCCCACCCCCACCCCCAGCCAAAAAAAAAAAAAACCAAAAGAAAAACCCTCAAAACTGTATAACCCGTGTTCTCTCTCTCTCTCTCTCTCTCTCTCTCTCTCTCTCTCTCTCTCTCTCTCTCTCTCTCTCTCTCTCTCTCTCTCCTAAAATCTTTCTATATGACAAATGAACGATAACTCTTTTAAATAGTTAATATTTCCAATTTTATCTGAGAAATTTTTTTCGAGTTATAGTAAACTGAACGCCGGTAAGAAGAGAACCAGTTTTGTTGTTTTCCCTCGAGCAGTCACGAGAGTGTTGCTAAATTAAGATGTGAAGGCTGCAAGCCCACGCGACTCTCTGATACAACCGCTGCACAATTTAGGTGTAAAAAATGGTTTTCGAATCTCTTGTGGCGGACTTGATTAACAAATATCTGGGCGACTTCGTGGAAAACCTTGACAGGTCGCAACTGAAAATCGGGATATGGGGAGGTATGTTTAGTGTCTCAGCATCCATCACGCATGAGTGAGCAGGCTCTGAGCCGCGTAGCATCCGATTGATTTGTATTACATGTATATTTAAAGATATCAGTGCTACTGGGTACTGACATCGCACTTTTTTCTGCTTGTCATCCTTTGCACTGTGTTGATGCGCAGAAAAGGCGCGGATCAGGACTTTTGGGGGTGTTTTTTTTAAAAATCATTTCCACATAGTTTAGTGTTATGCAAGGTTACTCTGTTCCTCTGGGAATCAAACTATGACACACCCCTTTACAAATTGGAAAAAGAAAGTAGTTTGGCATTCATTCAGTATCTAGCTTGTTAGACTTGTTAGACTTAGCTTTGTTGCAGGGATGTGTGCTGAAGTTTATAGATCTTCTAGATCTATTAATTAGATTAAGATGATGCTCTTGAATTATCTTGAATTGTTAGTAATTAGTTTATTCACTGTAGGAGAGCCTGCAAGGGTGAATGATCAAGGGAGTTAGTGCACTCATCGTGTAGCCTATAATGCTGTCAGTTAGTTCATGTTTTCACGAATTAGCATAGTAATATAAAGCATTTGGGTTCAATCATTAAAAGGATCTTTTCCCTATCCTTTGGGAATGGTATTCTTGGCATGAGTTATTCATTTAAGGAAAAAACACAGATCAATTTTAGCTATCATAATAGAAAAGACCCTTTCACAATATTACCCACTGCAGTAACTGCTCTCTTACATGGCAAATTGATAAATTTTGGCCAAGTTTAAGTTGGTATATAATTAATGATAAAGATAAGCTGCAGGTCTGTAGCTCCCGGTCTGAAAAAAATTGGATGGACGACTTGGGAGCCACAGTGGCACCCACTGAAAAAATTATGTATTTATTGCGCACAAAAACATGTACAAGTTTTGGACCGATCAACCTTATGTGAAAATTCTCTGAAAACAATGAGTACCATTATATTCTTCATGCAATTTACTACAGTAACTGTTATGGTCTCTTGTATTTGTGAGGAGCAGTAAAATCCTGACTTCATGATTTCAACAACACCCCCCCCCCCTTTTTTTTTGAATTAGTGATCCTGGCCACTGGTATTGTGTTATGAATTAAAAATATTGTAGGAACATGAATCTGCACTTATGTTAAACTTCTCAAATCTGTTTGACCAAGTGAGACTGTATAAAACTTGCAATTAAATGTGTTTTTAAACATGTCATCTTAATTTTGGACCTACATGTATTTCTCTAATTTCATAAAACAATATAATACCTATGTACAATATTTGATGCCGAAAAATACTTAAAAATTTTACTATTACTTTCACTTTGCTTTTCTGAGAACCTCTTTAACTATGTCAAGTATATCGCTAGTAGGAATTTTATATTAACTCACCAGCCAAATGTCAGAATTTTTCAGAAACAGTATGGGGTTTTGATTTTTCTATACAGTCATAATTTATCATATGATAAATCCCCTATGGAGTGAATAACTTATAATTATGGTTTTTGTACTAAATATATTCTTTGTACATATTGAACCCAACTGTGTTGAGTTTGAACTTCTGTCCATAAAGTTAGAGTGCACTGTATCCATGGAAATTATTCACCCCTCTTTTATTTTATCCCCTTAAATTCACCCTCGTTGCTATAGTGGGCAAATTTTAAGACTGGATGAATTCCAAATAAATGTCTCATATTATCTCTCTTTATCCAAAACTGTGTCTGGGTGAATTCAAGATGGGGCAAAACTATTTGCAAATGTAGAGAGGTGAATATTACATGGGGCATATTATGTGTCCAATATGACCATTATTGATATACCCCTCATTTTACATTCTTGCATTATAATTGTTACACAAAGAGAGAGAGAGAGAGAGAGAGAGAGAGAGAGAGAGAGAGAGAGAGAGGCAGAGGCATGAAGAAATAGAGATGGAAGTCTGACTGGTTTATTATATTTTTGTGCAGAGATCCCCACCCCCCCCCCCCCCCATAATAAAACAACATTTCGCAGATTGCTTTTATATGATTGTTATAATCTTCCAAAATTATAAACATTGTCAAAAGCAACTTATAAAATGTATATGTACCATAAAAAAATACATAATTAAGCTAGGCTCCCATACTGTATACATTTTGTGTGATTATTTATACCAGTGACAAAAAAGAGTCCAGCCTTATAACCCTTTAATCTGTTATGGTTAATTGCATGTGAGTGTCACTCTGATCTCTCCACCTATATAATGTAATAATTACAACCAGTCCCTTGTCAAGTGCCCAGATTTATGACTGTGTACTGAAAGGTTACAGAGGGTCACATGATCAATGACTGTTTTGTCATTTTTATGCTAAGGTCAGGGGTCAGGCAGAAATAGACTACATGTAACCTTCCATAGACTTTCAGGATGTGGGATCAATTTTTGTGAAAGTTCCAAAGACTTAAGAATATTATATGGATCTAAAAGGAGAGAACTGCATTGTTTAGAGAAAACCTTCTTGTAAAAGCTTTTAGACTTGCTGTCTAGAAATAAAATTCATGCAGGTTTAAGAAGTCATGCAACTGAAGAAATAGACACTGTTTTATATATCATTTTAAAAAGTTAAATGGACTCAATTTGTACGGCAAATTAAGGAAAATTAAATTATAAGGAATGAACTCAATATCTACCCAAGTTATACTCGCGGATTATAAAGCGTAAATTGCCCCAACCGAAGTTATATGAGTATAACTTGGGTAGACATTGAGTTCATTTCTTCAATATATTTACAAAGCTTTCCCTCTAAAGGAGATAAATATGGTCTAAAAGTTGTCACGACCATCGAGTCCTATTAAAACTTAATTTAAGTGATGATATAATATGATTTTTGTAGGCATCATATTTTGTAGATTCAGAGAAAATCACTAATAATTAATGCATAAAAATTAATTCCAGATATTGCACTTCAATGAACTAAATAATTCCTAGATGAACTGAAGAATGAAATCCACTCAAATTGATATTCATCAATTACTGAAATCAATTATTGAAATCACAGTATCACTTCTACAGAATAAGTTGGCCAAGGATATATATTGAGTGTTTTGTTTGTTAATCTTTTGACGGTTGGTTTCATGAACTCCATTATCTGCCTATTATCTGTTGTTTTGTTTGTGATAAGTGGCCAACGCCCCCGCTGATTCTTTACTGAGTCTTGGTTATATGTACACCACTGCAACCGATTAAACTGGTATGCAGGTTGTGCACGAGATAATTGCCTCATTGAAACTTGTGCATAGCATTGCATAGTAAGCAGATGTGTGCAGGAAGTACTCTTATTTTGCATTGGTATAGAAATATCCATATTCCACATGCAGTGACTATCTATTGAACCCTGTATTGGATGGGGTGAGGGGTGGGCTGGGGGGGAGGGGGGGGGGGGTCACAGATTGAAATATAAAAGTAACCTAGGTCATTAAGTTTGACCCATTATACAGTATTAAATTATAAAACATGCTTATTGCTTGCAAATAAAGATAGTTATATGAAATCAATTAAGAATCAGCGGGGGCATCTGCCACTTATTAATATTATGTAATCTTCTTATTTTAATGTATTACTTAATATATTTAAATAATAATAATTTGAATGCAGTTAAAATCATGATGATTCCCAAGAGGTGGTTAATTATTTCTTGCATCAAGAAATTAAGTTGGAGAAAAAAGGACGAGCAGAGTAAACCAAATTGTATGTTTATTGAACTTACATGTATACTAAGTGGGCAGAGAGGCATATAAGTAATACTGTAGGTATCTTGCCCCATTATTTTGAAATTCTGGTTGCTTTGATTCATTTTCCTTGCTTCTAATTAACAGGCGATGTTGTGCTCCAGAACTTGGATCTAAAGGAAAGTGCACTGGTAAGCCTATCAATTCTTATTGCCTTATTACATCACAGTATTGATTTGAGGTTTTGTATACCATTTACTGTGATATCCGTAGAATTCATCAGGGATCAGTTTTCGAAAATTACTGCAGTTATATTGGTACCTTCAGTCTATGAATAAACATTAACTGCAATCTGTGAAAAACTGTCCTTATTTATTGGACATGTTGTATGTGCAAACAATCCCCGAAATTACATCTCCCCTAAAAAATCATCGCTAACTGTTTTTGAAAATTGACCGCAGTCAATGATTCTACAGTCGGTTTTTTTTTGGCTGGAAAACTTGATTGCGATTTCTTTCATGACTGAGCAGAATGTATTGCATTTGAGATGATACATCCAGATTTATGGAAAAAGGACACCCCACAGAAAACTACTATGTTTAATTAAAAACAGTATATATGGTGATACAGTCAAACTTCGTTATCTCGAACTAGATGGAACTGTTTAATAACTTCAAGATATTTGAGAATTCAAGATACTGAGGGTAAAATACTTAAAAAAATAAGTGGTTGGGACTTATAAATCACTTCGACATATCCGCTGTATTTGAGATATCAGTGTTCGAGATTTCAAAGTTTAACTGTACAGTACATAAATATCTGTAAAGACAACAGTTTTAAAGAGATCCTGTTATGCATTGTATACATTTTTTATATTTCATATATTGATAAGCATTTACGTATTAAATTAAAGTAGCATGGCAACAAAAACTGGTTGCTAAAAGTATTCATTGTCAGGGAAAAACAGACACTGAATATGAGAAAATGGCAAATCTTTTCTACATTGTAGCCTTCATATAAAAAAGTAAATCTGTTTTTAAAATCTTTATTTATCTTTTATTCACTCTGAGTTCACAATTTTTACAAGTGTTTTGTTATTGTTATACAAGTTCCTTGTGTACAGTATTTTTTTTTGCTTCGGAACCAATATTAATATACACAAGGAAGTCTCTTTCAATTAAAAATTACCGTAAATTCTATCATAATGTGAAACTGACTTAAAGATGTGGTAGAGTTAACTGAAGCTTGTAAAACAGTTATGGTCTGTTGGTCATTGTCACCATAAAATTACAATATTGTGATAAACCTTTTTTTCTCTCTTTTTAGGATGATTTGGATCTTCCAGTGAAGATAAAGGCGGGCCATATCGGTAAATATGATTTCAAATTAGATATGCACATTCAGATGTTCTTAATTAATTATAAGCATGGTTTAAGATAAATATGGGGCATATTAGTAAATGTGATTTTGAAATCAATAGATTAATACAATGGAAAGTCCAACAGATGTACTAAAATGTCAGCATGGGAAAGATAAACGCGGGCCATATCTGTAAATGTGATTTCAAAATCAATAGGTGAACACACATGCACTGACGAGTTAGCTATATGATGCAATTTCCCACGTCTCTTCAAGTACTTGATAAGGCCTGAGTATCAAAACAGCTTGCTTCTTTGTCTACTTGTGGAGTGATATAGCAGGGAAAATTAATATCAATGTCATTACATATCCCTTTCCCCTTAGATGCAATGATTTCCTTATTCATGTAGATTTTATAGACTTTGCTTTAGACATGTACTGAGGTATGACAAGATGTCCTTGTCTACGCATCATGAACAAGATACTAATTAAGTCAAACAAATCTTACTGAACATTCACAGGATGTAAGGCAAAGAACTCAATCTACTTATGTCTGAGTTCAAAGGTCAAGGTCATAGTACACTAAGCTTGGAATTTCTGGCCAGACTTCTGAAAAAATAAATATAAAAATTTGGACAAAGTGATATATATGAGAGAATCAGATGATATGTTGCTGTAAATATGATAAAGCATTTTAGAGTATTTTATTCAAGGTGGCATGGCACACCAATGTATTATTTGAATGTTAGAGTTAATGTCCAGTGCAGTTGTTAAAGATTTACCTTCTGGGAAAGTTCAAAATATATAGATGGGAACCATGCTAGCCAGGGTACTGATATCTTGTATGTATATTGACTTAGGTAATGTTTGATGAATAATCACCGGGGAGTTATATTTCCTGCATAAAAAAAACCAAAAAGGCGATTGAAAGATTAATGTTATCACTGGCTATTTTTTTGGTTTCAGGAAAATTGACATTGAAGATTCCTTGGAAGAATCTTTACACTGAATCAGTGGTTGCCTCTATAGATGGACTCTATGCCTTGGCTGTGCCAAATGTTGGTGAGTTTTGTACAATGCATATATTTTCAACAGAAAAAATACTCTTAATCTCTCTTTATTCAAACATGTTAGTCAGGAACTTTTAATGTTATTTTGAAAAAAAAAAGTGAAAAGGATGAATGGTGGTGTATATACAATTGAAATTATGGAGAACTTTGAACAACTTGACTTTAAACATATGGCTAAAAGGATATGTCTTGCCCAACATTCCCCAAGTATAGTTGTCAAGAATTACAGATACACTGTCTTTTAATCTCCCAGGATGTTCTTTTTGCCAATAATAAGATCAGAGCTTGCATAGCAACTTTCAAGTCTTCAATCCCTCATTACATTGGTGTATTTGTTTATTAAGCCACCAGAGAATTTCAAATTGATTGTAATGACTATTATTACTTTGAGTAATTACAGTTCAGTACGTACTTTTAGTTCATTGATTATTAGGTTATCAATAGTAAAACAATGTGTAGAAGTCCAGTACTCTCAGTACGTTGATTATTTTGTTTTTTCTTCCAGCCATCAAGTATAATGCTGAGAAGGAGGAGAAGGCCAAGCAAGAATCCAAACAGAGGAAACTGCTGCAGATTGAAGAAGCCAAGAAAGCTGCCACAGATAAAGGTCCTTATACTTTCCTTATAGTTTAGAGCTATAATTAGAAAGATTCAAGGTTTTTGTTTAATTATACAAAAATTGAAGGCATGCCCTGTACCTGAGTTTGCTCAAGTAATTTGGAAATTCGATTGAAAAGATTTGAATCTTAAACTGAATACTTTGAACTTAAAAGAGAAGCACAACAAAGATCTCATTTTTAAGAAAATGGCTTTTTAAATTAAAAAAAAAAATGCCCTCCTAGTGCAAACAAAAATTTTACACTCAAATTTAAAAAAAAAAAAACTTCCTCAAAACCAGCCTGGAAAAAATATTGAAAAAAATAGCATTGTGAATTACAGTAGTTGCTGGTTTTGATAAAAAAAAAAAATTTAAGTTTTGAATCTGTTCATTTTGGACGACTATGGAAAGTTCTGAATTGGGCTCAATAAGAGATGCATTTAAGTACCACCTGTCTTGTTTGAATTAAAAACAGGAAAAGAGAAGGAGCCAAAGAAGGACTCCTTTGCTGAGAAAATGGCTGCCCAGATCATCAAAAACCTACAGATACAGATCAGGAACATCCATGTCCGCTACGAGGACGCCTACACCGATCCCAAGCACCCCTTCTCCATCGGAGTCAGTCTAGCTGAACTCTTGTTTCAGGTACCTAGATTTTCTCAGGGGTCGATCATCAATTAGATATACTATTTGAAATGTTTAAATGTTGTTTTACCAAGTATTACCCATGAATTAATTGATCATGAGACAGATTTAGTTTGATTAATTTTTTGGCTTTTTTTAGACGACAGATGAAAACTGGAAACCATGCGTGGTAAAGGAAGCCGTGAACCAGATTTTTAAGGTAAATCCTTGATTAATTTTGTTCAATTGTCCAAATGCTAGTAGTTGAAGTCTTGCTGCTAGCTGTTACCCAATCATATTCTTTCAAACTTACTATATTTAGAGGTACATTTTGGAGAAAATAAAATAGTGATAAGAAAATTGATACTAGAAAAAAAAAGTTCATCGTACATCATACTGTAAATTCCTTACATTACACGAGTACTTAATTCCGCGACCCCACTGTTTTGTATCAAATCGCAAGAATATAAAATCGTGAATGTGGAACATTTATCCACATTTCTTATAGTTCCAAACTCTCAGAAAATAATGGCAAGGTTTTAAAATCGGCGAGAAGTGCTTCTCGCAATTTTCCACTGATATTTAAAAATTCCTCGCATTTAATTAGAAATTTACAGTAATAGAAAATGTGGAAACTGAGACGGATATTTGCCTTTCAGCTGGTAAAGTTGGATTCTCTTGCTGTTTACTGGAACAGCAGTTCTGAACAGTACGCCTCCCTCAGCAACGAACGGCTGCTGGTAAGTACATGTACTTACAATATCACAACAAAGAAGGAAGCATTTAGCAGTAAAATGTTGTTCTTTTCTATCGGACTACCTTTTGATAATCTTGTTCCTCTGTTATCTCATATTCCAGGAGAGACTTGGGAAAGAAATTGCAGGACAAGACAAAACGTCGGCCTACCAGTTCTGTGAGTCCTTTGTCTGACATACTCTGTTTAATTAAATGTTGTAATTATGATGGTAAAACATCTTAATTTACATAAATGTATTAAGATGTAGGTGATATATGCATTCATGTGTCAGAATGGAAAAAAACCTACCTAAGCCAACACCTGTCAACTAATATGAAAAAGTTTTTGATTTCCCTTAAACATCATTAATTCTTATAGAAAAGTCTGTCCATTCATGCTGTTAAAGAGAGATCAGGCCCCAAGATCATGAATCGGTCTTAATTAAAATTTGTTCATCACACCACATATTTATAAAACCATACCTTCAAAATTCAAAATGCAATTTAGAATTTTTCCCAGTCTTGTTGAATTTTACACATTTAGAGTCTTAAATCTTAGACTAATAAGTATTTCATGAACGAATCAAATTTTTTCCTAAGTCTAAAAAATCTTTAATGATCCTTGAAGCAGATGTGTTTTGACCAGCATTTCCTCTGTACTGTAGTGATAAAGCCGATTTCCTCCGTGGCTCACCTCAAGCTGAACATGAAGCCAGAACTGAACAACTTTACTCTCCCGAAGGCCTTCCTGACGGTCGTGTTTGATGAGATAGGCATTGGACTGTCCAAACTTCAGGTGAAAAATATTCAGAAATCTGTAATAAGTTTCAAGAGAGTCAACTGCTCTTTCAGTACAAATATACAGATTTGCCTTGGAAAAAAAGTATGTTGAGGAATTGGCATTTTCTTGCATGATTTCAGCTGAATTTAAGAGTGCAACTTCAATATGATTTAACCAACTGAAACTAAATCTAATTTGAGTCAAATTTTGCGTGGAATATATTAAATATAAATATCAATCAAGATAGGCATAGAACGATTGGTTTAATTTTGATTTCAATAGATAAATTAATTTTATTAATGCTTTAATGAAGACTTAAGACAAGGGTCTGATCCTCATTATTTTGTTCTATTTACAGTACAATGATGTCCTAAATATGTTGGAGTCTTTTGAGAGAATGTACCTGATGAGTGTGTATAGAAAATACCGGCCTGACGTCCCACTACATAAACACGCCAAGACTTGGTACGTAGAGAGAAGGAAAAATTTATGTTTATAGAGAAAATACCAGCCTGACGTCCCACTGCATAAACTCGCCAAGACTTGGTATGTATAAAGTAAGAAAAAATTACATGTGTTATACAGAAAATACCGGCCTGATGTCCCACCGCATAAACACGCCAAAACTTGGTACGTATAGAGAAGGAAAAATTTATGTCTATACTGTAACTGAAAATACAGACGAGACGTCCCACTGCATAAACACGCCAATACTTGGTAAGTATAAAGTTAGAACAAAAATACATGTGATATACAGAAAATACAGGCCTAACGTCCCACTATATTAACATGCCAAAACTTGGTTAAGAATGGATTGAAATACATACAGTTAAAGAATGCAAAAAATGCTTGTACAGAATTGCTGTCAGAGGTAATGATACATGTGTACACTTGTATATTGTTTGATAGGTGGCATTTTGCAAGGGACAGCGTATTAGAGGAAAAAGTTCGTCGAAGGCGTCAAATGTTTTCCTGGGGTCATATAATTCACCATCGAACAGTTATGAAGAAATACAGGGACGCTTACACCAAGAAGCTTTCAAATCCCAAGAAAGTGCCCCAAGACGTGCAGAAAGGCATTGAGGTAAAAATACATGACATTGTATAGAAATGAAGTCATTCCCCTTTTCAATAGCGCAATACTGATTATAAATCAACGCTGCAGCATCCGACCTGATGCAGTAGCTTGGAAATAAAACATGAATTTATTTGGCCATAGGCCATGATTTTTTCTTTCTAGTAGTAAATAAATTTACAGAATTTGGGAGTTAATTTTATTACGTGTGTTATTCAATCATTGCAGGAGTATGAGAAAGTTTTGGACGTGTTTTCAATTACTCTGATGAGATCTCAGGCAGAAGTTGAGGTAAATATCATAGTTACTAAACACATTATGACCAAGCATTGTTATTGAATCTAATGCTATGCATAGCTAGTATCTATATCCTGTAACAGAGAAGTTGTTACACACAGTTTTAAGTTATTTTAATTTGTTGATTTTAAATGTGAAATTTCCTTATTTTTGCTTTGTATAAATCAATCTTACCTGTTTATCTGTGGAAAAAAAGCCCCCCCCCCCCCCCTCCTCCCCAAACCGTAGAAAAATGTATACCAGTAATTATGAATGATAATGAATGTGACATTGTTGATAAGATGATTGTATGATCAGTAACTATACGTTTAATTTAATAATTGGCAGGCTGCAAAGCTTGGGGCCAAGAAAGCCGAGGAGAAGTCGGGGGGATGGTTTGGAGGATTTTTCGGGGGCAGCAAGAAGAAAAAGGCGGGAAAAGAGGAGCAAGATATCAGTAATGTGGCTTATGTTGAGATCTTAATTTCCAATTAATTTTTTATTGCAGTAATATCTAATTTTTATTTGAGTAGCCTCTTATTGTTACCCCTTTCAATGCGTCATGGTGACAATATAAATCCTTTTTCTTTAATGGAGTGACATCATGGAAAAACCTGACAGGAAAAATATCGGGTTATTTTAATGGAAGACATTTGAAATTTGTATATGTATAATTATTTTGCTGCTATTTGAGAAAAGAAGTCTTTATGTACCATTTTTGATGCTGTAAGCATAGTATACTTTATGGTAGATAGAATCATATAATTATTTATAATTCTAGAGGAACAATTTGAAAAAGAATTCAGTGAAAAAGAGAAAGCCAAGCTGTATGAAGCCATTGGATATCAGGAGAATGAGGTGGACCCCGCTCTCCCAAGAGAAGTAAGTGTGAATAGATATCAAACAGATATCAAGCAGATATCAGATATCAAGCAGATATCAGAGATGTGTTTTATGGAATCATTATTGCTTGTGGTGGTTCGATGTTTAGGAATTTTTTTAAACAATAAATTTTGTTGTTGGTATGTGTGGATTCAGTTGGATATTAAAAATATAATGCATTGTTAAAGAGATATCAAGTTTAATCAAATTCAACAAATTAACCTTTTGCTGTCAGAAACTTTGAAATGAATAGTAGTCATTCTGAAACCTGTTTTCTCTGTTTTTAGTTTGTAGCAGTGAGGCTTGTTACCAAATTAAGCACGCTGTCTTTGACCTTGACTGATGAAACCAAAAAGTGAGTAACCGAAAGGGTGTCCTCAGACTGTGCAATGAATCTTATGGGCAGTTTCTATATTCTTTTATCAATGAATTGCGGTTGAAAGGGTTAAAGAGAGGTTTTATAATCCAAATAATGAGTTTGGTGGTAGACTAAATGTGTACAGTTTATTTTTGTAAAATATATATTATGTTTGTAAGGAAGTATAGCAATCTTCCTACACATACAATTGTGCATTACGAGTACATGGAATAAGTGCATTACTTCGATTAATCTTTTAGAGAGCCTCAAATTCTGAAGCTGCAGCTGAAAGATGTGTATGCTAGTGTTGGACAGAGACCTGCAGAGAGTGCAATACAGTGAGTATCCAAAAGTTTGTAACAGTTATAGCATTGTACATTGAGTATCCAAAAGTATGTGACAGAATTAGCCTAAGTAATGTACAGTGAGTACCCAAAAGTCTGTGACTGTAACTGCTTTTAATTTGTAATGTACAGTTAGTATTCAAAAGTTAGTAACAGTTATAGCATTGTACAGTGGGTATCCAAAAGTTTTTAGCAGTTATAGCAATCAACAGTAATTATCCAAACAGTTTGAATACTGATGATATTGTATGCAAGGTTATGTATGAACTTAATTTTTTTGCTTAATCACACTCGTAAAAGAATTTCCCCCATTTTCAAAATGCCGTAACACCTTCAAGATATTAAGTGTAACAAATCTTTTCAAATAAACCATCATGATGTTTTAAAATTTTGTAACAGTAAAAGTGCAGTACAGTGAGTATCCAAAAGTCTTTAACAGCAATAGCAGTGTACAGTGTGTATCCAAAAACTTTTATTAGTTCTAACAGAATACAGAGCATCTCTTCACAGTACATATCTTAAAACTTGTAACGTGCAGCATATATCCAAATGTTTATACCACACTAATTTTACAATATGTCATATGTCTCCAAAAGTCTTTAACCTTAGTGGAACCATACTTTGTTTATCTAAAACTTTTGGAACAGTACTTTTACACATATAGCAATGTAAGGTTGGTATATTAAATACTGTGAAATTGATTGATACAGAAATTGCTTAAGTTACTGTATACAAGGAAATTTTTGCCCCCATTTTGTTTTCGCCACTTTTGCCCTGGTTGTCAGTGGGCAAATTTAAGACTAGGTGAATTCGAGTGTTCCAAATTATCTCTGTGTAAACACAACTTTGTGTGCCTGGGCGAATTCATGACTGGGCTTTACCATATGCAAGTAAAGAAAGGGGAAAATAACACACGACAAAAATAACCCTGTATACAGTATGTCTTGTTAGTTATAAGTTGATAAAAATGCCATTTGAGGTCACAAACTCAGACATGTACTATGAACCTGATAAGAGAAAAATAAATTTTCAGAGTTGAAGGGAAGATTGACCGCCTACAAGTGGTCGGTTCACCCCAAGATGGTTCCACTCCTAAGATGGTCATGTCTCAGAATCAGGAGAAGGACAAGGTGTACGCCCTCCTGAACTTTAACCTTGAGACAAACCCTCTGGACAAGAAATGTGACACCAGGGTCATTGTGGAGTCGAGGCCACTACAGATAGTGTACGATGCGGTGAGTAGCTGGGGTCAAGGGTGATATTGTGTAGGATGCATTGAGAAGGAAGGGGTTAAAAGTCAAATCGTGTAGGATGGAGTAAGTAGATGCCAGTGGGTTCAAGGGTAAAGGATCAAATTATGAATGAAATTCAGGGATTAGATTATGCTGGATGTGATAATGATTAGCCAGGGTCAAGGATTAGCTTGCAGAAAACAACACGGAGTTGTTTCTGATGCTGTTGAGTTAAAGGTCAAGGGTCGGATTGAAATATTGGATATAAAAAAAAATTACTTTTATTTATCGCCTCATGCAGTAGTTACTATCATGGTACTTTTATATTTTTTTATTGTTTTTTTAATAAAAATCTGTAATAATTATTCTAATTTTTTATGAGTGAGAAAATTCATTTATATTTCAGATTTCTATCAACAATATGGCTGACTTCTTCAAACCTCCAAAGGAAGTTTATTTGAAACAGTAAGTGGTCATTTTATATTAAAACTGTGTTTGAGGAGACTTTATTGTGACAGTCAAAAAATGGATTCAAACATTTTGAGACAGATATAATAAAATTAATCTTATTTTAATTAAACAGTCATTTAAATTTTTTAAAGATTTGCCATTTTAATACATGTAGGTTATCAAATCTTGATACTTTTCCCAATATCATGCTGTCAAACAAATTCTTTTAAATTTACCATGTGAAGCTATCATGTTTTGACACTTTCCCCAGGTTATCGAGGGCTGCCATGGCTAAGTTTGAAGACATCAAGGAACAGTCTGCCACTGGACTGAAGCACGCCATAGAGCAGCATAAATACACCGACATACGTGTCGACCTGAAACCGTCGTATGTCATCATTCCACATGGCGGAGTCTACAAAAAGTAAGGCAATAGAAAAACTTACTGAGTTTTATCAAGGATTAATTTTATTCAATCATTGATTAAGGTTCTATCTAAGAGTTTATATTGTAAAAAGAAAAAAAAGATTAAAGAAGTCAGATTTGATTTCAGTCTTAATAAATTTTAGGTCAGTCCTTTACATGATTGTATAAAAGCCAGCATAATGTAAAAAAAAATAATTGACCTTAAGCCTTTTGATAATTTCTTCATGTTTTTTTTTTTTCGTTTTTAGAGGGGCTGTGAATATGCTTATTCTTGACCTAGGTAACCTCAAGGTCAACAGTGAAAAGAACAAAGTGGGCGGAGATGACAAGGTAATTAATATATTGTAGCACAAGTCTGTTTGTTTTTGAGTGAAATATTTCAAACGTTAACCAAATGATTTAGTTTTAGAAATAGTTTACCATACTGTACATTAAACAATGTTTTATTGGAGAGATTTAATACTTAGATAAGTATCTTTAGAATATGTTTTCGTAAAGGACATTTATTTTAAAACTGATAAATATAGTGTTTTTTGAATCAAATGATCAAGGGTGATGCTTTTAATGAAGACACATTTAGATATGTTAACCTTTGCTGATGTGATCTTCTTTAGTCCAAACTATGGAGCAATTCAAGGAAAATTCTGTATCCAAAGATGGTAGATATATTAAATGATTTATATTTTATTCATCTTCCAACTACAAGATTTTTGTCAGCCTGCGAAATTTTGAAACAGGTTTTCAGGGGAATCGACTTTGAAATAAATTTTTTCAAACTTTTTGGCATGATTTTATTTCAAGCCTATCTTTAGCTACCTTAAGTCATTGTTAGAAAAAAAAGAATGATGCAAGTTTTATCAAATTAATAACATATATCTTTTGGATAGTAATTATTATGAGTGTACAGGAAAAGGTTGAATGAACAGCAAACTGAACATCTGAAAAGGAGTCAAAACACAGAGAGAGAGAGAGAGAGAGAGAGAGAGAGAGAGAGAGAGAGAGAGAGAGAGAGAGAGAGAGAGAAAGAGAGGGGGAGAGAGAGAAGGTGGGAGATTACATATGAAAATATCTTAATGACTTTTTTCAAGATACATGTACTATGTTCAAATAATGTTCATACATTTTAAAACTCAAGGAAACATATTTTATTGTTGTTTTCAGGAAGTTCTTCTGGTAATGCATGTTATGGGGGTCTTCTTCACTTCATTTGACTTCAAGTTTGAGGAATTTTGTAATTTTCTAATTGTTATTTTGATGATCGATGCATGCTATAAGTCAAGGGTATCCTGATTTTGGGTTAAATTATTAAACATTTTTATTGATGAAAAATATCCTTTTGGGAATAACCCATTGTTATGGATAAAGATATCCTGTTGGGTAGATTATTTTTTTGTTGTTGGAATTACTTGTTAATGTTTCCCAAAACAGGGAGACTACATTTAATTTTATTAAATTCAAATGCCAAATGTTATGAGTTACATTCTGTATGTTACTGTGGAATCATTATAATTTGTGGTGGCTCAATTTTTGTGGTATTCGTGGGAAGCCCTCTCCCACGAATTTACATCCTCAACGAAAACTAATTATTAAAGATTTAGTTTACATACTGAAACTGAAAACTGACTCATCCACGAAATAACATCCTCACGAATCAGCAAAAAACCCACAATCCACGAAAATTGGCCCCCATGAAATTAAATGATTCCACAGTATCTGTAACATTGTTCAGTTACATTTATTGTAAAAATGGTATGAGCTGAAGTTTGTTTCTTTTACAGTTATGTCATCATTATATATAAGAATATATGATATGAATGTGTAGTTTATAGTTTGAATTTTTTTAATGAAACTCTGTGACATACAATTTAAAAAAGCTTAATGAATGGATATTGTTTAAACTAAATTGATCATGAAAATTCAGTTCAAGTGCTTAATGAGATTTGGTCATTTATGATCCAATAATCTGTTCAAAAATTGAATGGTTTGTTTTAGATTTTTTGTTTTAAAAGATTGAAGACATTGAGGCCTTTCATGCCTTTGATCATTTATTAACAGGCTATGGCTGTTGAGGAAGTGATGTCCAGAGCTTATGACAATTTCAAGATCAAGTTAGACAGAGTTCAACTCCTTTATGCAAAACCAGGTAAATTGATCATGCCAACTGTTTAAATAAACTCTGCACACTATGCATTTGTAAGAATATTTTAAATTGGTAGTTCTTTGTCCAAAAATGTTATTATTTTCTAGGAGTAACTGGTCAGGAATGATTCAAAATTTTATGATCATAGTTTTTTAATTGGTAACTCTATAGTCATGGAAATTTCGAGGGATTTTTAATGCAGTCCAGAGGATCAATTATAATTAAGTTTAAGTTTTAGGATAAATCTATGGTTGATCAGTTGAACTGTCGGTTGTCCATTATTTCAGGAGAGGACTGGAATTCTGCCAGACTGGCAGGGACTTCCCCTCAGCATGTCCTTCTACCCATCTCTATCAACCTCCTTCTACAGAAGAGCATGTTTGACAATGACCGACGATTGGCCAAGTAAGTGATGACTTATGACAACTCCGTGTTTAAGGAACCCCACTTTTATACTATATTGCTGTGTTTTATAGAAACTGTTAAAATCCTTTAAAATACATGTATATAATTTTAAAAGAACTCATAAATGTCATAATCATATTTTTCTGTAACTGTCTCATTCCATTTTAATTCGTAAAATTTTAAGAAAAAAATTTAAGTATAGTACAATTAAAACCAACCCAAACCAACTGTCAAGTTTCATGCCTCTCCCATTCCTTAGCCTAAGCTTGGCTTCTGATTGGCTGTTATTTTTATCCAGGATGAAGATGTCTGGGGATCTCCCGTTACTGAGCCTGAGCCTGTCTGACCTGCGTCTACAGGAAATCCTCCAGCTGGCCCAGAGTATCCCCCTCCCGGAGGCCGGGGACGAGGATCAAGAACTGGAAGATATGGATGTTTTCTCTGTGAGTCTCATTGACCTTCAGGGTGCTATTTTTAGCCCAATATCATTGACTCTTAGAGCAGTTGATGTAAAAATTATCCATATTGGCCATGACCATTCAGGGTATAAAAAGTTAAGGTGAAGTCAAGTGATTATTCAGAATTTTGCAATTTAATATCTGTTCACACCAAAATGAAATAATTATTGATTTATTTGTACCTTTAATTGGGTCAGTCTTTTTTACTTGCATAGTTTTCAAGTTAGACATTAAAAAATATCTTACTATATCAACAATTTGTGTTGGTGATTTCAGTAATTTGATTTTATCTTGCTTGTATATATGTTGATAGAAAAGTTGATATATAGATGCTAAAATAGTAAGGCTGTGCTAATACAACTGTTATAATAGCTCTTGCAGTCATAAATAGTTGAGTCAATATAAATCTTCCTGATATCTATTAATGCCTTTATGAATTGTGAACAGGTGCTTGGGGTATTTCTGTATAGAGTGTATATTGACTTTACAAGTGAAAGTTCGATTGAAGAGTCTGATTTCAATTACAGGATGCCCTTGATATTCCCCTGGATGTCAATGAGAATCGGATCATGAAGAAAGTGGTCAACGTTTCGGCTGAAATGGCTGAGCAGGTAATGTACCTTTAATCTCTGTACAGGTCAAACTAATTAAAGCAATCTAGTAGTTGTTTAATTACATCTAAATATTTTGAACGTTAACGTTTCTAAAAATTACCAAATTACCTAGTACTTATAAGGAAAGACTACATAATCTGTAATGGAAAGAATGTTCTACTTTTGTCATTGGCTATAATGCATTCATGCATGAACCTGTTTGATTGGTCGGAAACTTTTGATTGACAGGAAGGTGAATCTGGTCCACCCCGCCCACAAGATGTAGTGAACAGAACTATTTTAGAGATGAAGTTTGAAATAAAAGAGGTAGGTTAACTTTAGACAGTCTTAGACACATTCAGTTTGTGTCAGAATCATCAATTCTGATTGGCTGACATGGGTTACAGCAAGATGGTGAATATCTTACCCCTCAATGCCAATTCTGAACCCCCACCCCCCAAAAAATGCATCAGGCTTATTTTTGATTAGAAAAGTTTTATAAAGTCAACAATAGGATGTATTATATACAAAGTCATTAGATTAACAGGTTAGTACGTGATGATAATAGTTCAGTAACTGTTACAAAAGAAAATACCATTACACCTGATTTTATCGAGGAGCAGATTGTTTCCTTTTGCAGTCAATTCTTCTTCTATCTGTTTAGGTGTCATTTTCCTCTCTTGCTTCTCTCTAATGATTGGTCACTTTGCAGGTGTCTGTCTGCTTGCAAGAACACACAGAGGATGGGGATATTCCGATGATTAAACTGGTTCTCACAACAATGGGAACCAATGTAACCACCAGGAAATTTGATATGGAGGCAGAGGCCTACTTAGGGGGAATCTACTTGCAGAATCTCAAGTTCAAAGGTCAGTTTTTAGAGATCTAAGAACACATAAGAACAGGAGGTCAGTATGCCAAAAAAACTTGTAACCAATTTTAAAGTGTTTGATACAATGAACCAACTTTTTTTGAGACACAGATTGTTTGACATAATTGTCAGAAACTACCCATGGTGATAATTGGAGAGTTGAATGGTAAAGTTGTCATGACCAAAAAAAAAAAAGAAAAAAAGAATTGGTTTACAACATTTTCAGCATGTATATTGTGTATTATTGGATTACAAAGTTATGAAATTATTTTATTTTATGTCCTCAAGATGTCACACAGAGAGCCCGCTCTTTTCTGATCGATTCAATAGCTTCAGCATTATTATATGTGTACCATGATATGGTACAACTTATTTTTTCAAAAATTAGAATCTGAATGGTAGTGAGTGATAATGCGGTTTGTTTAAGCATACCAGATATCTTACAGGTCAAAATTTGATAGCAATCACCTTTTAACTTGATTTTACATTTGATCAAACTTTATTGATTTGATTTAAAGAAGAATGGTAATTTGTTCCAGTGAGAGCAGAACGGTTTCTCTGTGGTGACTAAGTTAAGTTCTTGTTTGTTTGGTAAATAGTGACCAATGAAAAATAATGTCAATTTTATGAATTTGATTTGATTGTTGAAAAAATCCTTGACAAGTCTCTCTCTCTCTCTCTAATTTTTTCATTTTCATGTGCTTTTTCAGTTGTTTTTAGCTCACCTGAGCCAAAGGCTCAAGTGAGCTTTTCTGATCACAATTTGTCCGTTGTCTGTCGTTGTCGTTGTCGTAGTCGTCGTCGTCGTCGTTGTTGTCGTCGTCGTTGTAAACTTTTCACATTTTCATCTTCTTCTCAAGAACCACTGGGCAGATTTCAACCAAATTTGGCACAAAGCACCACTAGGTGAAGGGGATTCAAGTTTGTTCAAATGAAGGGCCAAGCCCTCTTTAAAGGGGAGATAATTGAGAATTATTGAAAATTTGTTGGTATTTTTCAAAAATCTTCTTCTCAAAAACTAATCGGCCTGAAAAGCTTAAACTTGTGTGGAGGCATCCTCAGGTAGTGTAGATTCAAGTTTGTTCAAATCATGGTCCCCGGGGGTAGGGAGGGGCCACAAGAGGGGGATCAAGTTTAACATAGGAATATATAGAGAAAATCCTTAAAAATCTTCTTCTCAAAAACTAATAGACCAGAAAAGCTAAAATTAAAATGGAAGCATCCTCAGATAGTGTAGATTCAAGTTTGTTCAAATCAAAGTCCCTGGGGGTAGGGCGGGGCCACAATTGGGGGATCAAGTTTTACATAGGAATATATAGAGAAAATCTTTAAAAATCATCTTTTAAAAAACTATTAGGCCAGAAAAGCTAAAATTAAAATGGAAGCATCCTCAGATAGTGTAGATTCAAGTTTGTTCAAATCATAGTCTCTATGGGTATGGTGGGGCCACAATGGGGGATCAAGTTTTAAATAGGAATATATAGAGAAAATCTTTAAAAATATTCTTTTCAAAAACTATTAGGCCAGGAAAGCTCAAATTAAAATGGAAGCATCCTCAGATAGTGTAGATTCAAATTTGTTCAAATCATAGTCCCTGGGGGTAGGGTGGGGCCACAATTAGGGGATCAAGTTTTACATAGGAATATATAGAGAAAATCTTTAAAAATCTTCTTTTCAAAAACTATTAGGCCAGGAAAGCTCAAATTTGAGTGGAAGCATCCTCAGATAGTGTAGATTCAAGTTTGTTCAAATCATAGTCCCTGTGGGTAGGGTGGGGCCACAATTGGGGGATCAAGTTTAACATAGGAATATATAGAGAAAATCTTTAAAAATCTTCTTTTCAAAAACTATTAGGCCAGAAAAGCTAAAATTAAAATGGCAGCATCCTCAGATAGTGTAGATTCAAGTTTGTTCAAATCATGGTCCCTCAGGGTAGGGTGGGGCCACAATTTGGGGATAAATTTTATACAGGAATATATAGAGAAAATCTTTAAAAAAATTCTTTTAATAACTATTTGGCCAAGAAAGTTCAAATTGGTGTGTAACCATCCTCAGATAATGTAGATTTAAGTTTGTTCAAATCATGGTCCCTGGGGGTAGGGCTGGACCACAATGGGGGATGAATTTTTATAAATAGAGAAAATCTTTAAAAATCTTCTTCTCAAAACTATTAGGCCAGGAAAGCCCAAATTTGAGTGGAAGCATCCCCAGATCATATAGATTCAAGTTTGTTTAAATAATAGTCCAGGGGTAGGGTGAGGCCACAATGGGGGATGAATTTTTACATAGGAATATATTGAGAAAATCTTTAAATATCTTCTTTTTAAAGACTATTTGGCCAGAAAAGCTTAAAGTTGTGTACAGGCATCCTTGGGTAGTGTAAAT
The DNA here is from genome assembly GCF_025612915.1 of Magallana angulata. NCBI lineage: Eukaryota > Metazoa > Mollusca > Bivalvia > Ostreida > Ostreidae > Magallana > Magallana angulata. Next base: position 20,374,247 of record NC_069112.1, read on the forward strand.
TCAAGTTTTCAAAATCACAGTCCCTAGTGGTAGTGCGGGGCCATGATGGCGGTTTGAATTTTTACATAGGAATATATAGAGAAAATCTTAAAAAATATTCTGGGAAAGTTTTCAGTACAAAACTCAGTACTATGTGTGAAAGCACAGGTTATGCAGATTTAAGTTTGATGAAACCATGATTCCCTAGAGAAAAGTGGGGCCACGAAATGGGGGGTAGGGGTATATAGGATAGAGAAAAATCTTCTTACAGGTACAACAACAAAAGGGGCTTGGTATTTACTAGCTGCAGGACTGTAGCTCCCGGTCTGAAAAAATTCGGATGGACGACCTGGGAGCTACAGTGCCTCCCATAGTAAAAAACTGCAATTTACGGCGCACAAAAAAATGCGCTAGGTTTTGACTGATTAATCTCATCTACGATCACATTCTGTACAAATATTTAATCCCAAAAAATTCCTCGGACATTTTACTACAGATATTGTCACTTCACTTGCCTCTGATATTCTTTTAAACACCATCCCCAGCCCTGTCAATTAAAAGTGGTGCATGTTTGTTTACATTTAAAAATGGCGACTCTCGATCTCGACGTAAATTAACATACTTCATTTATCATGTTTAAGAGAAGGTCTGAGGCAAGTTAAGTGATGATATCAGTAGTAAATTTGCTGAAGAATTTTATGGTTCTAATTATTTTTACAGAATTTGTGTGAAAATAAGGTTAATAAGTCCAAACTTAGCGCAATTTTTTGTGCGCTGTAAATTGCAGTTTTTTACTATGGGAGGCACTGTAGCTCCCAGGTCGTCCATCCGAATTTTTTCAGACCGGGAGCTACAGTCCTGCAGCTAGGTATTTACCAAAAAAAAGAGGTGGATAAAAATTTGCAGATTTTCAATTTTTTTTTAGCAAGATCTACTGTACTTAGTTGTCAAGATATTTTGATACTGTAATGCTAATTTGATCAGAATTAAGACAATTGTTGCTCAGGTGAGCGATGTGGCCCCTGGGCCTCTTGTTCTCTTTCATTTGCTCTCTCTCACATTTGTATCTTCATTTGCTCTTGATTTTTTCTCTCCTCTTTTTATTAAACTCTGTAAAACTTATTTTACCCTCCTTACTCCCTCGTTAAGTCTCATTAATTTTACCAACCTCCCTCTACCTTTCCATCTCTCTCTCTCTCTCTCTCTCTCTCTCTCTCTCTCTCTCTCTCTTTCTCAGAGCTCTTTTCATTCCAGATCACTATTTTACATTCTTTCCTACAACTAACACATATTATGATGCCGTTTTATTTTGTTTTCACTTGTTCTTTGTTTGTTAGCTTTTTGAGTGACATTATATTTTTATTGCATGTTCCAACAGCCACAGAAAGTTTGAATCAACAACTTGATTCTTTGACATCATCAGGTAAACTCCAGTGTTAAATATAGTAACAAATTGATAGCATGGCATCATCAGGTATTCTCCAGCCTTAAAAAAAGTTACAGTAACAAATTATTACTATGACATCAGCAGTTAGTTTCCAATGTTACACTGATATTGAAATCATTCTATAATATAATCAGAAAACATTCTTTGGCATATATATATACAGTAAAACACAGTTATAGCTAACACGCTTACAATGAATTGACGCTTACAGCGAAGTGATTTTCATTCCTTGAGACTGTATAATATGTTTTTAACTTGACCGATTTATCGATTTTCGATTATAACGAAGTAAAATCACCCGTCCCTGGCACTTCATTTTAAGCGTGTTTTACTGTATTGAGTTTTATGATAATGAGAGGTAAATATCGCTTTATCCTTTAACATTTATATTTAGTAGGATAGTAATTTCTGATAATATTTTAGCATTTAGTTCAATTTCTAATGCAATTTTCTTTGTGAGATTAATATTACCTTGTGTTCAAAGATGGGAAGATGAAGATATAAAATTTGCAGTGATTATATAATCCAAAGACATTCAGATAAAGTTACTCTGAGACTAATTAGTACATTCCAATAAGCCAGATTATACTCATCTGATTCAGTAACTATAGGATTGTGATGCCAAACCAAAACTTTATAAATCTGTTCCCATTCTTATTATCTTGATACAATTTGTAATGGTCAGATTCTAGATTTAATTATTTTCCTTGCTTTGACAGTGCTTGAGGGCGGACCTCTGATTAACTTGATTAACACGCCTACTAATGAGGAGACACGTCTACTGACCTTCACCTTCCACAAGGTCAGTTTCACCAACACCTTTTTCTGTGTCCATATTGATCGCCCCATGCCATGTTTAAGAACCACCATTGAATAATTGTCTGAGAAATTGATTGGTTAAAAGATATTGCAATAAAATAATACAATGCATGATAAAACTGAGTTAAATTTTGGAACATTAATTAAAGCTGTTCTTAACATAATTTTTTTAAAGTTAATCACAATGCATATATTATTTTAATAGCGAGCGCAGCTCGCCGGCGCGCAGCGCCGGCGCAAAGCGAGCTCTACCGGCAAGGCGTGTGTGAATAGAAAATTTGGACTAGTTGCACATTCATTCATCGGATTTTTTTGGCGTCAGTAAATCGGACCAGTAATGCATCGTTTTAATCGTCCCAGTAGTTCCCTGTAATCATGGCAATTTTTATCACTTCACACTCTCACGAGAATCAGCAAGACAAATTTAGACAGTAAAAACAATAACGATGTAAGCGACATACAGTCAATGTTACCTCTAAAGTTCACCTCGGTACACTTTCAATCAAAAATAATCGTGTGACGTCACAAACGTTTACACATTGATCCGATATATTTTTTCGGAGTCAGTAAATTTTGACCCACAATTCATAGTACCAATGGTTTCCAACCTCACGTTCCAACATCACGTTCTCCCGAGAATCAAAGTAAAACCTTTGAAAAGCTTATAAGATGTGTAATTTTAAGAACATCATGCTTTTTAAGTAAATAAAACAGTATACTTCGCATACTTTTATTTCTCAGGGGAGTTTTAAAGAGTAAGACGACACTAAACCAACGTCAGCTTTGACGTCACAATAAGCACTGATAAGGGGAAATTACTCTAATTGAAGTTATTGTAAATCTGCTGAAATGACCAAAATCCTCTTAAAATCTTGCAAAGGCTAAGATAAAGAACAGCTGACGAATAAGGGCATTTCTTCAGATACAGGAAACAGTTGTAAATTGCACTAATTTGGATGAATGCTCACAAATATTTTATTCACTATAATTACGGTAATTTCCTGAAACGTAACGTTATACGTAGCAGCGCCTTTTTTTAAAGGGGGTGGGTGGGTGGATGGCAGCCTCATCCAAAAAATCTTTGCAAGCAAAAAGAAAAATAAATCATGAAAATTCTAATCCTTCAGCTCTTTAGCAGTTCAATGGTTTCTTTATTTTCACTTCCATTTATTACATGCGGGGGGGGGGGGGGGGGGGGGGGGGGGGGGGGGGACAACAACATGTTCTTTTAACATGATATTAAGCAAATATTTTTAAGCGTAAATTAAAAATAAAATTAAACATTAATTATTTTTTTTAAGTGGAGGGGCAAATCCATGGTAAGTCGATTTTCTATGTATAAATTGACAAAAATGAAAAAAAATTTAGCATGGGGGGAGCTCTATGATGAGTCAAGTTTTATATGTAAGTTTAAGAAAAAATGTCTACTGCAAAAAAAAAGGGGGGAAATCAATCAATCAATCATAATCACAATCACTTTAAAAGAGGAGATGCAGTGCAATGAATATTTATATATTAAAATCTTTATTATCTAACAACATTGTATCTGAGATTAAACTATTGTTCTACATATAAATAAATAAATTATAACAAATCTTATAAACTATGAATAATGAAAATTTACTGAAAAATTGGTATGTTTTATTTTTTGGCATTCAAATTTCACGTTGTTAATTTTATTTTATTAATTTATTATAATTCATTGTTTGATCACATGCTGTGCTCGCCCCAACGGTCGCACCGTAAAACATATTATTTTAGTGTCATGAAATCTTCCCTCATTTTTGTAATATTTGTGATTTTTCAAACTGTGTTGACTGTTTGATCAGGCTGATCCAGAGGGACCTGAGTTTGAATCGACGTTTGAGAACACGGAGCAGAAGATCGGTGTAACATTTACCTCCCTTGAAGTACTGCTTCACCAGGAGGCACTGCTTAGTGTGATGAAGTTTGCAGCTCAACTGCAGAAGAGTTTGCAGGTATAAGACATAAACTGTATTCCATTTTCTTGATTTATTTTGTGATGTAAAATGATCCCCCCTCAAAATAGGGAAAAAGGATAACCTTCCCCCAGTCCTCCCATCTACACCCCTGAAATTTTTTGGATTTAGAACTGAATTTAAAAAAATGAGATGTAAATATTTATGATAGTCTCGATTTCAGTTTCGACATGTTCACATTTATGAGAAGTCTTGTTAACTGAGTCTAATAATTTTTATCTGTATAAATCTTTTAACAGTTACATGTTGCTGTCTAAAAAAAACCAAAACTTGATGTTTGATCATAAAATAAAACAGTGTCACTCTTTTTTGAAAGCTTTGTTTATGTTAATTTTTAGGTTGAAGAATCTCCGACCAAGGAAGCAAAGACCAACGCAGATGCCCAGAAAAAGAAAGAGGAACAATCAAAGACCGCAAAAGATAAACAGGCTGGGTCAAAGGGGTCACAGAAAAAAGGTAGGTCATCAAGTTCAAAAGTTCAAGGTCAGATTTATCAGAGAAAGGTCAAAGTTTCTTACAAAGATAAAATCTAGGGTATAAATGAGATTAAAGTTAAAAAAAAAATATCATTATGATGTCGAAAAGAGGTCATCTGTGTAAAAATAAGATTAATGTGGCGAAAAGGTCAGTGTTTACATTATAAAGTTAGAACAAACTCAGACAGGAAAGGTAGATAGTGCAGTAACACATGACGTTTACCATTGGTGAGGTCCATGATTGGTTCCCTTAGTATGCAATATAGAAACCTCTGATTCTTTGTATTTAGAAATTCTATGTATGTATATAAGTATAATGTTTTGCAGGGAAAGTTAAGGATACAGAGAGGATAAACCTCCGTGTGACGGCTGAGCTGGAGGGATTTGGAGTCGCAGTGTGTACAAATAACACCGTCATAACAAATGCCAGGATCAATGGTAAGAAAGATCAGCATCTTAACTCATTCAGAACAATATTAAAAGATATGCTTTTGGGTTAGTGTTTATTTACAGTACTTGTGTTGATGTGAATAATGGGCATTAGTTTTTGTGGGTATTGTGAAAACACAAAGTAGCAAGTATATGTCAATTAGTGTACATCAATTGATTTCCCTGTTCAAACTGTTACTTTATCTCTTACTTTGATGAGCATTGATTTCATTGATCATCACAAAAAATGTATGCTCTTTAGATAATAATCAAATCTCAATATTCAATAATGAAACAATGAATGCACTAACTTTGTGTACATATTGAATTTTATGAGAAAGTATTTGATGGAAAATATCACCTTTCATGCAGTTCATGACATACAGGTGTGTTTTACAGGTATATCAGCAGGTGTAGTGATACAGGACAGCAAGACTGTTGTAACGTCAGAACTAAGGGAGGTCACTGTGTATGACTCCAATACAAAAACAAAGTATCCGAAGGTAAGCAGGCATTATCAGGGATCAGTCTTTTGGACTAAGGGATCAGTATTTATGTTAATAACAGAAAGCAAGCAGTCTTTAAGTGAGAGGCTCAAAGGGATCAGTCTTTAAGTTAGAGTAAGGGAGCAGTCTCTGTATACTTAAGAGAGCAGTGTTTGTGCTAGAAACAGTTTTCATTGCAATGTATGGTGTTATTAGTACTAGATGATGTATTTTACAGATTGTAGAAATTAAGGGTGATGCTGTGTTGAAGCTGAACCTGACGATTTACAATAATGCGACAGAGGGTGATAAATACTCCGACATGTCATGTGTCGACACGAGCGTGGATGTCCAGCTTGGATGTATTAGAGGAGTGTTTCTGATGAGATTTGTCAGCGATTTACTGGTAATCTATGTTAACTTTATAGAATTGACAACTTGTCTGTAAGATCTACACCTGATCTTCAACATTTGAAACATAAAAAGATTTCTTTACAAATCATACGTCTCTAAACAGGAATACCTGAATGGCTTCCAAGTAGAAGAGCTAGAAAGTCAGATTGAGGCCGCCAAGGGGAAAGTACGCGAGGCGTCCGAGGCCGTGACAGAGAGTGCAAAGGTCGCCATGGCCCAGTTAGCAGAGAAATCACCACGTGTCTCAATCAAGGTCTCCATGAGCGCCCCAGTTATCCTAGTTCCTCAGCGTTCCGATTCCTTGAATGTCTTAATGGTGGACTTTGGACATCTTCACGTCAGTAATTCATTCAGTCCTTTCAAGACAGACGCCAAAATTCCTGCTGTTCTGGACGCAATGAAGATTGATCTGAAGTCACTGAAAGTTGCTCGGTTAGTAATGAAGAAAAATGATAAGCCGCAAAGCCTGATAATGAAATCATGCTTAAAAGAAAGTCAAATTTGGAATTATATTTATACCCCCGCAAACGAAGTTTAGGGGGGTATATTGGTTTCACCCTGTCCGTCTGTCCGTCTGTCCGTCTGTCCGTCTGTCCGTCTGTCTGTAGACGCAACTTTGTCCCCCCTATAGAATTTTTTATTACTGCATGGAACAGTTTGAAAATTTGTACATATGTTGAACACCATCTGAAGATGTGCACCTGCAATTTTTTTTAAGATCAGACAAGATTTAATGATTTTATGACAGTATTCATTTTCCTTATTCTATATATTGTACACTATTGTTGAAAAGTAAGGGAGGTAATCCTTACAGATTTTATTAATTAATTAATAGAAAACAGTCTAAAATATATTTATATAAATACATCCAGATGGAGTTTTTTGTCTTTATGTCTTAATTAATAAAAAAAAAAATTATTTTTTATAATTATTCTATCAACTGACAATGCAAAGTTTTTTTTGTCAATGATAAATTCTTAGGAGCTAATGAGAACATCAAAGACAAGTGTGGCTGAATTCATTTGTCCCAAGGGAGCCATTATCTGAGCCATGGCTCAGATGGAGCATGTGTTTAGGGGAAATTGATAATCTGTAAAATGGGTGATGGTTTTGGGGCTATTTTAAAACTGTTTCATGTAAACCAAAAGGTCTATCATTATAAGGAAATAAATAATATAATTATTAATAAAGAAGTTAAACTATTTTTAGAGGTTGTTTAAATTTATTTGTCAAGTAATTTGATGAAGTGACCCTATTGGGCATTAATTTAAATGAAATTCAAAATTACTGATATGATTGTAGTGTTTTGGCAATTTTAAAATTGTTTGTAATATTAAATTTTCTTTTTTTTTTTTTTTTTTTACATATTTTTACATAGTATGGTAATTATGGTAATGTTTTGGGAGTTTATTAAATTTAACAAGCTCATCAAAGAAAATCATAGTCCTATGGGATCAATTTTCTGATATGGAGTTCAATTGTGCCATAGGAGAAAGTGAGGAAAATTTGAAACAACTAATTGCATCTGTCAAGACTCTTATTAGAAAGATATTGAAAGTTTTATCAACAGAAGAGCATTGCTTGGCTACCAGTATTTCTATTCACTGCAAAGGGAGGGGTTATTGTCATTTTGTTGGTTTTTCTTTAAATCAATTAAATTAAAAAAATATATCATCAAATACATACATTTGCAAATGTATTACTGTTATAGATATGTATTTACAGTGAAATTCTGACAATTTTGATTTTAATTTTTCTTTGTTAACTATTTTTTTTTTTTTTACAATTCTAGAATTTTTTTTGGGTATGTGTTCCAAACCTTAATTATTATTCAATTCAATTATTTGTCCCATTTGAAATTAGCCTAGCGGGGGTATTAGTCCCATTAGGACAGTTCTAGTTTAGAATCAGAAAGCTTCACTTTATGTTCTTTTTTTCTCAATGGTAACGAAATTCAGAATTCACTTGTTACAACCATATCAAATGCATGTATATCCCTAACAACATCTTGAGAGCATTTTGAAAGTAGTTTTATTGCCATTCCAAAAGATACCAAGTCATAGAGCTTTTGGTCATTTTCAGAGCGGAGTTGAGCACAGAGAAGGAAGTGGTGGGACAGTGCCTAGTTTTAGAACCGGTATCGCTTAACCTGTCTGTTACCAGGAACCTGGCGTTTGGATGGTACAAGGAAATCCCTGCCGTGGATATCGGTGGTCAGCTGGAGAGCATAGAGGTCAGTTTGAGGTCAAGATCAAAATAGTTAGATCAAAGGTCAAGGTCACAAAGAAGTTTTTCAAAGGTCAAGATCATAAAAAAACAACAAGGAAACCAATCAATATGTGGCATTGTTTTTTTTGAGAGATGTTTGTATTTTGATATCATGAATTAAATGATAAAAAGAGTATCTTTATTATGTATTGAAAAGGCAAAAATTCATAATCTTACAGACAATCCATGTTACAGTACATGTACCTGATAAAATTATGCCTGCAATTTTTAGGCGACCATGAGTCAAGGTGACTACAAAGTCATTATGACCTTGCTCAGTGACAACTTGTCTGAAGGTCAGAAGTCTGACACAGTTGCTGGATCATCAAAGGTCAAGGACACAGAAATGACCCCGGCCCAAGGTCAAACCGTTGATACAGAGAAAACCACCACAGGTATGTTAGGTTGATGTAATTTATAAAAATCTACTTTTTTTTATTTGGCAATGAAATAGTTATGTACCATGTGTGATTTTTTTAATTTAAAAATGGTAAATTGCATATATTATTGTCAATACCTGTGGTGTTAAAAAATTATCTCCTTTGACAGCTGGTGCCCCTGCTATAACTTTGACCCCTCCGGAGCAGTCGGATACATATAAGCTCCACACTCAGCTCAAGTTCCAGTTCCAGATCAACTCTCTGTCAGCCACACTGTACTCAGGGGAAAGTACACTGGTGAGTGAAGGAAAGAGAGAGAGAGAGAGAGAGAGAGAGAGAGAGAGAGAACTAAAGCTTTTTAGAGAATGAGGAAAATCTATACAGTCTTGTGAGAGAGATAAATAAAGAGAGTAAGAGAAAATATTTGCTTTGTCTCCTTGGATAAACACCATTGCTACTTGTTAGTTTTTTACTTCTTTAGACAACAGATGGTCAGAATTCTCGATCAGCTGATCAGGCCCTCGGTCAGTTCATGATTGAGGTCGTCGGGGTCAAAGGTGAGATGAAGAGTGATGGCTCCTTGACAACCAGTGTCATTCTGAAGGACACAGTGGTAGATGACAAGAGGAAGCAGAAACAGGAAGCGGGCATAAAGAGGTAAATTTAAGGAGAATCAGCACCCTGTTAGGGGAGATAACTAGTGATTTTACTTATAACATTATTTTATCAGAGAATATATCTGTAACTATGGATTTGGTTATTATAATGAAATTCATTAATATTTGATGGGGAGTTAGATGGTTTTATACTATGACTCAGAAAAGATAACTGGCTTTTGCTCATCATAATTGTAACATTATTGGGTAATAAATATGTAACTCTGGATTTGGTTATTAACCTGAATATATTTACATTGAAAGTGGGAATTAATGGCTTGGATTCAGAGATTTATCAGGATTGAAAGGGAGATAAATTGCTTGATACTTAGATTTTGAGGTTGACCATCATTTCATAGGAAATTACTTTGCCTTTCTTGTAAACTGTTGTGCTAGTACTTTCATCAAGAAAATTGCTCATGCATTTTCATTTCCATGTTTCATAAATTGCAACTGATATTTTGATTCAACTTTGACCATGTGATGAAGAGGAAATTGGACTTCCTGTTCATTCTATGAATTCATCGAATTCATTGACTGTAATACATGTTTTGTTTGTATGGTGACTCATATATTGAGTCAAGATTTCCCTAAATCAAGCACTACATTGTATTTGAAAAGAACCCCAAAAATAAACCAAAGGATTTTTCTTAAAATTTTCATGCCTTGTTGTTAATGTATCAAATTCATTGATTCAAATACTGTATACAGGGTTATTTTTACTCCTTGATTGATCAATTGAACAATAATTTCTCGGAATCATATGTCATTGATACTGTAAACATATTATATTTAGCATGTACAATATTTGGCGGAAAATGATTTTTCGATAAGTTAGCATGGATTTGAATTGACGTTTTTCTGAATGTACTTATTCTAATACATAATTATATCAAAGGCATTTAGCGATGTACAGACCCTGAAACGTGCTACTACACCTCTAAAACGAACCGTACCGTTCCGTGCAAGAAACTAACCGTACCGTTCACAAAACGAAACGTACCGTTCACAAAGTGTACTGTACCGTTCACAAAACGAACCATACCGTTCACAAAGCGAACCGTACCGTTCACAAAGCGAACCGTACCGTGCAAAAAGCGTGCAAGATAATTTATGCAAGACCCGCCTCCAGACGGACAAAAAAGCGTACCGTACCGTGCAATAAGCATGCAACTTCCATATATGGCTTATTGACCTAATGTCTTTCGATGAATACGGACGGAGATTATCGCTGACCAGATAAGTTCAATATTTTGCTAGATTTTTTGTACGGGATTAGATAACACATACTAAGATTTAAAACTGTTATTCTTATTAAAACAGTCACAAAAATAGTTCCTTTCTTAGACCGTAACCATTTCTTTTTTTTTCGACAAAACTTCCATCGCCGATTTCTTAAACATTGTAAACTATTAACGTTCACACAATCAGTGGTTATACTATTTTGATTATTTTTATGAAATGTTTGAAACATTGGGTACATACTGGACTTTACATAGCTTTAAGTGATTCTCGGGAGAGAGAGAGAGAGAGAGAGAGAGAGATATCTCGTTACCCGAAACGTTAGAAAAGTAGCGTTTGTTTAGAAATATATATATATACACTATGGCTAAATAAGGTTGATATATATCTATTTATAATTTTATATCCTTTTTAAATAAAAAAAAATGTCGACTTTAGTTACGCAGACCCAGAAAATGTAAATGACAACTACATATTACCGGTGACTCGAGTGAATTGTTCTTGAGCTATTTATGTACCAATAAATAAACAAAAAATCACTCATACATGTATGATGAATTGTAAATAAATACATGTACAAAATCCTTATGCATTAAATGCAAGCATTGAGCGGGAAAAAAGTACACGCATTCCATGAAATAACTTTCAACTTTATTTCCCGCATAGCTGGAAATGGCATCGTGATTTCACATGAACAAAAATCACTCGTGCGAAACACGTGTACAGAAGCTGATCTTTGGTTCTATACACAACAGGTGTTATTGTCTTTCTTTGGTTTTTAGCAGTTATTGTACTTTACAACTAACTCTGTATATTTGGACGCTTAAATAGGTGTACACAAGATGCCGGTATTCACACCTTTCCACGGGCACCTGTTAGGTTACTCATCACAATCTGTCGTGTGTATAGTCTGAATATATCTTACTTCTACTTTGTTAGTTTCATGGCTTTTCTTAATCTCTAAAAAACAAAAGAACCGTCTGTAGAAATGGACACAAACAACTACACGAAAGACTATCGGCGCATGGATCCGTGGAACAATTCAGTGACTCTATACATGCGGGATTTTTACATATTAACTTGCGATAAAAATATCATTTACGGGGTACATTAATGTACCAAAAAAAATGATTAATTAAATCATAAATAGTTGAATGAGATAACAAGTAAATGTAAGCACAAACACAGCTCTTTTAAAATTTATTTTCAATCTTATATGTGTGATGTGAAATAGCGTCGAAATTTTAACCGTCGAGATCAATCTTTATGTACATCGTCCGTTGTACAAACTTTTAGTCATTGTGTTGAAATCGTTGTGAAAACAATGAGTCTAAAATAAATGAATTCAATTCATACAAATAAAAATCTAATAATTCCAAATGGTTTGCACACAATCACATACACCCTCAGAGAGAGAGAGAGAGAGAGAGAAAGAGAGAGGGAGAGAACTTGTGTGTTGATTATAATATTTAAATTAAAATTTTATCCCTGAACTTTCTTATTTAAAATTTCGCTTTAGGTTTCTTTAGTTGGTCATTTGAGCGGGATTTTATCTCAGGACTCCACGTGCTTCGCCTGTCAATCAGTTTAAGTATAACAGTACAGATCACGCCACGCGCCGCGTGCTACTTGGCTCCTCCTATATGGCTAGAAGAAAATTATCGAATGAAACGTTTTTAGCTCACCGAGACGAAGTCAGGGGGAGCTTATGCTATACCCTCGGCGTCGGCGTCGGCGTCCGGACCTGGTTAAAGTTTTTGTTGCAGGTCCTGTATCTAAGCTATTACTTGTCCTATCTTCACCAAACTTGCATGGATGATGCATCTGGACCTACTTATGGACTTGAAAGACTTGGATGCTGATTCTGAGTCCTAAATTTCAGATGCTGGAGGAGGTTAAGGTTGTTGGACCAGGTTAAAGTTTTTGTTGCAGGTGCCCTTTGATAGCAATATCTAAGTTACTGCAGGTCCGTACTTCACCAAACTTGCATGGATGGTGTGTCTTATGATACTGATGCACCAGACAGGCTTGAGTGCTGAATCTGAGCTATAGGTTTCGGATCCTGGAGGAGGTTAAGGTTTTTGGAGCAGGTTAAAGTTTTTGTTGCAGGTGCCCGTTGATAGCATTATCTAAGTTACTACAGGTCCGTACTTCACCAAACTTGCATGGATGGTGTGTCTTATGATACTGATGCACCAGACAGGCTTGAGTGCTGAATCTGAGCTATAGGTTTCGGATGCTGGAGGAGGTTAAGGTTTTTGGAGCTGGTTAAAGTTTTTGTTGCAGGTGCCCTCTGATGATTATATCTTGGTTACAACTTGTACTAACTTCACCAGACTTCCATGGATGGTGCGTCTTATGATACTGATGCACCAGACAGGCTTGAATGCTGAATCTGAGCCATAGGTATCGGATGCTGGAGGAGGTTAAGGTTTTTAGAGCTGGTTAAAGTTTTTGAAACAGGTGCCCTCTGATGATTATACCTTAGTTATTACTTGTCCTAACTTCACCAGACTTCCATGGATGGTGCGTCTTATGATACTGATGCACCTGACAGGCTTGAATGCTGAGTCTGGGCCATAGGATTCAGATGCTGGATATGGTTTTTTGGATCAGGTCACATGTTTAATAGATAATAGTATTATTTCAAACTTGCATAGTTGATTAAACTGTAATATGAATGAATCACAGAGGAAGCTTCAGATGCAGAGCTTGATCTCCATTATCAAGGATGCTAAAAAATATATCTTAGTTATTACAGGTCCTTACTTCATGAAACTTGAATGGATGGTGTGTCTTATGATACAGATGCACCTGACAGGCATGGATGTTGAATCTAAGCCAAAGGTTGCAGATGCTGGAGCAGGTTAAGGTTTTAATTGCTAGTGTCCTCTGATGATGATATCTTAGTTATTACTGGTCTGAACTTCACCAAACTTGAATGGAGATGCGTCTTATGTATACTGATGCACCTGACAGGCTTGAATGCTGAATCTGAGCCATAGGTTTCGGATGCTGGATGAGGTTTAGTTTTTTTGGAACAGGTCACATGTTTTATAGATGATAGCTTGCATAGTTGATTTAACTATATTATAAATGAAACGCAGAGGTTGCTTCAGATGCAGAGCCTGATCTCCATTATCAAGGATGCTAAAGAAATCTCCTCACTCAAACCTGCTTGATAGATAGATGTGTTTGTTGATAAATGAAACAACATGATTCCTATGATATAGTATGGTATGGTATGAAACAATACTGTTTAATATGATACAATATAATATCATATGTAATATTATAAAAAGTTATATGATACGATATGATATTGTATCAATTTTTTTGATATTTTATGTTATGATATTGTATCATGATATCGATATGTATAGTATTGTATATTATGATACAATATTGTATAATATTATATTGTATTATTAATTTATTATTTTATCACATGATACTATTACATAAGATATTGCAAAATATAACATTGTATCCTATGATACAAAATTGTATATTCTATAATATTGTATCATACGATATTGTATAATATGATATTAATTTCTGTAATAAAGAATTATATGACATGAAATTGTATAATATGATACTGTAATATTATATAATATCGTATCATACGATATTGTATAATATGATATTGGTTTATATTATGATATATTATCACATCACATGAAATTGTATTGTATGATTTTGTAAAATATATTATTGTATTATATGATACAATATGTATAATATAATATTGTGTTATATAATATTTTACTTTATCACATAATATTGTATCATATGCTACAAAATCATATTATGTATCAAAAATGATACAGTATCATACAATCTCATACTATATTATTAGCTCACCTGAGCTGAAAGCTCAAGTGAGCTATTCTGATCACTTTTTGTCCTTTGTCCATCTGATCGTCCGTCCGTCTGTCCGTCCATCTGTCCGTCTGTCTGTCCGTCTGTAAACTTTTTACATTTTGAACTTCTTCTCTAAAACCGCTTATCCAATTTCAACCAAATTTGGCACAAAGCATCCTTATGGGAGGGCGAATATAAATTGCAGAAATAAAAGTCCGATCTGTATTCAAAGCGGAGAAAACCTTGAAACTGTAGAAAAAGGGGGGTGCATTTTTAAAAATCTTCTTCTCAAGAACTACTGATTCCAATTCAACGTAGTTTAGCATAAATTATCCTTATGGGAAGGAAAATATAAATTGCAAAAATTAAGTGGTAATTCTGTTTCAAATCTGAGTTATTACGAAAATAATAATAAAGGAAAGGCGTGTTTCAATCAGTTTAATAGCCTCGGATTCGGCATCCGGTAAAATGGGTAGACAAGACTTGGCCTGGGCAAAACAAAAGATAAGCAGTTATTAATCTGCCAATCCCATTAAAATTTCAGGATATTTGATGGACCAGTATATTTGTATTTGCTGTAAATATTGCTGCAAAATAATGCGTATTTGGAATTGACGATTGCCGATCTGCCCCGGCTTTTACTTTGCCACGGCCCGGTTTTGCTTACCCATTTTACCAAGACTCGTATTCCATACTTCTAAAACGAGGTTCTTTGTTTAAAGCAGCCATGACATTATACGAAAAAGGGTCGATCTGACTATGATGAATTTGCTTGTTGTGCAACAGTTCGCGTATGAAGGGAAATTTTTGAAACATGAAAAATATATTGGTGCCGATTTTGTGAAGTAAATTGAGGCTAAATATTTCAATGCGTTGACAGTTTTCACACATGACGTTGATGTTAGCTTGTTCTGATTTTCGTTTCGTTTTCATTATTTATGCTTTGTAACCTGGAAACTGTCGTCTGTATTTCGTGATTTCTACGTATCAAATCAAACAGAGACTTTGGTAAATCAAACAGTTACGTTAACTGTTTACCTGCGCAAATTAAGCAAAATCTGATGTAGGAGTACTGAAATACAATTCATTCTATCGGTAATTCGGCATTATTTTTTGCGTAATGGTAGATTAATGCAATAGGTTTTTGTTGAGATGCTCGGCATTTTCTCTAGTTTATTCAGTTTAAATAGAGTTTGATATCGCTTACGGAAATATGTAGGTATATACATGTATATATATGATTCATTTCGAAAAAATAAATTGTGTTCTTTATTTGTTATACATGTAGTGCATGTTTCTTGTGTTTAATTGTTAACAATTTCTATTTACTAACCATTTTTGAGTGTTTGCTTCGAATTATAAGCAAGATACAGAGATTTGCTAACAATTCTATGTTTGTACACAGATCTTAAAAGCTAAAGATTAAATCAAAGTACTGATAGTACTGAAAAGCGCTAACCCAGCTTCTGTATGTAACAGATATATGTATATAGCATTTCAGCTTCTGTATACGCACTATATTTCCTCATCACTGCATGACAGTCCCTGCAATGATGTATGTAAGCCCCGTACATTAATTTCACAATAACCCGTAAATTAGATTCACAATAGCCCATGCAGTTATGTGCATAAACCCCTGAAACTGGTTCCCTAACCAGTTTAAATGATGTATACTTTTGCTTATAGGGGGCGGTTATTCGATGCACCGGAAGTTGAAGTCTAACGACAATAAAGGGCTGAGCTATGCTTAGCGCTTTAAAAAGTAAAAAAATTGTCAATATTTATTACGAAAATTTTCAAAATCTGTTCTTCCAGAAACCAACTTATTGAATTGTAAACTTAACCTTTTTAGCTCACCTGAGAATGGGGCCACAATGGGGGGTCGAAGTTTAACAAATGAATATATAGAGTAAATCTTTAGAAATCCTCTTCTCAAAAACTAATCGCCAGGAAAGCTGAAACTTGTGTGGAAGCATCCTCAGGTAGTGTAGATTCAAATTTGTGAAAATAATGATCCCCAGGGGTAGGATGGGGCCACAATGGGGGGGGGGGGGTCAAAGTTTAACAAAGGAATTTATAGGGTAAATCTTTAAAAATCTTCTCAGAAACTAATCAGCCAGGTGATTCTTTATAATTGTTAAGACTTTGGCCCCAGGACAATTCTTTGGCCTCACGAGAAGGTTGAGAGTTTACTGTACGTTTATATCCCATATATAAACTATTGTTAGGGATCTTTTTGAGAACTGCAATACTCACCACATGTTATGACTATAAAATCATCCTGTTAGAAAAGGGACTAATGATTATAAACATAAGAATATCCAGGGGAAAATGGATTTTATTTATACAGGATTTACATGAATTATTGTATATTGTCCAGATAGTTTGTATTATGACTCCATTGAGCTGATTTTATCATACCTATTGTTCCTCAGGTGAGCGATGTGGCCCATGGGCCTCTTGTACAATATAATATCATATGTTTCAATGTTATGATGTAATATGATATTGTAATATAATACTATATTGTTTTATCTATTATGATATTGTATTATGTGATCTAATACAATAACATTTAACACAATACAATGTCATATCATATGTTACAATATTATATCTCATCATTGTTTATTATGGTATTTTATTGTATTATATGATACATGTTGTAGATATGATAGGATGCAATATTTAATTTTATATTATTGTATTGATTAACATATGAACATATGATTATCATACAATTTTTTAACAGATGATATACGATGTTGTGTCAAAACAGAATCCATGAATATCCAAGATCATAAAGTATGATTTTCATTTAATATGATAAGGGTGGTCTCATAAAGGTGAAGTCTCATAAGGGTGATGTCTCGTCTCGGTGAGCTTTGTAATCTGTGATTACCTATGTTTGTTTTATGTTTTCTTATATCCCTATTGAAAAGACTGTTCCTATTTTAAATTATTCAACAATAATTTCTCTCCGATTTCATGCTTATAATTCATATACTGGCGATCAGAGTCGTTTTCCCTCGCTGACGTATTATTTTTGCTACTAGATAAATTCTTATATATTTATAACTTTTAACATTCATTTGTTGATTACCGGGTATTTTGTCGTGTCCTGTTTTCGACAAGTATGTGTGTAAAAAGGTAAATAAAATATAAACAGGTTAGTCAGCATTTGTAAAACGTCAGCTAAATCGCATGCATACAGTGAAGAGTGGACACTTGTTCAACAGAATGATAAATATCGCCATTATATACATAAAAGTCTATATTGACTTGTTGTGTATATCCAGTTGTGTACATATCGTATAAAATATGTTACATGAACATGTATAGTTTAACGGAAAAACAAAAACTAATAGTCATATTTTGACTATACACGCGATCTTAGTTCAGATAAGAGAGGCGATGACGGGTTAGATGTAGGTATGATCTATGTATACAAACAAGTGCAGAAAATCATAGAATTAATATTTAAATGAATAAAAATTCGTGTCAAAAAACTATATACATGTACATGTAACAGTTGATTTCAAGATTTCTTATCTATCCATTAATTTTACACCGTCTATTCACTAAGGCAATCGGCGATCGGCAATAGTACTACAGTAGTACGCAATAAAGAATGATCATACGAATTATGAATAATAAAAACTAGCCGAGAATCAAGACAACGATAAAGGAAAATAAACTAAAAAAAATATTGGAATAAAGTCGGGGCAATTTGTTATAGCAATTTTAAATGGATTAGAAGTATTTAATGACTTCAACTTAAGTACATGTATAGAAATAAAAACTCAAGATGCTTTGTAAAATCATTGACAGCTTGCTGAATTAACAAAAATATATCGGATTAAAGTCAAACAGTTCTTTTAATCTATCTGAATGATTACATTAATCTAAATTAAATACTTATAATAACAGACTGTTCAAAATTAAAATTACCCCCGCTTCCCAGTTGTCACTGAGTACACGGTTCACGCAACGTATCAAAAACGGGGGAACGGATGGACGTTCTGATTTTAAATAGATCGATTGAAATTCTTTTGTAATATATCATATAAAAAAAGAAAAATTCTTGTCATAATTACCACCTTGCTGAAGTAGATCGACTCAACAAAATTATATGGAGAAAAATCAAAGCGTTCAGGCCACGCCTACCTCATTAATAAAGCGCGCAAACCGTTCACAAAGCGTGCAGCTATTTTTAGCAAAGCGTACCGTGCAAGAAGCGAACCGTTCCGTTCACAAAGCGTACCGTACCGTTCACAAAGCGAACCGTACCGTTCACAAAACGAACCGTACCGTTCACAAAGCGAACCGTACCGTTCATAAAGCGTAACGAACCGAACCTTGCAACTGGTGTAGAAGCACGTTTCAGGGTCTGTACTGTGGTTTCATTAATATTCGTTGAATACCAATTTTCGTGGATTTCGTTGTTTAGTTGATCCACGAAATTAAATGTTCATTGAAGTGCAATTTTTATTTACATTTTGTATTCAATTGATAACATCATTGGCCATGAATTTACGTATCCTTGAAACTGTGATTTTCACTTTATCCACGAAAATTGATACCCTTGAAAATTAATGAAACCACAGTACTTGAATAAGCAGAAGTCGCTTTCCGCCAAAAACGCTAAAAAGTATACCCAGTCAAATGTTATACATTTTACAGTAATAAATTGTTGGATTGAATAATGACAGGCCGATGTGTTATGGACAGCTCTTCAGCTACATGTATATTTGGTCATTTCATTGGTTCATACAATTTCATGCTTTGTTACCTATAGCTCTCACCCACCCATCAGGTAAAAAACCTAATGATTAAGAAAAAAAAATGTTTGCATGAATTTTAAATTTTATTTTAACTAATAACAATTGTTTTGTATTGGATCATCTTGCATTGTCAAAAACACATATTATTAAGAATTCCAACTGTTGGCCAATTTCCCTTGTTTTCTATTCTGATTAACTGCTGTGTTCATTAGGGGTATTTGTCAATATTAAGTTCAGTACTTACCATAACTGTAGTTAGTTTATTTTTTATTTTGCATTTATTTAACAGCAATATTTTTATATAAAAAAATTGATGTCATGGATTTGTTTCGGATTCCTGTATATTTTAGTTTCTGATCTGTAGATGTATCCTATTAAGCACATACAGTTATTGACAGAAAATATCAAAGCAATGTCAGATAATTATGATAAATAAAAGAGCATACAGCTAAGTATGATACATTTGGGGTTTTATTCCTAGTTTATCATTCTATCATATCTGCATGCTAATGATATGTAGAGAATATAATTGTCTTTTAAATTTTTCTTTGATTACGACTTTCTATCTATTTTTTTTCAAACTAACTTTTCTTTCATTTGTATCTTTCATTTATAAACATATTAATAAAAAAAATCATAAAGCTTCATCCTATGAAAATCTATCATCTAGCATGTTTTTAGCTCTGAATTTCCTTTCAGCAGTAAAACAAAATGGAATTTGATTATGTACAACTATCACTTGAAATTCTCAGATGCCTTGAAAAATCTTCATACACTCTATGCATTGCAAGTTTTGTATATTTATATATATAAATGTGTCCCATTCATCCAACTGAATTGATATTGATAATAAATAAAGTATCAAATATTTGCATTATATATTTACCATTCATTCATTCTTGTGCATTAATTCATTCTGTCAATATGTGGCATCAATAAAATCATCTGTATCTGTACATCCATATATCTCATTTTCAAATCAAAATGTAGTCAAGAGTTGATATTTTTGGTCTCCCTTTTCAAGATCTTGACATTGATTTTTTTCAGGATGATAGAGAGAGTGACCTCAGGAGGGAAGAAGAATGATATGATAGATGTACAGTTCACTCAGGATCCCTCCCAGAATAAAGATGGTGGGTGTAGCAGAGAGAGAGAGAGGGAGAGAGACAGACAGACAGACAGACAGAGAGAGAGAGACAGACAAACAGACAGACAGACAGAGAGAGAGATGATAGATGTACAGTTCACTCAGGATCCCAGCCAGAATAAAGATTGTGGGTGTAGCAGAGAGAGAGAGAGAGAGAGAGAGAGAGAGGGATTACTAGTATTTATATTATAGATGTACCCAGGATCCTACACAGAATGAAGATGATAGAGAGATAGGAGAGAGAGAATGGAAAAGGCCGGTCATTCAAATTATTGTAGAAGAAATGTGCCATGTAAGGGAGAGAGAGGAGGTGGAGGTGTGTCTGGGTTTTCTGATGCCCCAATATTTGCAATGCTGTAATAACATTAAATAAAGCTAGCATTTCTCTCTGTATTTCAGTGAATGTGAAGGTTTGCAGTATTCGGGTGGTGGTCTGTCTGGATTTCTTGATGCCCCTCGCTGACTTCTTCACCAGTGGACTCCCAGACTCCAAACCTGCCCCGCCCACTACAGGAAACGCCCACTCCAAAGGTACAATTTAAGAGAGACAAACAGACAGATTGAACTAATAACAATAAGTGAAAAACATATGATTCATAAGTAAATCTGGTTTTATTTGGTGTTTCATTGCTTCTTTTCAATTTAAAAGTTTGATTTTCTATGTACATATAGTATGATATTGGTTATTATTAAATGACGGTGGCTACACCATATAAACCTCAGCCTCATCTCCCCGTGATAAGATTTACTCCACTTGATTTTCTATGTAATATGATATGTCAAGTTTTTGATTGACAGTGGCCACACCATCCAAACCTCCGCCCCCTCCTCCCCCTACAAGTGAGATGTCAGTAACTGTCAGCATGGAGACACCAGAGATCATCCTGATAGAGGACCAGATGGACCCCGCCTCCAACTCACTCCTACTCAGTGTATGTATTGAACCAGATATCTTGTGTAGATATCATTTCATTACTATTATGTGTATTTTTGTCCCCCGCCACAACGCAGAGCGGGGACATAAAAATGCCGGGCGTCCGTCCGTGTGTCCGTGGGTCCGTGCGTCCGTCCGTCACACTTTTTTGTAAGCGCTCTCATGCCTACAAATTTTGACTGATTTTCATTAAATTTATACCAAATGTTTATACCACTATTACCTTGGACAAGTTCGAAAATCAGCATTGGTCGATCCTTTTTGTTGGAGTTATTGGACTTTAACCACAATAATGACTCCGTTTTATCCAAAAATTGACCTTGTAAGCACTCTCATGCCTACAAATTTTGACGGATTTTCATTAAATTTATACCAAATGATTATACCACTAATATTTGGTCAAGTTCGAAAATCAGCATTGGTTGATACTTTTTGTTGGAGTTATGGGACTTTGACCACAATAATGACTCTGTTTTATACAAAAATTGACCTTGTAAGCACTCTCATGCCTACAAATTTTGACGGATTTTCATTAAATTTATACAAAATGTTTATACCACTCATCCTTTGGTCAAGTTCGAAAATCAGCATTGGTCGATACTTTTTGTTGGAGTTATGGGACTTTGACCACAATAATGACTCCGTTTTATACAAAAATTGACCTTGTAAGCACTCTCATGCCTACAAATTTTGACGGATTTTCATTAAATTTATACCAAATGTTTATACCACTAATACCTTGGTCAAGTTCCTAAATCAGCCTTGGTCGATAGACTCGATACTAGTATACTGCTTGACAGGCGGGGGACCCAGGAATTCTATTCTTGTATGTATTGATTTAGAACCAGATATCTCTAGACTTTTGGATGTCAACTTATGACTAATCAGTGTATGTATTGAACTAGATATCTTGTGTAGAAATCGACTCTCTACTGCTAGGTGTATATATTAAGCCAGATATCTGATGTAGTATCAACTCACTCCTACCCAGTCTCTGTTTTGAATCAGATATCTGTTCTAGTTAACAACTCATTACTATTATGTGTTGTGGTAAGTGCATGTTTTAAGCCAAATATCTGAAGTAGGAATCAACTCATTACTGTGATGTGTATGTATAAAGCCAAATATCTTTTGTCCATTTCAACTCATTACTACTCAGTGTATGCAGTAATCAAGATATCTGTGGTAAATGTCATATCATTTTTCCGAAGTTAATGTATTTAGCCAGATATCTGTTGTAGATGTCAACTCAGTCATTCCTATTCAGTGTTTATATAAAACCAGATATCTTGACGTGTAGATATCAACCCTCCACTCCTTAGTGTATATATAAATCTGTCGACTGTATCTGATAAAGATAGGATAAGGATCAGATGGACTCGGTATATGTGTTAAGTAAATAATTGACTGCTACTTAGTGTACATATTAGTTTTAAAAATAAAATTGATATCCATAGCCTCCAACACACTTCTACTCATTTTGTGTATGTAACTAAATATTTGTTTTAGAAATCACAGTACTGCCACTCAGAGTATGTATTTAATCAAATATTTGCCATAGGTATCAATTTCTATTCATTCAAATTCTGTACATTAAACCGAGATGTCAACTCCTATCTACTCAATGTGGATATCTCTAGTAGATATCAAATATTTCCAACTGATCACTCCTTCTTATTGATGTATAAATGATATATCTGGTTATATCCGGTATAGATATCAACCTCCAAATTCTCAGTAGATATCAGGCATAGGGGTCATTCCCTCTGCTCAGTGTATGATAAACTTAAAAATTGATGTTTGGTGACTGTATGAATGAGATATCAATATCTCTAGCCCCACCCCTTCTTGTGTTCCTTAACCTCTTCACTTTCAGGATTTCTTCCTCGAGAGAAAAATTGTTTTCAAAAATTTGTTTATATATATATATGAAAAATAGCAAAAGTAATTCTTACGTATCATAAATTTTTTGTGTCATGATTTGAATATTTGATCCTTTGTACATGTATATATAAAATACTCAAGATTTGTCCACTATTATTGCTGCTATGTATAATAGTTAAGTGAAATTTGCTTATCGGTCAACTTTGACCTGTACAAATGTGATAGCGTAAAAGAATGAATATATAAATTTATTGTATTGGTGATTCAGATGTCTACATCCTTTCAATTTACAGATGGGGGTGGAGTTCAGAATGAGGGTGACGCCGGAAACCCAGGATATGTCCGCCAGTGTCAACAGTCTACAGATTGCCTCGGCCATATTTAATGAGAGAGAGAAACGCAGGGCTCAGGTAATGTACTACATAAAACTTTCTGAAGATTCCTTAATTTGAGTTCAAAATTTTGTGATTCCAGCATTTTAATCAAATTGCTAGTTGATTTCAAGTTGCCTGACCCATTTGATATCTGGTTTTGCAGATCCTGAATCCCTGTGATATATCCTTCTACAGCAAGACGCCGCAAGGGAAATCCCCCCACATGGACATCTCCACATCTGATCTCATACTCAATATTTCACCCCGAACAATAAGAACGATCACTCTCATTACAGCAAATCTATCCAAACAGGAAGTAAGTCCTAACAGAATCTATCCAGTTGTAATTCCTATAGGGAGTAAGTCTGAACAAATCTTCTCAGCCCCTCTCAATTAAAACCTTTCTCAGGTAGTAAGTCTTGAATAATCTATTCAATATTTGATGATTTGTTCAGAAAAATTAACATACAAAGTAGAAGTACCATAAGTCTTTGACAGTGACTTGGCAAGATGTGATTGATGATCGAAATTCTTTATTAAAAGGAATCAGAAAATGACAAGGAAAAGCAGAAAGTTCCGGCAGATTTGTGGAATACAAAAAAACTCTCGGAGCGGAAATTCTGGTTCCTGAAGGATCCGTCAGCGGAGGAATTACCAGACATTGATATGTTCTCTCCCGATATCACATTAGACGAGATTGAGCGCGGAGAGCAAGTTAGTATAAATCTAGGATAGTTTTAATGGTGTATTTTATTGTAAATGTAATATGATGGAGTCCATTTGTTGTTTTGAATTCCTGAAAATATATACATGTATGTGAGTCAGATAAATGCAAAATTCCCATTAGGTATTGTTTCAGATATTATCTTATTAAAAAAATGAAACCTTCACCGCTCAGTTATATGTACCAGATGTTCGTATAGTTCTCTGACATTGCGACGCAGTATGTCATTATCAACTTTTAATGAGAATCAGTGATAACTCTCTTAAGAAATATGGAGAGATTCTTTTCTTTTAAGAAATAATATTTAAATCCCCATCTATGATTAACAACTTACTAATGACTTAGCTTGTTAACTAACAGTTAATCCCTACTCTTTGCTAACTAGTTTTTCATTGGTTCTGTATATGGTTCATTCTAGGGCCCCTCTGAAATGGTAATTAAAAGCAATGTTCTGCACGACTGCACGACTCATACTGTTGTTGTTATATTGTACCTGTCTCATTGTCTCATTGTAACTGTCCTAATGCATGATTTATTGTACTCATCATGGTCCAAATCAGCATCCCCCATCACCTGTGTACAGGTATATGTGTGTTTCTGCCATGTAAAATGTTGTTCCTATATCAATCATTTAAAAGCTGCTTGGTCCGATTTTAAATCAAATTTTGTGCACGTTTTTTAAACGATGGTTATGCTTAGTATTTGTATAATAATAGACATTGCAGTAGTTTTCCTGGCCAAATTTTGATGAGAAAAATCATGTACAAAATTTGTTAAGAAAACAAACGACATAAATAGGGTATTGCATTATTTTGCCTCATGTTAAAATTTGCCCCTGACGTCAAGAGGGATATGGTTGTATTACGAATTTGACATCGCTATAAATAAAGGTCGTAATGTTCAGACAAATACAAATAAACCTGTGTACGTTTTGTTCGCTAATATTTCCAAAGTCTGCTTTCTTTACAATCGATGCATAGCATGCGGGTTGAATAGCCCTAATCATTCGGGGGACGAAACTAAACAGTTCCCTTTTCTAAACATCCCATGATGCATTTTGGTTTGTTTTTTCGTTTGCCCAAAGAGAAATTATTTTTATTGACTTTAAATATTTCTAACTTTGAAAGAAGACCGATTCTGTTGGTGTAAATAGGAGAAAGTCCATAACTTTCTAAGATAAATGGTTTGTATGGAAATTTATTTGATACTATAATAACCAAAAAATTGGGCCCAAGCAGCTTTAAGAAATTTACATTTACAGTAAAACATAGTTATAACTGCAAGGGACAGGCGATTTCGCTTAGTTATGAGCATAATTCGTTATATCCATTAAGTTTACAACTTAAAATTCACTTCACTGTGAACGTCAATTCATTATAAGTATGTTCGCAATAAGTGTTTTACTGTTTATTTTTCCCTGTTCATGCCATGTCAATGCTTTGTGGGTTGTTGCAGTGCATTGAATTTACTTCCCTTCCCCAACTCCAACATCCCCCTCCTTTGATCTCAACTTCCACCTACCGGTAACCCTTTCCACCATTCGATTTAAAATTTTTAAAATGTTTTTGCCCATGTTGTTGATTTCTAAATAATTATGAGTTAACATTTTATGTGAGAAAAATTTATACAAAGTTAACGTCTCTCAAGTTGGGTGTTATGTCTTCAAAATTTTAATAGCTGATGCCTTAAGAAAAAACGCATGCTCAAAAAACGCATTATCTTTTGAATTCATTTTATATTTAATATCTGAATGATATTGTGATTGCTACATATTTAGAGAATGCATGAATTGATAAAGGTTGGTTTGTATACAAATGAGTGCTTCTCTTGTTTGCCTCAAATAATGTTACAATATGGTGTTTGCGTTTCTGAAGATAATGGTAGATTTCGAAACTGTGTGATTTTCTCTGATCTTTATTTTTCGTGCAGACACTTGATAATACACTTGTAATGCATAAACACTTTTAAATACACTTACTGTCTCTCATTAGTTTATAGATCTGTATGTAATCAAAATATGACATTGATGTGCTTAATGTTATAAAATTATATACCGTATATCCGGTAATTTTTGCGATGATCTACTCTTCGCTTTTTTCGTGATCTCTTTGAAATAGCAAATAATTGAATATGCAAAAATCACATACTGTATCATTTTCTATAACAAACTTATAAAATCGCAAAAAAATGACAGACGCAAATTAAAAATGTTACAGAATTTCCCCATTTTAGCAAATTTTGTGACAAGGATATACGGTATGTTTTTTTGACCGTCAGTATATTGTAAACTAACTTTTATTTGAGTGAGAGAAATTTATGATGACATGGCTGTTGATAAAGCTTTTTCAAGAAAATAAGTCACCATGAACCAGTTTATCTCGCAAATCGCAAAGCAAAATTATCACCAAAAAAAGTTTGTTTACAGTTACTGTATCTCAAAGTGACACAGAGATCTGACTTATTGGATCACCCACAATTAAATTAAATTGTGTTTAATCTAACATTCTGCAATAATTTGTACAGCAAGGTTTAGGTGATTAAGTCTTCATTACTATTATTACAAAACATGGATATGCCTTTCATTTTATGAAAAAAAAGTTGTTTTGAATTATTTGTTCATGCCAATTAGGTATTATATTAAGTATTTCTTCGAGAAAACAATGATTAGTTTTTACCTGCAACTTTTTAGAAGTAGAACAAGACAGTGTTACAATGTATATATTATATAGATTAATTATACATAACATAATTAATAATGAAAATTTGTGAGCATTTTAAAGCTTTGCTGATTGAGATATGATTTCTGTGTCTGTTAACAGCTGATAATAAAGGTCCCCAACATCGTGGTGAAGCTGGAGGGAGGGGTGGGGAAGCGTACTGTACCCCTGCTCATTGCTGAGACCTCGTTTGACGCCCAGGTCAGGGACTGGAGTTCTAAGGTAGGTCACTTGTTTTATCTTGCAAATATAGCGAAATCATCATACTCAACATATCTGTCAGAGGTGGATAACCCTCTCAAGTCCCTGTCCTCTGGCATTTAACATTGGATCTTAGGATAGAGTTTAGTAGGAATGTTGGTCCTGTAGATGGTTTTTCCTTTAGTTTAGTTTAAAGGGCAATGAATGTATGCAATTGATAATGTACATTATTAGAGTGTACAATTTGAAACCTCTAATCCCCCACCCCCTACACACACAGATACTAAGCCTATGAACTTGCTTGTATTATTCAGCTTGAAGTGGAGAGTAACATGCGGCTGGAGGTGGCGTTCTACAATGAGAAGTTGTCAGTCTGGGAGTCCCTTGTGGAACCAGTCGTAGAGAACGGGAAAATGAAGAAGTGGGATCTGGGACTACAGGTAGGAATGAGGGATTACAGGTAGGATTGTATCATTGAAGGGGATCTGGGACTACAGGTAGGAATGAGGGATTACAGGTGGGATTGTATCATTGAAGGGGATCTGGGACTACAGGTAGGAATGAGGGATTACAGGTAGGATTGTATCATTGAAGGGGATCTGAGACTACAGGTTAGTTTAAGTCAATGAGTGGGATCTGGGACTACAGGTAGGAATGAGGGATTACAGGTAGGATTGTATCATTGAATGGGATCTGGGACAACAGATTAGTTTATGTCAATGAATGGGATCTGGGACTACAGGTTGGTTTATGACATTGTGATCTATGATTACAGACAGGATGTATTGAGTGGGATGTGGGATCATGGGTAGGAATATATAATGGAGTGGGATCTGGGATAACTTTGAAGAAATATTGTTTTGGTCTGGTATTTGGGGTTTCATGTAGAAAATATAAGATGATATTTATGGATTTCTGGTAGAAAATATTAAGTGGAATCTGGAATCATACCGGAAATATTGAGTAAGATCTGGTATTACTGATTGGTAAATATGTCAGGATAGTTTGTATTATGTTGGGTCTGAGTTTACAGGTGGGAGTATTTGCCTAGAATCTGGGATTGTCTGTAGTGAATATTCAGTACTAGGATTTGTGATTAATTGAAGAGGATTCATAAAAAGGTGATTGATAATAGAAAAAAAAATACTGCACAAGAATTCAGAAAGAACAAAAAAATGTAAAAAGATAGTTGAACTTCTTATCAAATTTTTAATTAATGAGGTCTGTCCTAATATATTAGGTAACGAAGAATGATGAACTAGCCCCGGAGGATGATGAAGAGGATGAAGACTCCAAGAACATTGTGTTACCCCCGCCCAAAATGTCAATCAACGTCCGCTCCAACGATCCAATGGAAGTGACTGTTACAAAGACTTGTCTGGAGGTCCTCAACAACTTGGCTAAGGTAGGCAGTAGAGGGGGTTATTATTGTGGATTCAAGATTTGAGAATATGAAAATGGATTGCTTGAACTGCAAAATACATTTTAAGAAATTTTTATTTGTTACAATTTTATAATATTATTAATTTCTATATAAATTATTTTTTTCTGGTGGGGGGATTAGAGAGCCTTAATTGATTGTATATCTCCATTTTGCTTTTCTTGCAAATATGTAACATTCACTGTACAATTTCTCTCACAGCATTCACATATTTTTACAGACTTCTTGCTTCATTTGAGGATTTTTGAAATGACTTCTAATCTACAATACCATTTATATACTATATATCAATTACATTTTAGGCATTTGGAGATGCCTACAGACTTGTTGCGCCAGCAGAAGAGGCAGGGAAGATCCTGTCACCTTACGTCATCTACAACAACACAGGACTACCTGTTGTTCTCAAACTGGACAATGCTTTTGAGGTCAGTAGTCGTTATTGTGTGTATCACTCTATTTATACCAATTTATACTGTAGTTTCATTGATATTCAAGGGTATCAATTTTCGTGGATTAAGTGAAAATCACAGTTTCAAGGATACGTAAATTCATGGCCAATGACCCCATCAGTACAAATTAATAGTAGAAATTGCACTTCAATGAGCATTAAATTTCATGGATAAACTTAACAACGAAATCCACGAAAATTGGTTTTCAGCGAATATTGATGAAACCACAGTATGGGGGGTTATCAGAGGCTGGATGATGGGATGTTGATTTGGTCAAACTTGTTTTTCAATAACATTAATTTTTCTTTCTATTAAAGTTTGAAGTTGACAAAACGGAGACTAAAATTTAGTTAACAGTTCATTCTTCTTGTAAAATAAAGTGGTGAAATTGTCAGTTTTTTAAACCAATTTTAAGGTCAAAAATATTTTCAAGGACAAATGTGGTAATGTATCCTGAGGAAGTTTTGGTGTTGCTAGACCCTCAATCTGCTAATTTCAAAATATTGTTCTATTCAGATGCCTCCTGAAGTGAAAAATGGCAAGGTGACCCTGGAAACAGATCAATCACTTCCTCTTTATGGACGGCAAAAGGCTGTACTGAAACGACAGGCATCGGTCATCAAAGCCACGCAGGAGGGCGACGAGAAAAAGTTCATCTTTCAGGTGTGATACTCAATCTACGCTTAATTTTAACATATATAAGAACCCTCTTAAAAAAAAGTTGCGTTCTTAGTTAGTCTTGTTCAATTCGATCTTGTTTTTGTGTTGTTTTAATTCAGCAAAAAATATACAACCTTTAAAATCACAAGTTATAGTACAGAAAATGCATGCAAATAATTTGTTTTCAATTATTTGATCTTTGTCTGAAATTATTGCATCAAGGGAATATTAAAGGCATAAGAATATACATACATGTATTCATTGAAACTTGTGGATCTGACAACATATTCATGGAAAAGAATCATAGTCATGTAGTCTAATAGATTATGTTGTCAATGACTTTGCAATAGAAAAATGTTGTGAATGTATGTGTATTTCTAAAGATGTTTATTAAAACTCATGGAATTTTATCACTTGTGCATGACCAAAAAAATGGTGTTAATCTATTGGTATGTTACAGATTGAGCAATTTGGAGCTACGCGAGAGGTGACAATAAAACGTTCTGAGAGACGACTGTACCCAGTCAACCATAAGACGTATCCAGGCGATACGTGGGCCGTAGTCTGTAGTATTGAGGCTCCCATTGGTCAGAAGATTCTTCATCTTCGCTCCATTGTACAGGTAGAGTGGCCCTTGCTTGAAGGGGTTGTGTTTGCTCCTATAACTTAAAAAGAAACATTGTCTAACTTAGGCCTAAAAAAAAAGTTGTGTGTTTAGGGTAACCCGACCTAACCTACAAAAATGCCCGATCCTACCATTTTTAGATGTCTGTTTTTTTCCAATTGTGAACTTTTATTATTTCTATTAAAAAATCCGTTTTTAAATATAGCAGAAACAAACATTCTAAGGATTCATGCAGAAAAAAAAAAGATAAAATAAAAATAAATCCCTACCTACCTAACCTACTTTTTTCATCAGTGTTACCCTAAACACACAAATTTTTATATTAGGTCTTACTGACTATAACTTTATCAGATCTATTGAAGTATGGAATTATCAAGACTTGTGTGTCTTTTGAATATTAAATGCTCATGCAGAATTAGAGCCATTTTTACAAGAGCTTGGACTTTGGGTGATGCCCTACTGATAGTCCAAGGTCTTGTTAGAATGGTTCTAATTGATTTCATAGTTTGGCTATAGATTACTGTGGAATCATTTAATTTCGTGGGGGCCAATTTTCGTGGATTGCTTAAATTTTACAGGTTCGTGGGGACGTAATTTTGTGTATTCTCTAAAACCTACAAAGGAAATATCACTTTATTACCCTAATTTATTAATTCGTGGAGGATTTTAATTCATGGATGAGAGGAACCCACGAATTCCACGAAAATTGAGCCACCACGAAATCTAATGATTCCACAGTAACAGAGTTGCAATCTGAAATTGTTTAGATCTCCTAGCTGATTAGCTGGCAAGTTAATCATTAAATGATTAATGTTCATGCAGGATTTATTCCTTTGGTCGGTTGTAGATGAAGAACCACCTCCCTAATGCTGTGGAGCTGTTTTCCCGGCACGGACAGGATGTGAAGTCGTGCGGGGTCATTGAGCCCGGAGAGAAGTTTCACGTCCCCCTGTCTGACGTCTACACCCCGGAAGGTTACTTCCTCCTGAAACCTAAGGACAGTGGGTAAGTACTTATAGCATTAATGTATTACAGTGCATTAAAAAAAACCTAGAAAATTCATGTAAAGCAACCAAAAAAAATGCAGAATTTAAGACAAATACTAAATGTTGGCCATGAGTTCTAGGTACAAGAAATGCAAATTAAAGTTTAATAGATATCCATTATAAATGTACAAGAATCAAACTGGCATATTAAGACGTTGTCTTCTGATTTAAAATGAATTTACTCTTTTGTTGTTATCCAGGTGTGAAATGTCGCAGACCCCATTCTCTTGGAGAGGTGCAGAGAACTCTCCCAAAGTGTACCTCTCCTGTAAATTCAAGGATGGCTCCGATTATGTCATCTGTGTAAGTGAAATCAATTAAGAAGGCAACATGCTGTCAATAATTTTAATGAAATATGAAAATCCTTGAATTTCTTACCTTTAATTTGTCTGTAAAAATTGATCTTGCAAAAATGAAAATATAATCTAGAATATTTGTACATACAAGTTTTAGTAGAGCATGCCAAAAAAATAGTCATGATGTTGCTGATTCTGTCAAAGGGACAGAGTAAAATGATATTTTCAGAACTTGTGCCAAATACCATTCTCAATGTTGCAATTATATCTTTAAAACATTCCATTGAATTCATGGAAAACTTTTTTTCGAAACTTGTCACGCTCTATCTTTCTTAATGATAACTCTCCCTTTTAAAAGTGTTTCAGGGGACGTAAGAATTTTAATTTCTCTTCATTGAATACAGGTGAGGTCTGAGGTGATTAACGTCTACTTTGATGAGACGGAGAAACTGTCGGCCAAGACTTACCTGTTCCATCTGTCTCCCACCATCGTGTTCCACAACCTGCTGAATATTCCCGTTACCTTCCTCCTAGAGGTATGCTACATACTCTTCATAAAGTACAGTAACCACTATATTAAAACAAATATTACTGCTCTGATTTCAGGCATGCTTTAAAATTGAATGACTGTCAGAAACAATGAAATGTGATTTGATTTTTTGGTAAATTAAATTTTTTAATTAAGTTTTTTCAATGGCCTATGTCATGTATTATACAGTTGATTCTGCTCAGAGATGAAATACATTTTCATCAGATTCCTAAATCTATGGTGAATTTAGATTGATATTAATTTCCAAAATGATTGTAAATTCAAATACATTTTCTTTATGAAAGAGAACATAGACTAGTAATTTTAAATTTTTCATTTGAAAATTAAAGCTGCTTGGTCCGATTTTATATCAAATTTTATGCACACTTTTAAACGATTGCTATGCTTAATTAGTATATGTATAATAATAAGACATTGCAGTAGTTTTACCCGTCAATTATGCCAAATTTCAATGAAGAAAAATACGTACAAAATTTGCTAACAAAACAAAAAACATTAAAAGGTACCGCGTTATTTTGCCTCATGTTAAATTTCACAGAGACGGGTATGGTTGTATTACGAATTTGATATCGCTTTGCTTTAAATAAAGGTCGAAATGATCAGACAAATTACAAATAAACATGTGTACGTTTTGTTTGCTAATATTTCCAAAGTCTGCTTTCTTTACAATCGATGCATAGCATGCGGGTTGAATAACCCCAATCAGTCAGGGGACGAAACCAATCAGTTTCCTTTTTAGCCGGGTTTTCCAACGGAAAAATCCGGTTATTGAAATGGTGAAAATGGCGGGCGGGCGGGTGGGTGGGCGGGCAGCTGCCAAAAGGGTACCTTCATTGTACGGATAACTCCTCCTACAGTTTTGAAGATAGGAAGTTGTTCTTTTGCAGATAATTTGTACATATATCAGAGGTGTGCATATTGCTAGGATTTTGATTTCCGATAATTCATGAAAAAAATACTAGCTTTTGAACTTAGTCATTTTTTGGCAAAATATTGCATATAGGGTACCTTCATTGTACGGATAACTCCTCCTACAGTTCTCAAGATAGGAAGTTGTTCTTTTGCAGATAAATTGTACATATATCAGAGGTGTGCATATTGCTAGGATTTTGATTTCCGATAATTAATCGAAAAGATACCAGCTTTTGAACTTAGTCATTTTTTGGCAAAATATTGCATATAGGGTACCCTCATTGTACGGATAACTCCTCCTACAGTTCTCAAGATAGGAAGTTGCTCTTTTGCAGATCAATTGTGCATACATCAGAGGTGTGCAAATTGCTAGGATTTTGATTTCCGATAATTCATGAAAAAAATACTAGCTTTTGAACTTAGTCATTTTTTGGCAAAATGTTGCATATACATGTAGGGTACTCCATTTCACTGGATAAGGGTTGACATGGATTATGGATACAGTTTACATAAAAGAAAACCCGGTTTGCTGTCACATTGACAGCTTTTCACTTGTCTAATCATTCCCGTGATGCATTTTTGTTTGTTTTTTCATTTGCCCAAAGAGAAATTATTTTTATTTACTTTGAATATTTCTAACTTTGAAAGACTGATTTTGCTGGTGTAAATAGGAGGAAGTCCATAACTTTCTCAGATAAATGATTTGTATGAAAAAAAATTTGATACTGTAATCACAAAAAAATCGGACCAAGCAGCTTTAAGATAGAATGCAGAATGGAAGATTCATATTAATTATTTTTCCCAAGGGAATGGCATCGGAGGTGTCCCTAGGTAAAGGAGAGAACAAACCACTGCTTCACGCCATGCCAGGGCATTCCCACATAGAAGTCAAGGTAATTAGGTCTGATGGGCCTCCGGATAGGGTCTCGGGCAAAACATTGTTAAATAAATATAATTCAGTATGTTAAGGTAGAGTTGTTTTAACGTCTGTGGTATTATGCAAAAAAAATTTTGACCATAAAAGATTTTTTAAAAATTATGAATTCAGCATTAATTTTTGCAAATATGCAGCGTAAACTGTTGTTCATATTTATTTTTAATTCTCAATATATTTTTTTTTTTTGAAAAAATTTTCTGTAGATCCCAGCGTATCAAGATCTGGAGTGGCATGGAACACAGCTTCTCTCCACGGAGTTTCCGGAACTATCCATGTGGACCTTCAGTGCCTTATTCAAAGGACCCCAGAAAATTTCCTTGGTAAGGCCTTATCGTACACTATGTAAAGTGTACTTCATTAATCATGACCGAATGCAATGAACTTAACTTCAATTCCAATGAACTTGTTACATGAACCATATATGCTGAAATTGTCTTTTGAGAACTATGCTCTAAAAACAGTAAATGATGTTTTAATATTTCTAGTCAAAGTTTGAATTTCATTTTAAATACTATATTACAAAACTGACTGCACTGTAAATTAAGACATTTTAAATACTATATTACAAAACTGACTGCACTGTAAATTAAGACAGTGAGGAATGTTTTATTATCCCCATAATGGCTTTTCTTTAATTTACACTTTCACAGGTTAAAGGTCTTGTGTAATGACTTGACAATTTATTTAAATCTCTATTGCAGATTTTAGGACTGCACTGTAGTCTTGTGTAATGACTTGACAATTTATTTAAATCTCTATTACAGATTTTAGGACTGCACTGTAAGGAAAATGAGGGATGTCTAGACATGTCTATTTATAGTCCGTACTGGATGGTCAACAAAACTGGAATGACTCTATATTACAAGGTTTGTGTATTGTGAATGCATAATCTCTGACTCTCTCTCTCTCTCTCTCTCTCTCTCTCTCTCTCTTTTTTTTATTTATTATTTTTTCATATGCATACAAACATTTTAATAATATAATTCTAAGCCATTTTTTATTCATCCACTCACACATTCGTGCTCACATTCATCCAGATTTGGCAGTGGTTGCTGGTTTAACAAAGGCAAACGGTTAATATTAATAATAAACAAAGAAGAAACAAAGAACAAAAAATTACTGAATTGTATCAAATATATGTTTCCATACATGTCAGTTGTTGGTAAACTTTTGCATTTGAAATTTCTGACATGAAATATATTTTTCAAATTTGTATTTGTTATATCGATAAAATAGCAGCCCTGATAGACTAGGCAGTATATTTTTTTTTATTTTTTTTCTCTCTCTCTCTTAGCTTTCTAGCTTTCTATTTATCTTTTGAATCAAATCTATTTGAATATTTGTCACAGGTTTTTATCTATTTGAATATCTATGAGTGTGTACTTTTCTATCTGAATCAGTTTTTCATTATTGATTTGGGACAAAAATTTGATACTTGCGACTTGCAAGGATACAAGGTTTGGACTTACTGTTGTTGGTTTTTCAGGGCAGTGATTCTGATGATGTTATAGAACACTCCCCCGATCATCAGGAGGTGGCCTTTTTCTCCTTTAAACCAAAGACCTGCCTTGGTGGAAAGAAAAAGGTATAGATAACATTCAGTAGAGTAATTGATTAATAGCTTTCATTATTGTCTACTTAAATTCTGTTAATCTGACTTAAATAGTCAGCTGTCTATAAGGATACCAGCCATAGAGGGTACCAAGCAATAAAGACGGCTGAAATTAAGGAGTCTGATAATTATTGGGTACAGGAAAAATCCCCAAGTCGTCTTTTTAAATCATTCTCCTGAATAAAAATAGATCATACTTCAAAAATGTGAATTACTATCAATGAGAAAAAACAATTCTAACATTTGAGTATGAATTTAGGGGTTACTTTATGATAGAAACATGCAGAGTAGATAATTCGACATGAAATACTCTTTACAAAAATACAAAGGAGACAAAACCGCAGAAAGAAAATTCCAAAGAGAAAGTGAAGGAATGGCGGCAAGTTGGTAAAGTAAGTGCTGGGCACCAGTCAACAATGCTACCAGTCAAGTGGGCAAAACACCCTCGCTTTTAATATGAATTGGTCTCATTCTATTTTAAACTGCATGGCATATAACAGTTTTTCTTATTTGCAAAACACCTGAGCAGAGTTTGTTGTGATTTGTTTTATGTAACAGTAATTCTGTTATTTTTTTTCCTTTCTTTTTTCTCTTGCTTGAAGAGTTTAGATTTTTAGGATTTTATGATAACTGATTTAGCCTATTGCAATAAACTAAGGGCTATCATCCCTTTCATACCTTAAAACCCTTAATATCATAAACACCAAACTGTTATAAACTTTAATGTAACATCTTATACTTTATAAATATCAGACAAATGACAAAGTATAACCCATGTAAATAAATGCGCCAGGTATAAGTTTCTTTGAGTTTATTTAGGAATTTACAGTATGTTACATGAATAGTTGTCTGTCTGAGGGGTTTTCTTCTGTGATTTTTATGGCATTGCTAACATTGCCTCAGGGTCTTCAAACTGTTTAATATACATTTATCACATAGGATGAGGATGAAACATATCATTTTAATTTGATAAAGAGATAAGATTAGTAAATTTTCATTTTATAATACAGTCAAACCTCATTTTCTCGGACAGGATGGGACTGGTTAAAAACTTAGAGATATCCGTGTATTTGACATATTGCCAATGGGTTTAAATACTTAAAGTATAAGTGGTTGGGACCTTCAAATCACTTTGACATATCCATTATATTTGAAATATCTCATTTTATTCTGTGTTTGAGATGCCAAAGTTCAACTTTACTTTTACAAATTTCCAGTTATCAAATGTTTAAATAAATCATCCTGAAATTAAAGAAAAATCTAAAAGCTCAGTTATTACTGCATATAGGATTATTTTCGCCCATGTTATTTTCGCCCTTCTACACTTGCAAACGGTTTTTCTCCATCTTAAATTCGCCCAGACTCGCTTGTGTGTTGAAGAAATAGCTTGGAACATTGGAATTCGCCCAGTCTTAAATTTGCCCGCTGATAACAAGAATGAAAGGGGCGAAAATTAAAAGGGGGCAAGTTTTTCCCTATATACAGTATATATTGTTTTGTTTTTCTTTAGGAGATAGGGGTTTGGAGTGAGGAGATTTGCAGTGTATGTTATTTACTGGAAATGATTGATTGATTAAGTGTTGTTTTATGTCATAGTTGAAAACGTTTTTTAATTTCTTGTAATATTGTTTTTGTTTTTTTTTTACAATTTAAACTGTTACTTTCAAACAATTTAAATTTGTTGGGGTCAATTTTAATGGATTTTACAAGTTCATGAGGATATGATTTCATAAATTTACTTGAATTTATAAATGAAGAATCATCTTTAAAGGTTTTGCTGTATTATTCACCGAGGATTTGATGATGCTTAATGCTTAGTTTGTTAACTCCAAGAAAATCCATCAAAATTGACTTATGATGAATCTGAATGACTTTTGTTCTGCATGATGTGGTACCAAGTGTCTGGTTTACAATTTCCTCAATAATTATATTAAGTTTTACAGAAGTTATAATAGCCTGTTTAAATTAAGGTTACTTAGTTTGAGTTGAATTTAGAGGATCTGACAAATTATTTGCCTTTTAATCCAGGCATTTTTGTGCCCGGTATGTTAAGGCTTTCCATAGCATTGTGTAGAAAGTCACTTGTCTGTATTTCATACAATATGACGTCATATTAAATTAACTTTGACACCACAATCTGCATTCCTGTCGAGAGTTCTCAGGGAGTGTATCATAACGTTAAAAGTGGATTATATTGAAACGGAGTAATAAAACCGATTATTTCCTCTATATAGATGCTGTCGTTAATGCTTGAGGTATAGAATTCAATCATTTTAATAATCAGTATCAAATAATTGGCTGATTTAGAGCTTTGCTTCAAGTAAAAACTTAAGACTATTTATAAATTAGTGGTTTAGAGATTCTCCCTGCTATATGTAAACAACTGAAGGAAGAAATTTCAATGCATTTAAAAAACAGCTTGGCGCAAGTTGAAGATCAATACAATTTAAAAATATTTTACATAAAATTGGTAGAAAATATAAGTACCAATGTGAATCATGCTTGGGAAACCAACGGATATACCCCAATTTTATGTAAATTTTTAGTAGTAAAAATATGCCTTGAGGTTCTTTTGATGATTTGATGAAATGTTTTAATAGTATATTTCATAAACAAACAAGATTCTTAAGGTATATGACAAAACAAAGGATTTCTTAAAAATATTTTTGATTTATTGTCATTAATCACCTGCGCCCATGCGATTTAATAAGATAAGTTGCAATATTAGGATACGCTTGTCACGTCACAAAAATGCATCAAATATTGATAATGTTAAACATTGTTTTCAATATATGTCATTCAGATCTTAAGGAATACTCTCAGTCAAAGTAAATTTCTGTTGATTCAAACAATATCGTTTTACAGTGGTATTTTTAGCTCCGGGACAGTTTAACATTGCTGCGTGTGGCTTCCATTGTAAATATAAGTCCAGTATGAAGATAAAAATCTCAGCTCTTTGAATGATTATAGCCCATTCTATGACTATAAAGTGTTTCTTGCACCATGTTCATTATTGTTATTCTGAATGTATATAATTATATTTAGGCGTCGCTAAGGATAGCGGATGCTGATTGGTCAGACAAGTTCTCCTTGGATACAGTGGGAAGTTCTGGAACCATCCAAAGCAAAACCAAATCCAGGGTGTATGAGGTGAGATTAGTGTTTTACAATCCAAGTTTACTGTAAATTATTTCTTCCCTATATTATGCGATCCCGCTGGTATGTATCAAATTGCGAGAATATAAAATCTCGAATGTGGAACTTTGCTCTTTTGAATTATTTCTTATAGTTCTCAACTCTCAGAAAATAATGGCCAAATTGTGCAATCCTCGAAGGGTGCTTCTCGCAATTTTATGCAAAAATTATTTCCTCACGTTTAATTAGGAATATGTTCCATATGTTATATGTAACAGTTGTTTGGGAATTTGTTCACTGTTCATACAAATATCAAAGGATGCAATTATTTATTTATCATTTAAAGTTTTCACAAGTCAGTTGTGAGTAAACGATTTTGATTTAGAAACCAAAATTTCTGTGAATACTTTGGTCACTTAGCAAACTTTTGGGTTTTTGAAAAAAAGGGATTTTTAATGAATCACATATTATTTCTTAAAAGATTGTGGTAAACTTTGGTAATGAATTATATAATTTTACTCTTGGTGCTCAACCATGTTAAACTTTTATGAATTTACATCTCTCCATATTTCTCTAGCTTTGGGTCTGACTGAACAATTGCAATAAGTTTGGTGTTTTTACCTTTTTGAGCTTGATTGAAATCAATTCTATAAGTTTTGTTCTAATATTTTATGTTAATTTTTGAATTATCATATTTGGCTGTAAATTTCATACATTAAATTCCATCAATTTCCATACAAATATCTATCTAATTAGGCACATCAATTAGTCTTGGAAATTTTATAAATTGTCTAGAGGGTGCTCGCAAAAGAACAGATTCTGAAGTTGAAACAATTTGGTAATGAGTCTGGGACCCTTGTTGATTCTTGGTCCTGGCTGCGTTTTTTCCCATTATTTAACATAAAATGGATTTGTGTTTTAGGCAGGGGTAAAAATTCGCCTTTCAAGCTCTGGGCTGACCAAGATCTGTACGTTTACACCTCTATACATGCTGCTGAATACATCAGAGGTCAAACTGCTGTGTGCTGAAACCACGAAACAAGATGAATGGACTCAAATTCCGCCCAAATCAGTAAATGGAAAAAAATGATTGAAAAATTGTATAGAGGGTCAATTTTGCCTTGGTTATTTTCGCCCTTCTTTACTTGCAAACCGTTTGGCCCTTTCTTAAATTCGCCAAAACATAGTTGTGTTTCAAGGAGATAAAATAATACCTGAGAATACGCCCAGTCTTAAATTCGCCCGCTGACAGCGAGGACGAAAAAGGCAAAATTAAAACGACGAATATTTCCCTTTATACAGTATTTTCAATTATCTCCATAATTTTGCAATTGGTCCTACCTTAATGAAATATAAGCGTTTATTGTAAATGTAATTCATCTTTGTTGTTTCTTCAGTGTCTGCCCTTTTGGCCATTGCATTCTGGGAAGGAGATGACAATGGTGGCCAAAGTTGACGGGTCTGCGTATAGTACAACACCGTTCTACTTTAACAAACCACACACTACTCTGATGAGAGTGGATGATGAGGTAAAATACTTACTGATATATTCATAAAGTTCAACAATTCTCTGATTTGATTTCAACATATTTTATTGTATATATAGCATTCATATACGAAAGGTTAGGACACAAGTTCTAACAACTTATAA
Source organism: Magallana angulata (assembly GCF_025612915.1). Taxonomy (NCBI): domain Eukaryota; kingdom Metazoa; phylum Mollusca; class Bivalvia; order Ostreida; family Ostreidae; genus Magallana; species Magallana angulata. Next base: position 20,414,788 of record NC_069112.1, read on the forward strand.
GGTCTTTACTATTTAACTTGAAAAATTGTTAAAAACTTTCAACTGTTATAACTTACATGACAATCATATGAATTTGTAATTAGAAAATAACAAAATACACGATATCTACAAGTATAAGAAACATGCACATACACTATAAAATGAATCTTCCATTTTCGTTGATATACTATAATTGGTGAGATTGTTAATACTAGACAAAATAATGCATATTTTGTGTGTTTTTGGGATGTTTAATTTCTCTTTAGACTAAGTATATTCAGTTCAATGTTATTTGTTCTTGTGAAGGTTGGAGGAATAAATGTGGACTGTCAGGTGACAGAGGCTGCCACGGTAACATCCTTGACAACATATAAACCAGGCATGGCTACTGTCCTTATGATCAACAGTACAGACCGGGCAGTCGTCAAGTACAACCAGTGGTGAGTGGTCAGGAGAGAGAGAGAGAGAGAGAGAGAGAGAGAGAGAGAGAGAGAGAGAGAGAGAGAGAGGGTGAAAATATGGTCAGAGAGAGGGAGAGAGAGAATCTCAGTCAAGTCAGGGGTAAAACTTTCGCAGAGAAAAGAAGAGATTGGTGAAATTTTGATTACACAGTAGATGACTACAATTTGAGTTGCGTTACTTATTTTTAGTGGTGAGAAGTCGGCACACGTTGTGAATCCCATGGAGTGTGTACTGTACACCTGGGAGAATGCCATAGGAAAGAGGGAGCTAGAATGGAGCTCTGGAGAAGTGAAATCTCAGAAAACCAGCCTTATCCAGGTAAATAGAATACTAGGTGTAAATTAGATTTATACTATGATGAAGACTGTTGAATTAATAAGTGAGTTTGTTACACTCATGGTCTACCTAACAAATAAAGAAGACAGTTGTGGCTTTGTGCGTAGAATTATATTGAAATTTTATGTAGTAAAAAAGTAAAAGATATAACTAAATATGAACTATAGTCAAATTAGATGCAATAGTTGAACAAAATAAATACCTCAGTGGTTCCAGGAAGACAAAAAAATTATAATCATTAATACTAAAGATATGTGGATGTGAAGAGAACAGCCAAATAGACTGAGAAAAAATCTTGTTTGACAGTATTATTTGTCTCTATTTGTAGGACGGTACAGACAGTTTTTTCCTGGATTCGGACACCAAGATTTTCTGGGTCTCCTTCCTGGACGGACTACAGAGAGTGCTGTTGTTTACTGAGGACCTCGCCGTGGCCATTAATGCTCAGGAGGTTAGTACAGTGACTCTCATGTCTCCTGAATGAATGCGAAACTTGAACAGTTTCAAAATTGTTGATGTGTCTGTCTGATTGAAAGAGGAGATGTCTGGATAATTGAAATTTTGAGACATTATTGTTAACCATTTGAATATTGTTGCTGTGCGCTTTTGATAGAAAGGGGAAATAACTGGATGAATGAGATTAATATGATGAAGGTGGATACTCTGGTTTTAGTGATACTCATTAGCATCAATTGTAATGGATTTAGTGAAAAAAAACAGTTTTCAAGATATGTAAATTGGTGGACAATGATCCTATTAACCAAGATACCATTAGATTTTGCTGAATTTCATGAATCAACACAACAACAAAGTCTTCAAAAATTACTAATATATAAATATTGGTGAAACCACCTGAGTGTAGTAAATGACATAAGATTGATGTCAGACAAACGGCAAAGTTGTAATGGTTGACATGTGTATGCTATATTTTTTATTTTTGTTATACAGGCAGGAGAGTTGGAGAGAATTGAGCAGGAGATCAACCTCTCTCTCCACAGTATGGGTGTATCCCTGGTCAATGACACAACACAGACTGAAGTTGCTTACCTCGGCATCACAAGGTATCTCTCTCTCTCTCTCTCTCTCTCTCTCTCTCTTTCTCTCTCTATCACAAGGTGCTATGTCCACCAGATGCTGCGTACCAGGGCATTATGTGTGGTTTTATGCCCCCTGTCTTATCTATATATCCATCTATCCAGATTTGTCTACTTTTGGTTTCGTAGTGACTCCATGGACTTTTCAAATTGATTCAAGTATCATAATATATTTATTCTATTTATTTGCTTCATATTTCTTTGTTTCTGACAGTTCTGGAGTAATTTGGGAAGAGAAGAAAAAGAGGTATAAAGCACTGAATGGAAAGACAACAGGATTACTGGAGGCAGCCTATCAGAAGTATGTCATGGAGATAGAATTAGGTCACCGTCCACCAGAGAAAATTGCCCTGGACAATAAAATGGAGGTAAGCTTTCGATGAGAATGGTGATTGAAATGATTAAACTAGTAATTTATGTAGTACTTCTAATTCTTGGATTTTGTTTGTTGACTGATTCTACAATATTGTACATATACATGTATATGTTCAGAAATAGAGACTTCAGATGAAAATAGATGTAGTTCTGAATTATGTCTTTATTTTGTATAAGTGAAGAGTAGATTTATTCAATACATACTTGTTAAAGTGGGTCTATGTGGGAGGTTTTTCTGTCTTTTAATTTAGTGTATCTTTAGGTCATCCCTCGCGTATCTGAAGTCTGTTTCTCGGGGTACGTGCAGTACTTTCAGTACTTTTATTTCGATTGTCTCCCTGTCAGTGCATTCAGTTCTTTGATTTTCTTCAAGGTGAATTTCCAGGAGATGAGGATGATAAAGCCAAACAACAGGGGGATTCGAAGATCTTTCCAGGATGGGGTGTGGATCCAGTATAAAACATCACCCCATCAACTTCAGGTCCATGCCAAGATCAATCGCCTACAGGTAACAAAATTATTGATTTGATTAATGATTCAATAGTGATAGTTTAAATATTAAAACATGGATTAATTGATTTGATAATTGAAGTATAAATGAGTCCAGTGCATAAAATATTACCCAGGTATTTAATGTCCTTGTTCTAAGATATTTGATATGCAAAGTCGCAGAAAGAGAGAGAGAAAGAGAGAGAGGGAGACAAATGAGTATGTTGTACAGATAGAAACAACACAGGATGCATACACTGTCATAGCATATATAATCATCATGATGTCATGCTTGTAGATAACTTAAAGATGCTTTCTGTCTGTTACAGCTGGACAACCAGACCTACATCTATGTGTTCCCCACGGTCTTGGCTCCCATCCCTCCCCCCAAATCAGTCGCCTCAGACAGTGGTCAGTGACCCAATTATTGAGATCTTGTGCTAATAAGGCATAATAGAATTAGGCCTATATAAAAAAAAATTGTGTGTTTAGGGTAACACTGATGAAAAATTTAGGTTAGGTAGGTAGGGATTTTTTTTTATTTTATCATATTTTTTTATGCATGAATCCTAAGAGTGTTTGTTTGTGTCATATTTAAAAAATGGGTTTTTGATAGAAATAATATAAAAATCACAATCTGATAAAAACAGACCTCTAAAAATGGTAGGATCGGGGCATTTTTGTAGGTTAGGTAGGGTTACCCTAAACACACAACTTTTTTTTTTTAGGCCTTATTCTTTAATTATATTAATTTTATTTATTCATAATGAGACAGGCAGGTTTTATAGACAGTGTAATAGGTAAAGATTTAAACTCAATTTTAAATTTTTTGAACTTTAATTGAAAAATTGAGCCGAGTATGGTTATGAAATCTATAAATGATGTAGAACAGACCTCATGTGGTTTGGACTGAATCGGATAAACAAACCATTTGTATCTGCATTTTAATTTTACTTCAAGGAAGATGAGTAAAATTTAGAATTGAAGGTGAAAAAAGGGCTAGTTGAAATGGAGTTTTAGTTAATCAGCAAAAAAAAAATTTGCATCAATGAAAAATATGACAAATTATTTAGAATAGACATGTATATATTTGAAATAATAGGATTGAGTTTGAGGTTAAATTATTGTGTTTATTTTGTAGTTCCAAAGCCTTTCGCTGAGGTCAGCATATTGTCACGGAAACATGAACACAGCAACATGCAACAGTTTAAGTAAGTGGTGTTGTTGAAAAGGGTGAAAGGTCAAGGTCAAATTACAGGTCAAAGATAAAAGGTCAGAAGGATTTATCCTGAGATTTTCTACATCATATTGCTCTTATCAACAATTTTGAACTCATCAGGAAAAATGAAACCATAGCTAGAGCGTCTTTGAAACTTCATTCCATAGCATTGTAAGGAAATTAAGGTGGTATGGGACACTTCCATGTTGTGATGTATTGTTTATCGAAATAAACAATAAAACCAAGTGTAATTATATAAGTATTTTCTTTCCCAATATTCTCACCTAACAGCATAGCGCAGTGGGTTAGAGTGTTTACTATGAATTTGTACATCATGAGTTTGAATCCCGCTGGGGGTTTTACAATTTTTACCTCTCCAAATATTTTTAAAAGCTATTTTTTGGTTAAATATTGTAAAAGTTGCAAATTCTAAAATGGTAAAAGTATTTTAATGATAATGTACTTTAAAACACATTAATATCGACAGATGCCAAATACCACTTTAAAACAATGTTGGAACATCTTTTCAGATATTTCAAGGTGTTGGTCCAAGAAATGTCGTTAAAGGTGGACCAGGGCTTCCTGAACAACATAATAGACTTCTTCACCTCCAGTCAACAGGTGTCACGTGATCAGGAGGTGGGTGTATTTTCTAGCTAAGAAACAAGCTGATACTGTAAACAACAAAGAGAAATTTTTGCAAGGTTCGCAAGAGCTTCATTGAAAAATTATTTCACTGTCAACCAGTTCTTGTCAAAAAAGGGCTGTGGTTTAGGCATGAATGAAAAAAATAATCATTCCAAACCAGTTTATTCAGAAACTCCTGAAACAAAGTCACAGCAAATAAAATTTAATTTACAGTACCCAGTAAACGTGTTTTTAAAGTATAATTGTGAGATTTACAGACGTCCAATCAAAAGTTTGTTTTAATTATAATAATGGTTCATTTTTTACACAACAGAAGGAGATGCTGGAGGCAGACCTGAAGACAGTGTATACGGAGTTACTTGACGAGGCCGGGCTTTCACTTGCCGAGGAACAGAAGAACTTCTTTGACTACCTCCACTTCTCACCTATCAAGGTAAGACAGAAGATTGACATCTGAACATGGTTTCCAATTTTTTTTATGAGCTTTCTGTCCACAAAATATATTGATGATGTGATATTCATTCAAATTTCCTTGATTTATTTTCACATTGTTAATTATTTCTATTTTTAGATCCACCTGAGTTTCTCCCTGCAAGGAGGGGGAGGAGGAGATGGGAAGGCGGTCCATCTCCATGCCAACATTATCAATGTCTTCCTGCAGAGTGTCGGGGTGGTGCTGACTGATGTACAAGACGTGGTGTTCAAGTAAGTGTTTCATAAAGTTACTGTAATAGTGGTTGGTATTCAGGATGTGTTGTTTGAGTGAGCGTTTTCACATACTGTATATAGAGCAATGTTCTCCCCCATTTATTTTCGACCTTTTGTCCTCGGGTCAGTGGGCGAATTTAAGACTGGATGAAGTTTTATTTCTCAATTCATCTCTTTAAACGTGGTCACATCTATGTCTGGGCAAATTCAGGGCAAGGCGAAAACATTTGCAAGTGAAGAATGGCGAAAATAAATCAGGGTGAAAATAACTCTGTATACAGTCCTTAGATTCCTAGTAGGAAACCTAAGGCCCGGCTGGCTTGACTATGCAAAATTCCATCATTGAAGTTTCATATAAATTCTTTGTATCCTACAGTTTGGACCTTTTTTTAAAAGAAGGAAGTGTTCAGTAATTTGTATTTCTAACACAATCCAAATCAAAAAGGGAAAATCAAAATTCCTTTTTTTTGACCCCGTTTTTCATATCTGCATCCATATGCACCCCTTTTTGCCAAAAATAAGCCTTTACAAGTCAAAGTTATGGAATTTTCCTGAATCATTGACATTTAAATGCATTACCGGGCATTTAAAATGAGTAACGTTCCTCTTATTCTTATAAAAACTTATGAAGCATCAGAGGAACGTTCCTCTTTACCTAAACTAAAATCTCTACACTTCATCTGAGGAACGTTCCTCTTTTCACTTCAACAGAAATCTTCACAAAGAATCTGAGGAACGTTCCTCTTTTCACTTCAACAGAAATCTTGACAAGTCATCTGAGGAACGTTCCTCTTTTCACTACAACTGAAATCTTCACGAGGAATCTTGAGGAACGTTCCTCTTTTCTCTTTAACTGAAACCTTTACATGGTACTTGAAGAATGTTCCAATTGAAAGTAAAAACAGTAATAAGCAAAATACCGGTAATCTTAAATTAAATAAGCATTTAAACATGTTATACTTTACGTAAATATTAAGGATGTTAACAAGTACTCGAGTACTTGACTATCGCTCAGTCCTGATGATGATCAGCTAAAATTTTCTAAGTTGATTACTCGATATAAAGTAAAAAAGAGTTTGAATTTTTAATATTTTATATCGCGGCATTTTTGGGTTACAATTCAAAATAACAGCTTAGACATACATAGGCATGTAATTAAGAATACCAATTTATTAATATTTCTTTTTATATTAAATATCAAGTTTAGTTTGTAATTGGATTAGATGTTTATATAATTAAAAATTTAACTATATTAATAATTGTCTCAGTGCATATGATTTTATAATTACTAAAAACATAAAGCTCGCATCCATCAAATTCAGGATGGAGTTCCCAAGTAGAGCTGCATTTTCCAGAAAGCACTTTCACTTAATTCGGTCTTCGATACATGGTTGACATGAATCAAGGTTTATCTTCTGTTCTGTTTATCTTCTGTTCATACTGTGTGACTGGCTGGATGGCTTTTGAACTTTTCTGTGGCCTCATTGATTTCCTCCCAGGGGGGATGTCCAGATCTTCTATAGAATCTATGTAAAATAGATATTTGCATTAAAACTCATCATCGCTAAATAACTTCCTGTTATTTCATTTCATAATGAAGATCTGGTGGTAATGCTTATTTTTGTTGATAACACACAAATTCTCAAACATACATTTAGGTATTGACATTCTTTAAGAAGAAATACCCAGTATATTAAAGGTCACATAAGTTTTTCACTGCTTAACTTGAAAGAGAGAGAGAAATTAGAGAGATGTAGCACAAGAGAGAGAGAGAGATATTTGTACAACAAATATTTCTCTTCAGATATAAATACCTATATACCTAAATACGTTTAAACATTTACAGAATCCAAGCAGGATACTTAAGCATGAATTTGATTTGAATCTACCAAACATCAATATACTCTTGAATTTCTGCTCTAATCTTAAAACACATTGGTATTATTGCATTATTATTTTTGGATGGCGACAGATCTTAAAACTTCACATCAAATCCCAAAGCTATTGTTATCGGGGCCGGTCATTCTTGTGAGTATGAGAATGGTTCACAGCTCTAAATTATTGGTTTTAAGCCAGACAGCTGAGCAGATGGAATTTGCATCACTTAAATAAAGCAGGAATTATTAACCACGTCAAACAAGAAAGCTGTATAATTCAGATTCTGTTCATCCTATCAATTTAATGTTGCAGCAAGGTAATACTAGATTCAGTAAATAAGCTTGATGAGCTTAATCAAACTTATTTTTGTTTGAAATTTAGAAGCATAAATTATTCAGAATATTTGCTCATCATAAATTCTGACTTGTTATACTAAGGACTTGATGTTTGTTTCATCAAAATTCTCTTCAATTTTTTACATGCTCCCAAAAAAATGGGGGGGGGGGACTCCATGTTTATTCACTTTTTGGGAGTTAATTTTAATCAACCCTCCTATGCAGTTACTCAGACAAACCGAAAGTGAAACAGTGTTTGGACCTCAGCACAAATCATTGCTGCTGACAAGACTTAGTTCTTGAAAATAATTGATAAGTTCGATGTAATGTATGCTAATAAAAGCATTGTTTTCAAGGAAATTTATTTATAAATACTTTGAAAATAGTCAGATTTTAAATGGTAAGAACAATTTAAATATTTTTTGTAGTCGTATGTATTCCTACGCCAGACTCACTGTTCAATATAGTCTCGTTCAACTCGACGCTCGGCTGTCTCCGTAAATCCTTGTCGGAGATTTACGGTGTCAACCGAGCGTTCGGTTGAACGAGACTATATTGATTGAGTTCAATATTGCTTGGATCTATACAATTTTCGAGAAATATTTCTATTACTGATACATAGTTTAATTGAATTGATTTTATCTTTGAATATTATTTAACATGATTCATATGAGGGTTTCTCGACATTCTTGTCGAAAAGGTCCAAAAATTCATATTATAAAAATGTGCGTAATTCATATTAGAAACTACATGTACTTGTCATGCAAAATAACATATCATTGATTTTAAAATAAATAAACATCGACAAAATCAACTCCCGTCAGTTCTTCAGTACTTTGATTGATATGTAAATTTAAGAAAATTGTTTTCTGTGAGAAAAAGTTAAGGGGGGGGGGGTCCCCCCACTCTTTACATCCTGATGCTACGTGCCTGCTTAAAAGGGTTGATTTAAAAATAGGGTGTTTTTTTAAAAAAGAAAACGCTGCAAATAAATGCATATTGACTGATAGAAGAACTTGACCATAAAAGGCAAAAATTTCTGAATGAAACAGCATCTCATGGATGATTTAGCATCAATATTCCCAAATCACTTAATTTGCGGTAACTCCTACCCCCTACCCCCTTCCCCGACAAAAAAAAATAAGATGAAGAAAACACCTAACATTTCTCCCCTAAAAGAAAAGCTAATTTTGTGGAGGGATAGGACAAATCATCCAGTCATTCTTTAATTGAGTATTTATGTAGTATTTATTCCTTTTTAAGATATCAGTAATTCTCAGGCATGAATAACTTAATTATCATCAGTGCACTAGCTATAGCTTTATACCCGCTATCCATCTGCGCATGCAACCAGATAATCTAAAACAATTGTAAAAATTAAAAGTCTAAACCAAAGAAATTAATTGAAGAAATATATGTATAATTTGATAGTTCTAATGTTTTCAGTTTAGAAGTAAAGTGGATATATTACAAGGAGAGGACATACATAGGCTATGTCTGTTGTCCAATCCTATTGAATTTTTTCAATAAAACATGTTTAAATAAATTAGAAGTAAAGTGAAAAAGTCTTAATGATACCCGTTATCTAGTATTTTTGTTCAACTTAAATGTGCATATAATTCATTTCAATATAATATAAACAGTCACCATGTTAAGTTTGTTCCTAAAACATCAATTTACCTGTCTTAAAGTTAAAATTCATAATAAGTAATGAACTTTAAGGAAAAAGTTCTTTCCTAAGATATAACTTTAAGTCTTAATTAATTTTGCTTTGTGAAATGGGCCCCTGTGCACTCATTAGATTAATCCTTTCACATTTGTACAGGTTACAATTGTGTGATAATTCATTTCGGCAGATTAATCATATATTTAATATTTAACTTTTTCTTAAATAGAGCATGTTCCTATTCCATATGACCTAATATCTGTTTATGATTTTCCTATTTACAAAGTCTGATTTGAAAGATTTAAAACTCACATCATGTAAAAGGAGTTTATAGTGTTACTGAATTCATTTGTCCCAAGAGGGCCATTTTCCTAGCAATGGTGTTGATAAGCATTTGTAGGGGAAATTGATAACCTGTAAAATGAGAAGTGGCTAGCCGATTACTCTGTTTCAAAAGAGCCTTGTGGGAGTATTAGTCCCAGAAGGACAGCTATAGTGTGAGATTAATTTTAAATTAAGAATAACAAACCTTAATCTTCAAGCATCTTTCATCTCATCAAGCTCTGTCCAAATTAATGCTACCCATCCACCAGACCAGCAAACAATTCAAATGCAGTGATTTCAAACCAAAATCCACAAGGCAAAATATTTTGTCACTGCCAATCATCATCACCTATAACATTACATTGTATTATGATTATATTTTAATTTTGCACATCATTTTCAAAATTTGATGATTACAATAATTTTTTTAAATATCAGATAATCAAGAATTTTGTATCAATTTAATCTAAATGCTTTAGATTTGCAATTACCTTGATTGTAGTAAATAAGCAGAAGAGCAAAAGAAACTCAGTTATGTATTTTAAACGTTTGGATATAATAAAAGTATTTATTACCTTGATGCAAGCATCCTGCGAAGTTTGCAACTGCAATTTCCAAACAATATTTCTGTTCACCTTCATAAAGTATACACATGAAGCGTTGATCTTAAATTAAATTTGCGACCACATTTTGCATCTGTTCCTAAAGCAGTGATCTGCTGTTGAAAGCTCTCGAATTTCACACAGTTACTATTATTAGCACACCCCGAACATCTTATCAGCATCCAGTTAGTGATTGACATCTGATAGAGGACCTTAGCATGTGCATGAATGGCCGGCGGTGACATTAGCAAACCAAATGTAGCAGAGGAATATGGGCTTTAGGTCATGACATTTCTATTGACCATGCATGCTGAGAAGTTATTTACAGAATATACTGGAGTATTTTGATATTAGATATTTTCTAGTTGATAAACATGAGGTACTTCAAGAAAGCCAAAAAGTGAGTTGGTTTTTTTTTACCTTAAATATCCTACTAATACCAGAGGTAGATTTGTAGATTTATCTAAACTACGAGTACACTATTGAATTATAGCTTGTGTATGTTGTGATTTTATTAGGAAGGGGGTGGGGGTAATTGTTAGCTAGTGTAAGATATAATTTACATATATATTAATATAATGATTGCATTTCATATGAGAACTGTAATTCAAATTTTACATCCTTTTACTAATGTTTGTTACTATCATCCAGCTCAAAGAATTTGACAAATAACCTGATTGTTTTCTCAAAGCTAAGGTCCTGTCACACCAGATTGCATTCCCCCAGAGTTTCACGATACTGTTATATTTCTGGAATTGCTGTGGGTTCGCTGGGAAATTCAAAAACATTGTACAGTTGTATTTTAAATTTTTACAAGGTGAAAATGTGACAGTTGACCAAGGGATTTCTACTCAGCTCCTGCGGCGTGTAACTGCATTCCTACAAACTTTGACAAACAAATGACTGCGCTCCAACTGAGTGCTCATAATGTGCTTAGAGTTGTGACCTCGAGTTTACGGTGTGTGTGTGTGTGTGTGTGCACCCTTTTTCATCAGTCCTTATATTACTTAACCAACATCATATTGTTGTTTCAGCGGCTTGACACAAAGTTTTTGATTTTATATTTAAAATTGTTAAATTATGGGCTGCAAACCCGCTATCATCGGGAGTAATTTTGCACACTTGTTAAACAAGTTATTTAATAAGTGACATAATTAGCATGTCTTCTAAATTTCAATTGTGCTTCTTAGCTACATGTGCAATAGGGGTGAAAATTATCCCTGCAATAATAATCACCGCAATGTATCATTATATAAATAGTGCCTGTTTGGGAGGGTAACAGTTGAAATTGACACCCCGAGGAAACCATTGTCAACCGACGCGAAGCGGAGGTTGACAATGGTTTTCGAGGGGTGTCAATTTCAACTGTTATCCTCCCAAACAGGCACTATTTATTTTGTTATACTGAATGTCTTAATTTTAAAGAAAACATCACTGCTTTTAGATAGTAATAACGTGAATTCTACGGCGAACCGTACGCGCATGATTTTCGCGCATGTAACATTTTTAATGTTACCCATTGCTAAGTGCGTTGCGAACGCTGAGGGTAATAGAACGGATTATGAACTGCGTCTTAACCAATCAGATTTCAGTATTTAACATGAAAGTATAACAAATCAATTTGCATCATGATAGATATTAAAAATAAAATCAGGATTTTCCAGTAAAATGTTGACAATCGCACATCAATTATTTACAATTAATTTAAGCAAAACATTTTTAAGTCCAATTGCACAGAAGAAGAACAGACGGATATTCGGACTGACGGACGGACAAGGTGATTCTTATATACCCCCCAAACTTTGTTTGCGGGGGGTATAGAAACAATAAACTTAAGGTCAGTCGCGGGTTTACAATTTTGCGCCCTCTGCACAGGGTATTGCACAATACTTAAAGGAAATAGTTTTAATGTCGTAAAACACAAATGCAGAGTAAAATGTTCTAATAAAGATTTCTGTTGAAGTGAAAAGAGGAACGTTCCTCAGATTCTTTGTGAAGATTTCTGTTGAAGTGAAAAATCGAGGAACGTTCCTCAGATTCTTTGTGAAGATTTCTGTTGAAGTGAAAAGAGGAACGTTCCTCAGATTCTTTGTGAAGATTTCTGTTGAAGTGAAAAGAGGAACGTTCCTCAGATTCTTTGTGAAGATTTCTGTTGAAGTGAAAAGAGGAACGTTCCTCAGATTCTTTGTGAAGATTTCTGTTGAAGTGAAAAGAGGAACGTTCCTCAGATTCTTTGTGAAGATTTCTGTTAAAGTGAAAAGAGGAACGTTCCTCAGATTCTTTGTGAAGATTTCTGTTGGAGTGAAAAGAGGAACGTTCCTCTGATGCTTCATAAGTTTTTATAAGAATAAGAGGAACGTTACTCATTTTAAATGTCTGTGTAATGCATTTAAATGTCAATGACTCAGGAAAATTCCATCAACTTTGACTTGTAAAGGCTTATTTTTGGCAAAAAGGGGTGTATATGGATGCAGATATGAAAAACAGGGTCAAAAAAAAGGAATTTTGATTTTCCCTTTTTGATTTGGATTGTGTTTTCTGTATATTGTTTGCCTGTATTTTGCAGGCTTGGATATTTTGAGAGAAAGAACACTTTCTACAACCAGTCGCAGCTGACTTCAGAAATGGGTCGTCATTATGCTGGCCAAGCGGTCAAACAGCTCTATGTCCTGGTACTTGGGCTTGACGTACTTGGGAATCCGTTTGGACTTTTGCGTGGAATGGCTGAGGGAATGGAAGATCTATTCTATGAGCCGTATCAGGTATCTAGCTTTTCCAGATCCAAAAAATCTGCCTTTCAACAACATCTGTTTGTTGTCTCAAATTAAACCCTTACAGCAGAAAACAAGTTTCAGCCGCAGGGGATGTCAGATACAAGTGATACCTTTAAGCACTACCATTGCTTGCTATATTTTTTACATGTAAACATTTGTTGTTGTTTCCGGTTTACAAACAGAAACTTTGATAGATCTTTGATATCTAGAAGACAAACTTTTTGCTGAGTATATATAAAAATATTAACCAAAACTGAAGAAGTACATGAACCCGTGTATAAGAATCCAGCATCAACCCCATTAGATTTTGAACCCCCGCACTTGCCCATAATTCAAGTATCAATAAACCCATTGAAGATTCGGTTTCCGTTGGAATGTAGATTTCATTGTAATTATCACAACACTTCCACCTGATTCAGATCCTTATCTCACTCTAGAGCACATTAATCTTATTAACACTTCAACCTTTCCTTTTTAATATTGGTCAGATGGTAAGTACTCTAATATCAGCCAACTCTTAGTCTTCTGTTCTTACTCTTACATGCATATCAGTGACCATCCTTGCAAATTCTTTTCAGTAAATAAATTTATTGGCTGTTCATGACATATTTCTTCTAATCAGGAATTAATAGATGAATGCATTCATATTGTTGACAAATCTAGTTCAATGCATTCACACTATTGACAAATCTAATTCATTGCTAAATTCTGTATCATTTAACCCTGTTTTCATTTATGAATAATAATTTACCATTTATCTGTATATGAGATACACATGTACATGCTTCACCAAATATTATCAAAAAACAGTTTAAAGCAATGCACTGAAAGAATACACTTTAAACTTTGTTAGATACTAGCAGAAAACAATTGGTGTATGGATGCAATACCATGAAGTACATGTACTTGAACACTTGATTGTAATCACCTTTTCATTTACAGAATTATACTAACTAGTCTCGTGATTGATATTCTCAGTGACAATAGCCTTCCAAACAAAAGTTTGTGAATTTAAGGACAATTTATGCCTGTTTTATTTTGTCACATGGGTCTTTCAGAAGTAAAGTTCTAAAGCTTCAGACCATGTTGGCCTGTGGACCACCAAAAACATTAGTTAATGTATTAGTCATTACCATCAATTTCCAGGACTCAAGCCATCAGTGACCCTCTAAGCATGGATCTGCATTGAAAGTGTGCATCTTCTTTGGATGTTGAATTAATCAAATTTAGTAGTTCTTCTTAATTGAACACATTTGACAAATGAATGTTAAATACTCTATGCACTGGACAATGTGAAATTATAATGATAAAATAAACATGATCAATGTGTTAAGAATGCTCATAACTCTGATTGGACTTTCTATTTTGATCACAGGGAGCTATTCAGGGACCTGAAGAGTTTGCTGAGGGTCTGGCCCTTGGGGTCAGAAGTCTCCTAGGTCATGCTGTAGGTCAGTATGATTTATTCATTAGACAGAAAAGTCAAAGGTCGGTAAGCAATATCAGTATGAATTACGCAGAGTAAGTAAATCATATTTATAATGTAGATGATTCTCAAATGATCTCTAAAAATACTTTGTATGGAAGCTGTGCACCTTTTCAGTAGTAGGTCATACACTCTGCTATAGGATTGAGAGTCCTTTCCAAAAGAATTCAGGCAGGGAGGAAGCTCAATTAAATGCATTAATTTAATGAGACTCCTCCACAATTTTGTGTATCGGCTATGGTACTCGGGTGACCAATAAGGTCTATTGACCTCTTATTTCTACTCTTAGGTGGCGCTGCAGGAGCAGTTTCTCGAATCACCGGTACGATTGGCAAGGGACTGGCAGCACTGACATTTGACGATGAGTATCAGAAGAAGAGGAGAGAGGGACTGAACAAGAAACCAGCCAACATCGGAGAGGGGTTTGCCAGGGGAGGGAAAGGCCTTGTCATGGTTAGTAGTGACAGATACTGTAAACGGACTATATTTGGCGCGTACAATATTTGGTGGAAATTAGTCTGAACAAGTTGGCGTAGATTTGAATTAGCGTATTCCTGAATAAGACTATTCTTATACATAATATATATATTATATGCATGGCATTTAGCGACGTACTTGATTTAGCGGAAGCCCTTACCGCCAAAAGCGCTAAATAGAATACACAGCCAAATGTAGTACGTTTACAGTATTCTGTGTGGCAAAATGAAACTAAATAAATCCTTTTGATAAAAATTTGGAAAAGAATTTAATGAGGGAGAAGTAAAGTTACATTATTGTCAGAAAAAACGTGTAGGAATTGAGCAAGTTCCATGCAATATTTTGAATATTATTAGTATGATTTCAATAACCCATGATAAAACGATGTTTTGGTTATTAAAAAAGGAATTGGTTATCTTTAATTATGTTTGGAAGAGTTCGATTATGGATTTATGTTGTTATTATGGACTTGTGCATTATCTATAAGAAAAAGTTGTTTTTGACAGGGAGTTTTTGACGGAGTTACAGGAATTGTCCGAAAACCAATAGAGGGCGCTCAGAAGGAAGGTGTGGAAGGTTTCTTCAAAGGTACAAAAACTCTGAACATTGCTATTTTGAAAACCAACTTTATAATTTGCTTGTGGAAATGTTTGCCAGATTCTCATGGAACAGATGTGAATATTTCTTGCCATCATTCTTAGTTTCTTAGAAAATCTTAATTTTACCTGTGAGTTACCTGTTTCAGGGATCGGTAAGGGCTTGGTTGGCGTGGTAACCAGACCGACCAGCGGCGTGATAGATTTTGCCAGCAGCTCCTTCGAAGGAATCAAGAGGTAAGCAGAGAATATTAATGAAGGACTCCATGTGGTCAGTGCAAGAAAATACCACTGAGAGTACTGAGTGTATGAAAGCATTTGAATATGAATGGCATTTGTTCATACTGAAGTGCATGATCAACTAAAGTCTAATGCTGTAGATATATGCTCCAAGACTGCATCAAAATTAATGATGATAACAAAAATAAAGTGAACAAAATGTTGATATAAAAAAAAGAAATTTATTGAAGTTTTATTGACTTGTCATTGTCTGCCTAGCTGTTTGACACAGAAAATAAGAGGAATTTTAAGTAATTTTTTCAGCTGGGCGGAATATTATTTTCTTATGGAACAATATAATTCTATTTTTTACAAACTCAACTTGTATGTAATTACTTAAAGTAGGAATACAATTGCATTGATCATACCTTGTGTATTAATTCGAATGTTAACAAAACACTGAAACCTTTCCTTTATTTTACAGAATTGCAGAACTGTCAGATGATGTAGGAAGACTACGTCCCCCTAGACGATTTCACTCAGACAAAATAATTCGTCCGTACAGTCTCGTCGAGGCCTCAGGATACGCCATTTTACAGGTAAACTTCAAATTGATCTCTTCTATTTTGAATATTAATTCTTTTAGTCTAGATTAGATAATCATGTAACTGTTTAATTGTTGTTGACAATTTCAGCAAGCTGTGAAGCTCTGTTTTTTAGAATGCTGAATATAAGTGTTGAGAAAATTTGTATAATCTACACAGTTTTGTTTTATTGAGTCCACATTAAAAAACAAATATGGATTCATTAGAAGTTGGCCTTATCACGATTACACAGAAATTAAATAGTAGAGTTTTTAAGTACATCATTAAGTTATCGCTTTTGTTCTCCTTTGCAGTCCACGCAGTTTGTTAGTATTTTCAAAATTTTTAAAGATTTTATTACTTATTATAAATTCTTTGGGCTAGTGTTTTCATGGTGGTTTCCTCTCACTTTATGTTCTACATTTATTTAACTTTTTTAGTTTTGTTGCAGGAAGTGTTTCAGTTTTTCACCATATAACTTCTATGTATGACCATTATCCCCTCATTCTGTGCACACTTTTATTTAACTGTAATGTTTTGACTTATTATAAGTTGATTATGTTTCCATGCATGATTGGCATTGATTGCAAGCAGATAATTGGAAACTGATATCTTTTTCATTTATATGAGCACCACAAGTTTACTCAACTTTTCAGAATAAAATTTTCTCAGCTATCTTATTTCTTTCCATCATGATGGTATGAAATTTTGCCTTATTTTTGTCTTCTCTGAGAAAGCTTGACCAATGAATTGTTCTCACTAAAAGTTGTGAAAAGCACCCCTTGCAGATTTTGAAATCTCACTATTACGAAGGTTGTCCCAAAATAATGTAGACAGGACACATAATTTATAATTTGTTCACTGCAATTTCATTAGACTTCTATGTTTTCTTCAATGACCCTTTGGCAAACAATACTAAAAAATTCAAATCTGTACTTTATTTATATCTCGAGAAAATAAGTAATTATTAACAACAAGTTTTGTCAGGCGGCGCAATGTGCGACGTCGAAAATTTCCAGTTTTACGTTGTTGCTAAACCCTCCACATCGTTTTACGATAAACATTTACGTTTTATTTCTGAAAATGTGTTAGAAAAAATATCATCTTTGAACATGTACCCTGAGTGCACATTCAACATATATTTCTAGTTTGTTGTTTTTTTTTAATATTTTCTAAGTACAAACGATCTGTCGGCTCCAAACTTGCCCTGTATTACCTGTTGTCTAACGTCCGTCCTACCGAAATGTGTCGTTCTGCATTTTGACGTACATTGATATCGTTCGGGGTTTCTTTTTTTCACTTATTGTCATCATACTTGTTCAAAAATTTTCAATGTTGTTTAACTACTTATTCACAAAACGCATTTCTAATCGATTTTGTTAATTTCATTTACTTCCAAAGCCGCTTAGGATTTATTTCATGGTTTTTACAAAATTGTACCAGTTACTGCTGCGCCGCCTTAAACGCTGACATCGTCATTTCATTACGAGTTAACTTTTCAACTTGTCACAAAACGCGCTATATAATATTTAAAAGTTTTGTTATAGCCAAAACATTTTCTAAGTAAATAATAGAATTATTATCAAATATCAATGTATGTTTTATTTGAATTTTTTCATTCAAAAAGTACTTTTCCTCGCAATTTTCATTTCATTATGTTGATTTTAACTTTTTGTTTTTGACTTTGCGCCGCATGTCGAATTTCTGATCTAACATGCTTTCATTTCACTAATTTAATCTCAAACAATTTTTGATTTTAAAACATTATTTGAATGCAATTTTTTTTAACCCTCTGTGGCACAAATTTCATCTTCCTTTGTCTCCGATTAACTGAATAACGCCACTTGTCTACACTATTTTGGGACAACCCTCGTATTTTTCTGATAATGAATACACGATATGAAATTAAATGTTTAGAGTTTATTATACGAGGGTTGTCCCAAAATAGCGTAGACAAGTGGCGTTATTCAGTTAATCGAAGACAAAGGAAGATGAAATTTGTGCCACAAAGGGTTTAAGAAATTAGCATTCAATTAATGTTTTAAGATCTAATATTGTTTGAGATTAAATTAGTGAAATGAAAGCATGTAAGATTAGAAATTCGACATGCGGCGCAATGTCAAAAACAAAAATTTAAAATCAACATAATGAAATGAAAATTGCGAGGAAAAGTACTTTTTGAATGAAAAAATTCAAATAAAACATACATTGATATTTGATAATAATTCTATTATTTACTCAGAAAATATTTTGACTATAACAAAACTTTTAAATATCTTATAGGGTGTTTTGTGACTAGTTGGAAAGTTAACTTGTACTAAAATGACGATGTCAGCGTTTAAGGCGGCGCAGCAGTAACTGATACAATATATTTTGTAAAGATCATGAAATAAATCCTAAGCGGCTTTGGAAGTAAATGAAATTAACAAAATCGATGAGAAATGGTTTTGTGAATAAGTAGTTAAACAACATTGAAAATATTTGAACAAGTATGATGACAATAAGTGGAAAAAAGAAACTCCGAACGATAGCAATGGACGTCAAAATGTAACGACACATTTCGGCAAGACGGACGTTAGACAACAAGTAATACAGGGCAAGTTTGGAGCCGACAGATCGTTTGTACTTAAAAAATATTTTAAAAAACCCCAAAAACTAGAAATTTATGTTGAATGTGCAGTCAGGGTACATGTTCAAAAATAATATTTTTTCTAAGACATTTTCGGAAATAAAACGTAAATGTTATCGTTAAGGATGTGGAGGGTTTAGCAACAACGTAAAACTGGAAATTTTCGACGTCTCGCATTGCGCCGCCTGACAAAACGTGTTGTTACTAATTATTCATTTTCTCGAGAAATAAATAAAGTACAGATTTGAACTTTTCAGCATTGTTTGCCAAAGGGTCATTGAAGAAAACATAGAAGTCTAATGAAACTGCAGTGAACAGATTTTAAGTTATGTGTCCTGTCTACATTATTTTGGGACAACCCTCGTATTTAATATTTTCCCATGTGATTTGTTGTAAAAAGACAGAATGATCATGGAATTTGGTCCTTGCGTGAAATAAGGAATTTACAATTAACGTTGAAAATAAAAATTTGTTGTTGTAGGAAACAGAGAAGGGGAAGTTTGCTGGAACAGATGAATACATGGCTCATTCTGTGATCATTGGAGACAGCAAGTCCACCAAGAGTGTTCTACTAGTTACCGACAGGTAAACTTGATATTACAATGATGTAATTACATTACATAACAGCAAGTCCACCAAGAGTGTTCTACTAGTTACAGACAGGTAATCTTGATATTACAATGATGTAATTACATTACATAACAGCAAGTCCACCAAGAGTGTTCTACTAGTTACCGACAGGTAACCTTGATAATACATTGATGTAATTACATTACATAACAGCAAGTCCACCAAGAGTGTTCTACTAGTTACAGACAGGTAATCTTGATATTACAATGATGTAATTACATTACATAACAGCCAGTCCACCAAGAGTGTTCTACTAGTTACTGACAGGTAATCTTGATATTACAATGATGTAATTACATTACATAACAGCAAGTCCACCAAGAGTGTTCTACTAGTAACTGACAGGTAATCTTGATATTACAATGATGTAATTACATTACATAACAGCATGTCTACCAAGAGTGTTCTACTAGTAACTGACAGGTAATCTTGATATTACAATGATGTAATTACATTACATAACAGTAAGTCCACCAAGAGTGTTCTACTAGTTACATACACTGGCAGGTAAGTTTGATATTACAATAATGTAATTACATTATATGACAGCAATTCCACCATGAGTGTACAACTAGTAACTAACAGGTAACCATGATATTACAATTTGATATGATTACATATCCCATGACAGAAATTTACAAAGAGTGTTCTACTAGTAACTGACAGGTAATTTTGTAATTACTTATGTAACAGTGGTATGAAATACCATGCATGTAACAGAGCAATAACCTTTGTACTTGTTTTATATTACTTGTATCTTTATGGCAGTTTTACAGCGAATTACAGAATACCAGTAGAGTTTTCAATAGCTTGCTAGATTGATCAATAGGGTATTCAATTTGGTCAGCAAGGTATCACATTAGGTTTAAATCTAGGTCATGTGATTACTCAGGTATGACAGCAATAGAGTGAGTTAATCTGGTTAAGGTGGCTCGACACACCAATGCATAATTTGATGGATCGATGAAGAATCATTTTTGAGAAATGATTATACAAAAATGACACCTATATCGGCCTCTGATTATTTTATATGAATTTTTTTGTGTTTTTTGATGGAAACCGGAAACATCGTTTTAGCTGCGAACAAGATATATTAGAGCTAAAAATTTGTTATCAATTAATGCACAATACAATTATCTATAAATATATATCAAAAACGGCCAGATAAACTTTGAAATATTTTTGTAAAAAAAATATTTATGAAAATGAAAAAAAAGGATTGTAGATATTTTTTAAATCTATGGATAAAAACTGCAGATAAACTGTTATTCGCATTTAACAATTGCTGTACAATCATATTTCAACAAGAAATTGAAACCAAATGGTGAAATTAAAGAAAAAATGAAAATTTTAAAATCGAACCGATCCCGATTGTAATTAAACGGATCCCGAACGAAATCACTTAAAAATTAGAATGAATCAGAATTTTGCAAAAATTTCTGGTTGTTTAGCTGTAAAATGGTTTTGTCATTTACTAACTTTATAATTTATATCAATTACTTAGAAAAAAACTGCAGTTTATTTGTAAAATTTCAATTTTAAAATAATTCTGATCGGGATCAGTTTTTTTTCAATCGGGATCGGTTAAAATTTGATAAATAGCAATTTTTCCAAAATTTCGCATTTTCATTCCAATTTCTTTGTAAAATATCATTGTTTAGTAAAAAGTTTATGTGACTGTATGTTATTTTTAAAATTGTATCCATAGATTAAAAAGATATTAAAGAATTACAATTTGGATTTTTAGAAATATTTTTTTAATTAAAAAATTAAACACTTGACCAAACGATCTTTGGCATGAATTTATTTATAATTATATTACACATTAATTGACAACAAGTTTAAAGCTCTAATATATTCTATTTGTCTGCCAAACAGTTTTTCCTATTTCTTTGAAAAAATACAAAAAAATTCGTATAAAATAACTGAAAGCCGATATTGATCTCTGTTTTGTGGAATCATGTTTCAAAAAAGATTCTCTATCGATCCATAAAATAAAATTTTGATGTGTCGAGGAACCTTAACATTTGCACGTTTTGGGCCTTTTTGTTTCTCTCTGATATCCTACATTACTGCTATAAAAGTCTGAACTAATTTAGCAGTCAGCAAAAAAAAAAAATATTAGTGCTGTAAGATGCACCAGGAATCAGGGAACCAAAATGTTTAATGATTTTTTGCAGTGAAAAATACCTCCTTTTTAAGTTATGCTTTTCTCTTAAATGTTTGTTTGTTTCTTCAGAACTGCTTTTTGAATTACATTTTTTGAAAAACAAAATTCAAATTACTCCAAGCAGAATTGATGCTCTATAGAGTCCAGTGCTGTCCAGGTGAACATTCTTTTTAAACGTCTATGAATAGAATAGCTAACAATAGGAGGGAGTGTTCTAGAGGTTTTCTTTGTGTAAAATGAATGGGTTGAGTGCAAAATAACAATCTACACTTGAGTAACCACATGACCTAGATTTAAACCTGATGTGATACCTTGCTGACCAAATTGAATACCCTATTGAGCAATCCAATAAGCTATTGAAAACTCTACCGGTATTCTGTAATTCGCTGTAATGTGTTTGAAAAGATAACAGAGACGGTCTTAATGGTATAATATATATATGATGTGATTTCAATATCATTCTTATAATTGATCTCATTTCATTTGAATAAAGTTTGTTCTTGATTCATTGAAAATTAAAATGTTGCATGGACCCTGAGGTCCACGCAGAAAATATATAAGCGAGGTTAAATCGGATGCTATGGGGAAAGTTCAGCCTGCGCATGAGCTAGCCTGGTTCCTGTGCGTAATGGGTAGCTCAGGGAACCAGGCTAGCACAAGTTTATCTGAATCGGGATTCAATGCCATATGCACACATAAGTTCAAAGGCGCTGTAATTGTAAAGTTGTCGGTAAACGTAGTCGGTACAGAAACAAAGTAATCCTTTTAAAAAAATAATCGGCATGTAATATGAACTGTCAGTATTATGAAATAAGTTAATGTTATGCTGAATCTACAACATGCATCAAATAACATATAAATTTGCAATGTTTTGTTGTTTACTGTATACACATGTAACTTAACTTTACTTTTATAGTAGCCGTGGCTAGAGTACTTCCCGATTAAAATTGTTTAAGCATTTAAGTGTGATTGAATAATTATGGCACTGTATAAAAGTTTAAATCTCAAGAAAATGCATCAAAATATGAAATTAATTTAAACAAAGGTAGTGCAAATCGTAATGTGTGCGCAAATAGTAGAATTCGCCCAATGCCCAATACTATACATTCAGACTTCATTAATAGATAGATCATAATTGTTTTAGAAGTATGAACCCTTTCAATTCTGAGGTAAAAAGTCAGGGCTATACATTTACGTAATCCAAATTGAGTGGTTAAAAGCAGAGGGCTAGAGTCGGTGGAATCTCTGATAATCTTAAGGCTTTCAAGTTTTCGTTGGAAACACATGCAAATGGTCCACGTATTGTAGTCCTTTTTTAAAGGACAGCAACTTGTTTTGCAAGTATTTGACACTGTAGACAACAAGTAAAGCACTTGTTTCTTGTTTTAAAGACTGTATTTTATTTTCAGACGAGTTATCTATGCCAACAAAGGTGACATCTTTGGACACTGGGATGCAGAGTGGTCACACACATGGAGTGATTTAAAAGAAAAACCAAAGAGATCTGCCAAAGGAGTGGAGTTCCTGTTAAAGGTGAGGGCTAAGTACTGTCACACAGAACATTAAGAAAGCTGGATGGTCATTGCCATATTTTAGACTATTTAAACCTCCTGAATATGAGAGCTCTTTATAGAATATTCATGTATACATAAATATGAAATCATAACTTTTTTCTTCAACACCAAAAAAAAATTACCGGTAAGCTGAACATTTTACTTTTTTTCACCCAAAAGTAGTATTCTAATATTTTTTTACTTTAAGGATGACAAAAAGAAAAAGTTCCCTTTTTCCCTGGGAGGATCTGCCAAAAAGATCGAAGTTCATATCCCTGATCCCAAGAGAGCAGAGGTAAAAATGGGTCATCATTTAATATTAATTATTAAATACTGTCACAGTGGTTTTGTCAAAAATTGTTGAGCACATCAATTAGTGGATTTCTTTGTTGATTCACAAAAATCAAATGTCAATCAATTTGTAAATTACAGAATTGTCCATAAATTAACTTATCATTGAAACTTTCAACTCAACTTATTCAACAAAAATTCATGTCCACGAACGTTTATGAAAACACAGTTACTGTAAGTCTAAGTGAAAATTTTTTGTTCTGATAAATGTAAGTTTTACTAGCCCCCGTTTTATTTTCACCCATTTTGCCCTTGTTCGCAACAGACAAATTTAAGACTGGGTGAATTAAAAACAATTTCTAAATTACTGTGTTAATTAGGAAGGGTTAATCTATCATACTCTGTGTTTAGGTAAATTTAAGAAGGGCAAAGTCATTTGCAATTGTAGAAGGGGGGGGGGAGAGAAAAACATGAGGCAAAATTAACTCAGTATACTGTATTTGTTTACTTTCTGATTACAGTGGCTGGTCGGGAAAATATCAGAAGCAATGGAAATAAGACACTGAAAATCGTTACACAAACTCCATTCATCTTTGTGTATTACAAGGAGTTGTTGAATCATGATAGGATAAAACATTTCTACATTTCTACATTGTGTTGTTGCACATTCATTGACTGTTGAGAATTAAAGCCACACATGCATTTACATGAAATATAATTGTAAAATATTATATATACTGAGTGCTAATTTTTATGTTACTGAGCAATCTTTGTGTTTTAGCACTGTTGAGAGGATGTCAAGATATAAAGTGATTTGCTATGAAATATACTTTATTTATTTCCCTGTTTTTTGCATACCATAAAGCCATTTACAGTTTTAAGAACAGCTTTGAATTTAAAATATGAATGATGTATATGGAATTCATCATAATCATTTTCCTTTAATTCAAATCGGTAAGGTTAATTGTAGGATGTTCAAACATAATGACAAATGTTTGTCATTAAAATTGTGTTGCTCTAGACTATTGATAATACAATACTAAATTAATATTACAGTAGTTTGGTTGTAGTAATGCTATATAAGTTAGATATCAGTTCTAACATATGAATACTGTAAGAAAATATTCATTTGTCAGTAAGTTTTTAGTGCTATTCAATGACAATTCACCTATACTCTGTTACATATGACACAAGTGCCATCTGGTCAATATTATGACAATGCTATGTCATGACCTAACTTATTCAGATGTCTCAAAATTGTTTAAATTATAACTTAATTAGAGATATCAATACAATATTTAGATTAGGTGGTACTACCGGTATGTAGACAATATGGAAGTGATATATCAGAGCTATATTTGTCAATAGGAAAGCAATATCATGAAAATATTATAATATCTAAACTATTTCAATTCAATTGACGTATTTTATCTAACTAAGCTCATTCATGTCAATATTATCTTGTTTATATGTTAATATACATTCATTCAATATTATCTTGCTATGTTGTTTTCAAATGTAAACAGTACATCATTCAGTACATGTATGTCAGTAATAGATTTATACTATATGCACGCAGCTTAAAAAATGTCTAAGAAAGTACATGTACTGAAGTTTATTTTAGACAATGTTTATCTTTTGTTTCTATTTTATCCTACACAACTATAGATATTGATTGATGTGTATGTTTAAAAAAAAAGTAGTTTAAAATATAATTCTATTTAATATATACATTGTATGTATTGCGTTATATTGTAGGAATGTTAAATTATCACTTATTTATAGATATACCGTTAGTTGTTCATTAAATGCCAATTTTTACTTTATTTCAAAAAACAAATACTAGGAATTGATTTATGAGCTTAATATGTCTTTATGACAGTTTCCCTTGGCTTTTTTCCATGAACTAACATTCCCCGTTTCAGTTTTATTTTGCATTTGAATGAGTTAAGATAAACACTGATAGTAAGCATTTTATTTAACATGTTCATGTCCATGTGTTGTATGATTTTACAACAGTTATTTTTGTGTTATATTTACAGGCAAGTGTTATAGCAATATATTTACAGGGTTAAGGAGGATGCTTTGTAGATCAAGAACGGTTACTCTAGCATGGAGTTTGATCATTATATCATCATAAAGTAATATGCACTAATTTTTCACAAGATCGTTTATAACTTCTTATATTTTATCATTAACTATTTACTGGTTATTTATGCATTTAGGTATGTAATGTCCAGCTTAAAGACGTACAAGACATTATTTCACCCCAAACCGATTGTGACTGAAAAAAAATATTTGTCTTCTTAGTAAATACATGTGACTGTGCATTTAGACACGTAGTGTGGGTTATATCGTAAAGATTAACGCAGTTTGGGTTACTGTTAGATTGTCAGTTGGGTACTAATACATTAGCGATATGTTTATATATGTGTTTGTTGTTTAATATGAAATTAATTGTTATCTGTTCTCCATTTTATACTCTTGCCGAAACATTCATGCGTTTATTTTTAGTGTTTGTTGCTTAAAAATGTATGTTTCAATTTGTTTTGTATTTGCATTTTTCTTTAAGAAAACACTTTTATTTAGTTTTAACTTCATTGTTTCTTTTGTATTTAATATTTAGAGTTTAATATAATTAACAAAATTCACAATCCATTTTGTTAAATCAAGCCTAGAATCGCCTTTGATTAAAAAGCTATGCTTTGGCAAAAAAGGACAATTTGAATTTTGAACTGCCTGCGTTGGAAACAAAAGGGAAGGGGTATGGTTCAAACATTTGTCTGACAACCCATCTCAACCCCTAAACACAAATTATTACAACCTAGCCATTCAGCTTCTTGACTAGATTTGTTGTTTATTTCTTTAAGAATTGATGTGTTGAAATGTTCTTGTAGAGTTTGATCATCATGCATTGGATGTGATGGTTTTGTTGTTAGAATTCCGTTGTTTATTTTGTAGCCATAATAAGACACCCACGCAAATAATTCAAAAAGTCGCGCGTGATTTCACGTGCAAAAAACACGGTGAAACCACACACGAAAATAATTTATGAGTTTATTTATCATCAATTACATGTTAAAACGAGTGATAACAATGCGATATTTGTTTTTAGCTCACCTGAGCTGAAAGCTCAAGTGAGCTATTCTGATCACATTTTGTCTGTCGTCCGTCTGTCCGTCTGTCCGTCTGTCTGTCTGTCCGTCTGTCCGTCTGTCCGTAAACTTTTCACATTTTCAACATCTTCTCAAGAACTACTTGGCCAATTTCAACCAAACTTGGCACAAATCATCCTTAGGCAAAGGGGATTCAAAGTTGTGAAAATTAAGGGCCACACCCGTTTTCAAGGGGAGATAATTAGAAATTAATGAAAAATTTCGAGAAATTTTCAAAAATCTTCTTCTCAAGAACCAGAAAGCCAGGAAAGCTGAAACTTGTGTGGAAGCATCCTCAGGTAGTGTAGATTCAAAGTTGTGAAATTCATGACCCCCGGGGGTAGGGTGGGGCCACAATGGGGGGTTGAAGTTTTACATAGGAATATATAGAGTAAATCTTTAAAAATCTTCTTCTCAGAAACTAAACAGCCAGGAAAGCTGAAACTTGTGTGGAAGCATCCTCAGGTAGTGTAGATTCAAAGTTGTGAAATTCATGACCCCCGGGGGTAGGGTGGGGCCACAATGGGGGTTGAAGTTTTACATAGGAATATATAGAGTAAATCTTTAAAAATCTTCTTCTCAGAAACTAAACAGCCAGGAAAGCTGAAACTTGTGTGGAAGCATCCTCAGGTAGTGTAGATTCAAAGTTGTGAAAATCATGACCCCTGGGTGTAGGATGGGGCCACAATGGGGGGTCGAAGTTTTACATAGGAATATATAGAGTAAATCTTTAAAAATCTTCTTCTCAGAAACTAAACAGCCAGGAAAGCTGAAACTTGTGTGGAAGCATCCTCAGGTAGTGTAGATTCAAAGTTGTGAAATTCATGACCCCCGGGGGTAGGGTGGGGCCACAATGGGGGTTGAAGTTTTACATAAGAATATATAGAGTAAATCTTTAAAAATCTTCTTCTCAGAAACTAAACAGCCAGGAAAGCTGAAACTTGTGTGGAAGCATCCTCAGGTAGTGTAGATTCAAAGTTGTGAAAATCATGACCCCTGGGTGTAGGATGGGGCCACAATGGGGGGTCGAAGTTTTACATAGGTATATATAGAGCAAATCTTTAAAAATCTTCTTCTCAGAAACTAAACAGCCAGGAAAGCTGAAACTTGTGTGGAAGCATCCTCAGGTAGTGTAGATTCAAAGTTGTGAAAATCATGACCCCTGGGTGTAGGATGGGGCCACAATGGGGGTCGAAGTTTTACATAGGAAAATATAGAGTAAATCTTTAAAAATCTTCTTCTCAGATACTAAACAGCCAGGAAAGCTGAAACTTGTGTGGAAGCATCCTCAGGTAGTGTAGATTCAAAGTTGTGAAATTCATGACCCCCGGGGGTAGGGTGGGGCCACAATGGGGGGTTGAAGTTTTACATAGGAATATATAGAGTAAATCTTTAAAAATCTTCTTCTCAGAAACTAAACAGCCAGGAAAGCTGAAACTTGTGTGGAAGCATCCTCAGGTAGTGTAGATTCAAAGTTGTGAAATTCATGACCCCCGGGGGTAGGGTGGGGCCACAATGGGGGTTGAAGTTTTACATAGGAATATATAGAGTAAATCTTTAAAAATCTTCTTCTCAGAAACTAAACAGCCAGGAAAGCTGAAACTTGTGTGGAAGCATCCTCAGGTAGTGTAGATTCAAAGTTGTGAAAATCATGACCCCTGGGTGTAGGATGGGGCCACAATGGGGGGTCGAAGTTTTACATAGGAATATATAGAGTAAATCTTTAAAAATCTTCTTCTCAGAAACTAAACAGCCAGGAAAGCTGAAACTTGTGTGGAAGCATCCTCAGGTAGTGTAGATTCAAAGTTGTGAAATTCATGACCCCCGGGGGTAGGGTGGGGCCACAATGGGGGTTGAAGTTTTACATAAGAATATATAGAGTAAATCTTTAAAAATCTTCTTCTCAGAAACTAAACAGCCAGGAAAGCTGAAACTTGTGTGGAAGCATCCTCAGGTACAGTAGATTCAAAGTTGTGAAAATCATGACCCCTGGGGGTAAAGTGGGGCCACAATGGGGGGTCGAAGTTTTACATAGGTATATATAGAGCAAATCTTTAAAAATCTTCTTCTCAGAAACTAAACAGCCAGGAAAGCTGAAACTTGTGTGGAAGCATCCTCAGGTAGTGTAGATTCAAAGTTGTGAAAATCATGACCCCTGGGTGTAGGATGGGGCCACAATGGGGGTCGAAGTTTTACATAGGAAAATATAGAGTAAATCTTTAAAAATCTTCTTCTCAGATACTAAACAGCCAGGAAAGCTGAAACTTGTGTGGAAGCATCCTCAGGTAGTGTAGATTCAAAGTTGTGAAATTCATGACCCCCGGGGGTAGGGTGGGGCCACATTGGGGGTTGAAGTTTTACATAGGAATATATAGAGTAAATCTTTAAAAATCTTCTTCTCAGAAACTAAACAGCCAGGAAAGCTGAAACTTGTGTGGAAGCATCCTCAGGTACAGTAGATTCAAAGTTGTGAAAATCATGACCCCTGGGGGTAGGGTGGGGCCACAATGGGGGGTCGAAGTTTTACATAGGAAAATATAGAGTAAATCTTTAAAAATCATCTTCTCAAAAACTAATCAGCCAGGAAAGCTGAAACTTGTGTGGAAGCATCCTCAGGTAGTGTAGATTCAAAGTTGTGAATCATGATCCCTGGGGGTAGGGTGAGGCCACATTGTGGGGGGGGGGGTGTTAAAATTTTACATAGAAATATATAGAGTAAATCTTTAAAAATCTTCTTCTCAGAAACTATTCAGCCAGGAAAGCTGAAACTTTTGTGGAAGCATCCTCAGGCAGTGTAGATTCAAAGTTGTGAATCATGATCCCTGGGGGTAGGGTGGGGCACAATGGGGGGGGGTGAAGTTTTACATAGGAAAATATAGAGTAAATATTTAAAAATCTTCTTCTCAGAAACTAAACAGCCAGGAAAGCTGAAACTTGTGTGGAAGCATCCTCAGGTAGTGTAGATTCAAGTTGTGAAAATCATGATCCCTGGGGGTAGGGTGAGGCCACATTGGGGGGGGGTGTTAAAGTTTTACATAGGGATATATAGAGCAAATCTTTAAAAATCTTCTTCTTAGAAACGGATCAGCAAGATGATTCTTTATAATTGTTAAGACTTTGGCTCCAGGACAATTCTTCGGCCTCACAAGAAGGTTCAGAGTTTGATGCAGCTTAATATCCCATATATAAACAATTGAAAAGGATCTTTTAGAAAACTGCAATACTCAACATGTGATATGACTATAAAATTGAGGCAGGCAGCTATTTTTTCATTAAAATCTTTTTGTATTACTGTATTGAGTTATTGCCCTTGATTTATTGATTCTTGATTATTTTAATTAATGCATCCACTGTTAACCAATTATTGTGATGATTATTTTTATACAATAATAAATATTCAATGTGTTTAAGTTGTTCTGCATAAGTAGTTTTGGGTTAGGCCGGATTAGTTAGTTTATTTTTGATTTCCAATTTTTAGATACTATGAATTATTTTAGGCTGGCACATATATAGGGACAGTGTCTCTTGCATTACAATGTGCGACTGTTTGGGGTGAAACTTGAACAGTTACAGATAGATTGAGTGTGTGGACACCCCTGCTCTATCTAATCTTCGTGTTTTCTAACCTATGACACAGAGTGTGCGCTCTTTCCTGCCCTGTATCGCATAAATACAAGTGTGCGGTCATACTTGCTTGTGGTGGATGTGGCGGAGCACTAGTAAATGGTCATCTCTGCTGGTGTTCTGGCCTTTCTAGCGCAAGTGTGCGGCACTCCCTGCTTGCGTTATGTTGAGCTGTTGGCGCAAGTGTGTGGTCATTCCTGCTTGCGTTAACGTTGGTACCTGTTGAGTTGCGTAGGTGTGCGGACATCCCTGCCTGCGTAACATTGAGTCCCTATACATGTGCAGGAGAGGTAATTAAAGTCTGCTCTTGTAAGTATTGGCAGCAATCGGGGCTATCCCAGTTCCAAGGGGGAAAAATCTACATGTATTATTGTACATTGTCCAGATTGTTTTTATTATGACTCCATTAAGCTGACTTTATCATACCTATTGTTCCTCAGGTGAGCGATGTGGCCCATGGGCCTCTTGTTTTTTAAACCGTTCCCCGTGGAAGTTGCACACGATTTTATATAATTATGCATGATGATATACCTATATAGTACATGATTGTATGGTATATTTGCCCGAGAATCACGCGTGACTTATTTGTGTGTAGTAGTGCTTCCTCTTCTAATGTATCCTTGAAGTGCAATAAAAACTAATAAACTCACGAAGCTGTTCTGATGTTGTACCCCGCTCTTCAAAGTGCAGCCTGTTATCTTTTTAAATTTATTAGCGTTTATTCCTCTATTAAACACGAATCTGGTATAAGCAACCAGAGTTATTATTCGGATTTTATTAGTTTTAAACATAATGCACATTTTGCGTTTCACGTCTTAAAACCACCATGAGATTGCGTTTATAACTCCATAATGGCATCAGTTACCGTCCCTACAATAACTTACAGAAGTGATGTCTATTCCCAGTTCTGTACGTACCCAAATTTTTTTGACAGATTTTACGGAATTTTTGGGACATTAAACGGAATTGCAGAACAAGAAAAGAACAAACACTTACGGAAGCGCGTTCGTGCTACGTAAGAGAAATATTGTATATGGCAACCACAACATATATCTGCATTGCGGCCGCGTTATAATTATCTGGCGGACACTTGGTAGCTTGAATGTCGCCTGGTAGCTTGAACGTTTGTTAATTCTATTATATTGAATGTCTTAATTTTTTTTTTTAAAAATCTGCTTACGTGAATTCTACGGCGATCGCGAACTGTGCGCGCATAATTTATGCGTATATAACAGTTCGTTGTGTTACCCGTTGCGAAGTGTGTTGCTAACGCCGAGGGTACTGTAAATTCCTTATATTACGCGAGGACATAATTCCGCGACCCCACTGTTTTGTATCAAATCGCGAGAATAGAAAATCGCGAACGCGGAACATATATCTATATAATTTCTTATACACGTAGTTCCCAACTCTCAGAAAGTAAATGCGAGATTTTAGAATCGCTTCTCGCGATTTTACGCTAATAGAAATTCCTCGCGTTTATTTAGGAATTTACAGTAATAGATTACGGATTATCAACTGCGCATATACCAATCAGATTTCGTTATTTAACATGAAAGTATAAAAATATGAAATAAATAAATAATGCTTGTTTGAGAGGGTTAAAGATGAAATTGATATCTCCGAGAAAACCATTGTCAACCGCGTTGGCAAAACAGTTTTATGGTTTAAAAAGGAATTGGGGCCAGGGAGTTGAAAAGCCCTTGAGTAATATCGAAACCGAAGGTACACGTAATTCATCCAACAAATAAAATTGCGATTCAATGTAAATGTTTACCTATTAAATATTATATTAAACAAATTTGATACTGAAAATATTCATTGCTCAAAACAAAAAATGTTCAGCAAGATGACTATAATCAAGAAGTTGTAAGAGAAATCTGGGAAGTTTTCAATATTTTCGATTCTGTACAATTGAAGCAAGGATCAACGAGGATTCTATCCGGTTTTTCTTCTTCTTTGGGTGATGTATATAATGTTTATGATGGCAGATCTGGAAAGTAATCTGGATGTTGAAATATTATGAAGAAAAATGAAAAACAGTGAAGGGGTAGTTAGCATGCCTTACTTTTTGTAAAAAGTTTTCTTTGGAATGCACCAAGTGTGGTACAGTGCGTCAGTCCTCATTGCTCACATTATATGCCAGTGCAAGCCGAAGAAAGACAAAATATAGACATGTACATATATACTATATAGGACATGTACATGTATACTATATACTAGTAGGCTGTAGACACATATTTATTTCGCGACCACCACTAGGGTGGTATGCGATAACTTCCCATGTTGTGACATAATATAGTCTGTCCCAAGATATTCATGCTGCACATTTTGACGATTTTTTTTATAAAAAAAAAAATATATATATATATATATATATATATATATATATATATATATATATATATATATATATATATATATATATATATATACCTGTGAGAGAAGTGCAATTGAAATCGACGAAATAGAAAATTTCCAAGATATCTTCATTGACACATTATCGTTTTTCACTCATAAAAACTCACAGAAACGAAAACCGATTTCTTACGGAGATTTATAATTGGGAATGTTTTAAAACATGTTAACATTCTCCGTTCGGGAGTCACTCGGAATACCTCGCACAATTTTTCAACGTTATCATCAGGGCTGTTTTATGGCTTATGCAATGCAAAATCCCCGTAGACTTTTTATTTTTAGCTGTGTATTAAAACCTGACAAGCTAGAGGGGGCGTTTCAAATGGGAAATCTTAGGATTTTTTCATAGTATTGAATGAACATCGTTTGAACCCAGAGGTATTTATAAACATAGAACAATTAAGGAAATTGTGCGGCAAAAATATCTTGGGACAGACTATACAATATATATTTTTAAATCATTCTTGTTGCTTAACAGAGTAGCGCTGTGCATGGTTAAGAGGGTTCCTTACCAATCTGTAAGTCATGAGTTCGAATCCTGCTGGGGTACGTTTTTAAAAAAATTGAACTTAAAAAAAATTTGCCTATAGTTTTTTTTATTAAATATCGTAGAATTTTAAAATTCTAAACCGATGGAAGTATTATAATTATAATTATGTTATATTAATTAACTTACGGCCAACAGATGAAATTTTTTTGCTTGTCAAGATTTTTTGGATAAGTCTGGCCCTCCACTTACGATGCTACGTGCCTGAAATGTTATATCTATCCGATGAAGTGTGTCTGTGACTTATATGACTTATATGTCTAAACCAGTAACCCTCACCACAATCCGAGGCAATCTAGTGTTAATAAAGGAAGGTTAATGGTTAAAACAATATTTGAAAGATTGAAATATCAATTTTCCATCTCTCTCTCCATATTTCTTTCAGTCTTTCATTGTTTTACTGTTCTACCTTTCCACATTCCTCTCTCCCTTTCTCTCTTTCTCCATCCATCTCTCTTCTTTATAAATTAACGATACAATACAAAGATCGTCTTTTTCCACGCCTCGCTAATCTCCACGACCCGATTCCTTGCTCCATCGCCCCCAATCGATTGTTATTCGTGGAAAGAGTTCATCACCGGTACGTCCTGCAATCCCGGACTTTCTGAATACGGATTCAAAAGATTGCTTTACTTCAGCGTGTGGAGCTATGTACTTGGCCTAATAAACTACCAGGATGTATCATAACTTTTAAACTGGTGGCCATCGGCGACTTTTTGAAAAGATGTCGTCTGCTTCATCCGCGGGAAAAGACAGCATCTCGTGCCAATCCATGGAAGACAAGTAAGAAATAAGTCCTCTAATGGGATTGTTTACATGTTTAATCAAAACACCATCTAATCGATTTTGAGTGTTGGTCTATTGACTGTACTCTCTCTCTCTCTCTCTCTCTCTCTCTCTCTCTCTCTCTCTCTCTCTCTCAGAGCGAACTCGCATCTCATATTTTCTATGTATATGTGTTGAAGACAAATCGTTAGTTTTTTCGCTTTTCTTATAAGAAAGTAATTTTAAAAATCAAATAATTATGCTATCTTTTGTGTAATCTAGCATGATTTGCATTCAATCTAATACAGTTATCACATTCACTGTGTAAAATAAATCTAGTTTAAAATTATTAAATCAACTAGGAATGACATTTTAAAAAAAATTCACGATTTATAGGCATAAAAAGTGTAAGTGTTCTATCCAAAACGAAATTTAATTTTCCGCTGATGCTATAACTTTGAGTTGATTTCTATGCAGGAGACCTGAACCTTCTATACACTGATCAAGTGTAGCGACATTTCTGTAAATTATTAATTGTCGCACTGAATTCAAAGAGAGCTCGCCGACTCGCTACATTAATTTCGCTATAGAAAAGATTTTCATTAAATATGTATGGTATTATTTATCCCATTCCGGAACTCAAATTAATCTCTAGCTATCGACTAGCCTAGAGTTGCTCTCTCTCTCTCTCTCTCTCTCTCTCTCTCTCTCTCTCTCTCTCTCTCTCTCTCTCTCTCTCTCTCTCTAATAATAATAATTGTGGTTTTTCAAATCCAAAATCCCAATGGATCGACTGAAAGGGATGGATGATGCTACAGTTATAGAAAGCCGATAGCCATCTTATGGCTTTGTTGGTCTTCTTTAGAAGAAGAACTCAGAATAAAGATATAGGAAAAACCTAATTATAAACGCTAAATCCTATTAACTTTTTCTTTGTTTTTATAAAGTTTATGGCTTAAAAAATCATATACAAATTTAAGGTATATATGGAAGGTAACCTTTTGACCACCCAGCCTCTTTATAAAGAATTTTAACGTGACACTCTCTGAGTGGGAGTACAATATACGTACGTTTAATTCATAATTAATGGGTGTCGATTCGTGAAACGTTATTTTCTTTCAATCGTCACGGTCGATAAAAATGTTAAATTGACAAGTTAAATCTCTACCATTTTTTGCTGGCAAGACATTAAGTGTTGGCCACATTTTGGATCACATTACCTTGAAAAATTAACTGTTTCCAGGTATACCTTAAAAAAAAAACTACCGAAACAAAGTTCAAAAGCAGAATTATGAGGCTAAAATGAGTCGAAATCAAACAGAGAAACTAGAAAATTATCTTATAACTGTTGGTCCAAGAAAAATATGAATCTTTTCACTCTGATGAAAAAAATATTGCGGTTCGGTCAAAGTTGTATTTAAATCATTTTTTTTTTGCAAGTTTCTTTTATTTGTACATCATTTTCGAAACCTTTTCATTAGAAGACTTCTCACAATTAACTTGATTGAATCCTATATACATATCCACGTACACTAATGCATGTATATCTTTCATGATTGAATATTCATAATTAATATAAATTGGTTTTAATATGCACCTTCTCCCTGACGCAGCTCGAGATATAGTTATGATTTATGAGTATTTTTTTAATCTATATACGCGCCCTCTCCTTTTAATTTTAGACATGATGTTACATATATGTGTTCAAATTCTGGTCCAAGTTTTTATATAAGATTTATATAAATGTATATGCTTATAAAAAAACACACAAAATCACCGTGAAAAAACGTAACTAATATTACATGCGCGTAACATTGCAGGAGAATTTTATAGATAGAAAATTGAATTTTAAGGACCCCCCTCCCCGATTTTAAGAGCACGTAAGAATTATATGGATATTAACAAAATTATTAAAAAAGACTTGTAAAATAATTAGGTACTAGAAACTACAACCCCTCCCAGGAATAGGATTTTGAAGATTGTATTTATTGGAATATACTAGGTGGTTTTTAAAAAAAAAATTTTACATGCCCCCCCCCCCCGATACCCGCCTGCCGTTGTAGGCGCCTCCTCCAAAGGGATGTTTATTGTTGGTTGGCCCTCTACTGACGAGTTGTTAAAATTTGAGTCGGCGGATAGGGAATTAATATTTTTCAACGATGTGCCAAAGTAATTTGACGAGAGATCTGCAAACAGAGTCGGTGACTTTTAGTGAGTCGGTTTCCGTTTAAACATGGATGGTTTGATTATTGTAAGCGATTCTCCGAGGTTTTATTAATGAGACTGTATGGTCGTGGGCATTTGAAAGTATAAATCTACCTCCAGACACCGGAGATGTTGGTGAGTTTTAACTATATGTATATGCATGTTGGAAAGGTAACTACTGGACATTATGTTAACCTTTGTGATTAGTTAAGCAATTTGAGATAGTCTAAAGATGATGAGATACATAGATCTATTATTTACAAATGATCTTTCTAGCATTCTTAAATTAAAACAACTACTGCGCAGTTGCAACTATAATGGAAAATCCAAGCTCAATTCAGTTGTACACCGGCATTTTAAACAACATACATTGAAATGAATATATCTCAAAACGTCTTTAAGGGTAACCATTTATTAAACGGATATCGAATACACACACCTAGTTAGGGATTAACACAGTGGGATAATCCCTTAATCAGTCTCTCTCTCCTGTAGTTTTAGAAGTAAATGCACGTAACAGCGGCGGCCTCGGGGTTTTGTAATTCGGGTTTAATCGGTGTATTAAAGTAAGGTATAAACCAATTGGAGTACCCTGGGTATTTTGTGTATTGTCGAACTATAAGACAACCAGATGTTTGTACAAGTAGATATTTTTCTTTTAAAGATTTTAAGTGAATTCGGTTACGTATAATTATCATTATGTGGTTTTATGATGTGATTATTTATCTATATTTGGTAAGTGGTTTTTTTTTTATTCCTACGTCACGTCTGGTATATCATCCATTGATTAATGGTTTTACTATAGTAAATGGGGAGGATTATCTCGATATTATGTACATGTATAACCTTTTATCAAAATTGGGGTCTAAAAATGTAGGTCATTTAATTTGTTATGTTCTTTTTCATGAAGCTTTTAGGGGGATATTCTACTATAAGATGTAGTTATAACTTTTGAAAAATGATCCCGACAATTCACCCCTGTTGATTCATTTAAAATATTTATGTGAATTTCCACATCGTCACGGATGTCAAATGATGCATTTATAATTCCAGCATAAAACATATTTTATCCTCAGTGCTATTATCCATTTCAGCGCTAGAAATGTGATGAAAGCATAGTAAGCTACCGTTGTTTCCTTAATCTATGGAAGTAAGATAGAAAGCATTAACGACTTTGCTGATTAATTTAGTTCTTACTTTCAGTGACAAATCTGACTTCATCGATGAAAATTTAGGGATGAAATTGCAAGCAACACTCCAGCTAGCTCTACAATCCTGCGATTTCGACGCCATCAAAAGTATTGTAGAAAACGACACATTTGACGTCAACTGGCGTGATGTCACTCATGATCTACAGAGCCTCG
This sequence comes from Magallana angulata, assembly GCF_025612915.1. Classification (NCBI taxonomy): domain Eukaryota; kingdom Metazoa; phylum Mollusca; class Bivalvia; order Ostreida; family Ostreidae; genus Magallana; species Magallana angulata. Next base: position 20,452,390 of record NC_069112.1, read on the forward strand.
TTATGAAATTATGCTACGTCAATCTAAGTGAAAAAGAAATCATTCAAATACTCGACGCCGTCTTAGAAAAAGACCCGGACCTAAATCTACAAGACTCACACGGAAGGACTGCTCTTATGCATGCATGCATTGGCGGGAAGGAAGAACTCGCTGACTGGTTGATTAGTGACCCCACGACCCGGATAGAGGTGTTCGACTTTGACGGTAACTCGGCCTTGTCTCACGCCGTCCGGGGCTGTTCCGACAGAACCGTCAGGAGGTTGCTGGACCATCCTAACGGGCACCTGCTACAGGAAGTCTATAACAGTTTTGGTAAGTTTTAGAAACGGGATGTCCAATATAACAGACACCTGCTACAGTTCAATAGGTTTTAGAAACAGACAGTCCATTTTAACGGACACCTGCTACATTTAAGTATGTTTAAAAAACAGACATTCCATGTTTACGGACACCTGCTACAAGAAGTCTATGACTTCATGTTATAGGTACGCCCACTTACATGTACCACAAACGTTTGTTGAGAGGGGGACGGGGGTGCGAAAACTTTTGACTATATATGACAAGTCATTATAATCGTTATAATTTAGCACTAGGTTCACGCGCACATGACTTACATAAAGATGACCAATCATTATAGACGTTGAATAGAATTTCGCTATGTGCATGCTGTTTTCTATACAGCGAAAAAGGTCAAAGGGTTTCATAAAATACAACTTGTGATAAATATCGGACATTATGTTTAGATTTGTAGTATTGCAAAAAAGAAGCAAATTGATGCACTGAATACTGTTTTTCACGCTTTGGGGAAAAATATGTAGCAATAAAGTACTTATACAGAGTTTGTGTAGCTCGTGCCGTCAGAAATTTACACGTCTATAGATCGACTTGTCCGTTAATTATGCAAATGCCAACTTGGCTTCCCTGCACTCATATGTCGTACAGTTTCCAATTTTTAAAAGGCAATCGCATGCCTGATGAGTTTTAAACCTTATGCTTTAAGTGATTTTCACCTGTTATGAACTGCAATTTTTCATGTCGGAAATTTTCATCATAGAATTGTAATTAATATCTTAAATGACCGACAATGTGGTATACAATTTTTTTAATCATCCAATTGGTTCTTAACAGGGTCCTATTTGAGTAAATTTATATTGCTGTCGTTCTGTAAAAAATGGTTTGCTATACATGTATGTTTCATTGTAAAGAAATGTTTCATATCATACGGAATAAGGATTTGGTTTACTTTTTCTTATTCAAAATAAGAATTTTAGTTACACATATAAACTTATCACAATTTGGAAGTTTTAGCAGAAAAAAAAATCTCAAATATTCAGCACGTAAAGCGTAAACAATAAAGTATGTAAAACTAGAGCAGAGCTCGTGGCAAAGCCACGAGTAGGTCTTCCGTTGTTGCTGCGAGTTGAAAATATATGTGATATGGTGTCAAACGATTATAATTACTAAACTTTCAGTTCTGCTTTTGTTATAAAAACGTGTTGTGATTGAAAGCCTGCATATAAAACGTGTTTTGAAAAAGAAAATAAGAAAATGTTTTAGGAAAACTATTTGTCGCACACAGTTTATGTAATCGTAACAAACATTATTTAAAAAATGAGATATTTAATGGCGAGTTAAATTTTCAGAGGGTAGCAAGCATTGTAATAAACAGTATGTACTCATGTGTCATGTCAGGAATTGTGTTTTTTTTTTAAACCGAACCCGTTTACAAAACACGTAACCCTTTCTCTAAGATAACTTCTTTATTTAAATATTTGTAAATTTTTGAAGACAATGTGCAATTTAGAATTGTTGCGTGCTGACAAAATTTACAGACCCTGAAACGTACTACTATACAACAACAAAAAAGCGTGCGACTTACGTGCGAAAAACGTTTCGTAATAACCGTTTAGCGTTTCGTGTGAATCGTGAAGCGTTTCGTGTAAACCGTTTAGCGTTTCGGACAAAGCGTGCAGAATTTCGGACAATGCGTTTAAATCATTTCGAGCAAAGCGTGCGAGAACCATGTGAAACGTTTATCAGATTTCATTCGGAACTCTCTGACAATTTGTTTCAAAATGGAGCCCGTGTTTTACATTACATGTACTTTAAACTGTTTGCGATTGGCAAAACTCTCTTGTAGGTATTTTCATGAAAAAAAAATCTAGAAGAAATGATATACTTATCTTTTAACAAAATTGAATTTATTTTTAACAAACAAAAGAAAGGTATATGTATTAAAAGACGACTAGTTACAGAGTACATGTATATATGACGTTTTTATACGATGTTTCAGTACTGGTACAGTTTTACCGGTAACGAATATTTGCCAGTATCGAATAATTTTTAGAAAAATTATTGGTGGAAGACAGAGTTGAGGTTTTAAAAAATTCTAGCTAGGTGATTATAACACAGAAATAAATATTATATCAGTACGTGAAGTTGTTTGCCATTTGCACGATTATTTACCGAATTGTTTACAAATTAAAAATGTGCCCCAGATATGAGCTACCGGATGTTCAAAGCAGAAAAAACGAAAGTGTGAAAACAATTAAGCCTAACTATGAAAATAAGTTTGTTATTGATCCTTATTTAGTGAATAATTAGTAAATATAATTCATTTAAAAAGATAATACATCATATCAAATAATAATGGAGCTTTGAATGAAATTACGACTTCAAATAGAACCACGTGTAGTTTTCCTAGTTACGGTTCATTGCGACAGCAGTATTATTTGGCTGCAAAAATTGATAGATATACGGGAAAAACAAAGGAAAATGGCAACTACTTATCATCAATTACTATTATAAAGTGTTTTTATGAAAATTCAATATTATAAAGTAACGGAAATGAAAACTGTTCAAGTCCTGTTTCAATTTGACCGGAAAACGGTATGATAAAAATAACGATCATATAATTTGTTTTTCCTTGTTCATTTATAAGTCCATTAACATGTACCTCTAGAATATTTTTAAAATTAATTCGCCTCAAAATATTCGGTCAGAAGTGATAAAGGGCGCTTAATTCGATACTGGGAAACGAATTCGAAACTAGGAAACTGGAGGGGGTGTTGAAATTACTGTCTCCGTAATTCATCCTTTATATTTTCGGAAGTTTGATACAGTTTAGAAGGACAAAGAAACGCGATTTAAACAAAAAATAAAAACATTTGGAATTTTGATAATAATAGTTGCATGCACGAGAAACCGCATACTGATTCGTTACCGGTAAAATGACTGTACAATATTAAAATTCGCTATACATAAAAAATATTAAATACAGTTAGCAAAACATGATTTCTGTTGGAACAAGCCTTAATCAACTTTAACTTACACGAGCATGTTTTGATAAGCATGTATCTTTTTTTTAATTTATTTACATCGATAACTCTTATTGAGACCACTCGCGGCACACATAACCTCGGACATCGGGTGAGACCTGCACCTGGCTGAACCTGTCAATCAAACTCTGTGTATTTGTTTTCATTGGATGGTCAAGCGTCTCTTTTTTTGTCAATAGCCAATGGAAAAATTAATGACTTCAAGGTAATTGGAATCAGTATCTGATGAAGCACACAATTTAAATGATGGAAAATTTATTAATTATTTGAACAAAATTAAATGTAAACATAGAAAGAAAACATACTGATCATTTCTATGAATTGCGGGAAGTAAGTTCTTTGGAATCCCGATTATAGATATTTTTACAAGTAATTATTTTAATTACTTAAACCACTGTTAACGGAAAACAAGACGTAATTAACGCACAGGGATTTGCCTACAATGTACACAGTCATGCAATAAATTATTAAGGGAATCTTTACGAATGGAACTTAATTCAAATAGATCATGATAATCTATATACACTGAACGCCGTTATACATGTAAGGAGCGCCGGTAATATATACGAAGATTGAGTCAAAAATTTAAATCATTTTTATTTCTTGTTCTTTTCAATACAATGTTAAATTACTTTGAAAAAAATCCGAAATAGTAATTACAACTTTCTTTTTTGTTTAATCATTTGAATTTTTTCTGAGGTACATGGAAATGTAAAGAACATATTTATTTACGCGAATGATACGACATAGGAAAAAAATTATCGGATGTTTGTACAACATTGTTTTCTAACGAATGTGACTAATTTAATTTTAAATATTTTTCAACATTATCAATGTAAATAATATCAGATTTATTTCCTGTTTGTATTTTTACATCGTATTCTCTGAAACCAATAAAAATACTAATGTTAGAAGAAAAAATCAAATCCCGCCGAATACTGAAAAACCGATTTCAGTTTGTAATCATACGGATTTTTATTTTTGGTATTGACTATTGAGTTACGGTAACATTTTTTCATTTTTTGTGGATGATTTTTTTATTTATATTTTATGTAGTAAAAGCACCATTCCAACTGTTACTCAATTACATAACAATTGATGACCCGGGGCTATATATGTTCTGAGCTGTGTGCGCTGAAGCGACACAAGATTCTCGGTCGCACGTGGCGATTGAATTAACACAGACTGACCGAATAAACAAACGGTTGGGAAAGTGAAACAAAATGTTACACATAAGAAGAAGCCACCAAAAATGATTTTCGACAGATCTTGATATCGTTTTGCCCCCCCCCCCCCAAAAAAAAAATACAGCGCGAGCTCCTGTCAGCGGGGCGGGAGGAGGGGGGCGGGGGGGGGGGAGGGGGCAGCAATGAGTTCGCTTCCATAATGAAACGAACATGTAGAAAAACTACAGAAGTGATTAATATGTGACCGACAGAATCTAATCTAAAGTTGTTTAAAATGTGAATATTCTTTTAAATAATCATCGAATGCCTCAACTCAGGACATTCTTTTATCGTGCTAGCACCTACCGCAAACATGTAACATGGAACTTTGATTATAATTTGATTTGATTTTTAAACTACCTTGTACGCTATCGTATACACCAATGCTTAATCAACTGTACAAGTAAAATAAATTTATCTTTTCATCTTAAACCAAAATAATAGTTGAAAACATAATAAAATATAGTTGTGTCCGTGCAAAATGCCAAAATATGAAACATGAACGCGTGATAAGGTACAAGATCACGAACCGACCGCGGATCACTTGTCCAATCGTGCCGGATCTCCTCAGCCATGGGCGATGGATGATCATCATTTAAATGTTTAATATTTAGGGGGGGTTGTTGTTGTTGATTTAAAACATTATTTGTACAGTTTATAAAATATTTTATATAAACAAACCAACCATTAATTTATGTCTGACGATGTTTCCGATTTGGGTTAATATCGTTCATTAATATTCATTTACACTCAAATTTAATTAAATAAATACAAAATGGACAAACTTTTATAACATAAAATTAAAACAGTTCTTGTATTTACGACTATATTAACTCAAACACGTTCATATGCATGGAAGTGTGCGTCTCGGTGTGCGAATCTTGTGTATAAATAACCGCTATGTAGTGCAGCCGTGGCTGAGATCCTCGGCCGTGGGCGAACGATAGATTACGTAAAGGTACAACGCACAGACCCACACGGCTCAGAACCCAGTAAGCCTTGAAAATTGCAGTATAATGACCTTACTCTATCAAATAGAAGTTATTTATTTTAAACTTAAAACCCACAATTTATCTATATCTATTATTGCTTTAGATTGAGAATGACATTGCTTTTATTAATTAACTGAACGATTTCTTAATTGACACCCAATCGTTTAATCCATAAAAAAACATGTGTAATCAAAACGAAAACAATTCTTGGGTTTGCGGATAAATAAAATCATATATGAGAGACGCAACTCTCGTGTATTAGATAACCCCTGACCGCTAGGTAGTCCAGCCGCGACCATGGTGACCGATTTTCTCGGCCGCCGGCGAGGGAGAGCTTACGTAATGGTACACACCAGCTCTGATTCAAGGTAGATTTTAAATGTATGGAGTTAATAACTAAAATGTAATGCATAGATTTTTTTAAATTCCATATTTTGTGGTTTACTAGAAAAGAAAAACAATGATTTGTTTTCCAAATCCCGTTTTTAAGGGTTGAGCATCATAAGAACTTAACAACAATGACTTAAACTCCTAAAAAAAGCACGTATATTCTAAAAAAAAATTCTTATAAATTAATGCCGTTTGTATAAACCAGCATACTTTCTGCGGTGACTTTATGCCAGTTGTACGCGCAAAGACTTTCGTTAACTTGTCAAATGAAAACAGGTACATGTTAACATGTAAAGCTTTTTACACTCATACTACACAAATCACATACAAAATAACATTGTAGCGACCTTTATGAGATCCCAACAAACAACTTTTCCAGCGACAGCCATATCAAAATCCTAACCGTTTTTGAGTTATTAAGCAAACTTTTTTAGGGGCCATTGGCCCTTAATTTAAGGGGCCAGCCCTTTTTTATTGGTGTCAAATGAAAGCCCTCTATATTTTGCACAACTTTTATTCTACATGTCTTAACAAAATATTTTTCGTTTAAAAGATATAAAGGAAAATATGTCTAAATTTTCGCACTTTTTTGAATCCTGTTTTTTGACCCCCTACCTTTTCCTAAATAAAAAACGTAATCTAAAAACAAAAACAGATGTGCACAACTACAATGTCTCTGTTATTCAAATTCGTTGGATTCCCATTCCCTGCTATCATAGTCTCGGAGCCTTTGTCTGGAAACAAAAGGCCCTAAAATTTTTTAAAAGGGGAATAACTCTTTAACGGAAAGGGAATTCTAAATTTTATGAATTGCTTAAGATAGTGTTTTGTAAAGTACATTAGCCCTGAAAATTTGAGCAAAAACCGTTCAGAAATAAGCAAGATATGAAGCCTCAAAGTTCGCGTCTAGGAAGAAAAAAAAAAAAAGAAAAATAATCTTTCCCGCACAATAATAGAAAGGTCTTCCGTTGGAAACGGAAGACCTTAATTACATTTATTACATGTATTCATTAAAAAAAAACCCCAAAATTAATGATATTTTCCCCTATAGAATAAGTTAGTAAATACTCTCCTATTAAAGTCCAAAAGGATTTTAAAATCGGTCATATTCTCTTTAAGAAATACGTAGTCTACATGCAAATCCGTAGAACATAAATTAACTTAAATTTGAGCCAATGATCTAAAATAAAGATAATATACGTTTGATTTTTAGGAAGTCAGAAGGATACTATTTGATTTTTAAAAATAAAAAAAACCATATCATTTTCTTTTATTATTCATGTTGTAAAAAATGCTTAGAGTGTAGCATTTAAACTGTGTATTTAGGGTAACCCGACCTAACTAAACTACAAAAATGCCCCAATCCTACCATAAGATGTTTGTTTTTATCCGATTGTGATTTTCTTATTTTCTCCATTAAAAAACCATTTTTTAAAGCAATATGAGCTGCATTTTCATGGAAGATTTTTTTTTAACGAAAATCTTATTTTCTACTAAAATGAAAAAAAAAATATCATGGTTTTTGGGAGTTGATTTTTAATCAACTCTCCTATGCAGTCACTCGGACAAACCGAAAGTGAAACAGTGTTTGGACCTCAGCACAAATCATTGCTCCTGACAAGACTTAGTTCTTGAAAATAATTGATGAATTCGATGTGATGTATGCTAAAGCATTGTTTTTCAAGGAAACTTATTTACAAATACCTTAAAAATAGTCAGATTTTAAGGTGGCTCTATACACCCACAGTTTATTCCAATTTTCAATAGAAGACCACAAAACATATACATATCAAATATTAAAATGATGATAGGGATCCTATCGGTATTTTTAAAGAATTTTTTAATGTTTTTTCGTGTTTTTGTAAAATATTTTTTAAGAGACAGCTAATAACAAACTGAGAGAAATTTGTTTGTCATATGATGGATATTTCCTTCGGACACATCAAAAAAAATATAACACTTCTTAGCATTCAAAATTGTTATTATTGCAATTTTTTTTAGTATATCCCCAAAACATAATTCTTCATATTTTCTTACTCTGTTGACAAATCATCTGAAAAAGTTGCTTGATGTTATAAGAAAATGTATTTTAATAGATGTGACATAAAAAATTTACTGAAAACCACTGCAAATAAACACAAAAAATATTTTAAATTTTATTTGGTATGAAAGTTCCTCAGGTAAGGATTATCGTTCCTAAGTCCCATGGCCCAAACACCTTGGGGACTTTTCATTTCTGAGTTGAAAAAAAATTCCTAAATATAATGTTGGAATGATAAATACATACATATTTCATTATAGACTTTGCCCTGTATAAGTAAATATTTTCGATTTAATACAAAACTAAGTCGAATAAATAAAGGGGAACATTGACTAGGCTAATAGGATTCATGTATACCACATTACTTGTAAGTAATGAATTTTCCAATTATCAAATTAAATCTATTCATTTAACAATTTTTTCAAAAGAGCGGTTCCCATACAGTTCGCCTCAGTTTAAATCAGCCAGTACCGGAATTGCATGCTTCCAGATTTACTTTTTTGCGTACTGCGTCATCAAAAAGTGGTGCATAGAGCCACCTTAAATGGTACGAACAATTTAAATATATTTTTGTAGTCGTATGTATTCCTACGCCAGAGTTCAATATACAGTGTAGTCTCGTTCAACTCGACGCTCGGCTGTCTCCGTAAATCCTTGTCGGAGATTTACGGTGTCAGCCGAGCGTTTGGTTTAACGCGACTAGAGTTCAATATAAAATAATTGCTTGGATCCATACAATTTTCGAGAAATATTTCTACCACTGATACATAGTTTGATTGAATTGATTTTATCTTTAAATATTATTTAACATGATTCATATGGAGGTTTCTCGACATTCTAGTCGAAAAAGTTCAAAAATTCATATTATAAAAATATGCTTAATTCAAATTAGAAACTACGTATACATATACTTGTCATGGAAAATAACATATCATTGATTTTAAAATAAATTAACATCGACAAAATCAACTCCCGTCAGTTCTTCAGTACTTTGATTAAATATCTTTTCGCCAAATTTTTGCGAAAAGGGCCGTTAAGGAACTGTTTTGGAGCGAAAATGAATTATTGTCGTCCTGTACAAAAATTGATTTGCTCTATGTTCTTTAGAAGAGATATCTTTTCTCTGACAAAAGTTAATGATTTTTTCCAACCTTATTTATCATAAAAGTTTAAGTTTTATGCAGACTTACCATACTAGCAGGTTTTTACAGCAAAATAAATTTTTTTAGAAATACAGCTCATATTGCTTTAAATATGACACATTCTTGGGATTTTATATTTGTGTTTGTGCCCACATGCAGAAAAAAATATTTGAAATAAAAACCCAACCTACATGTACCTATAACCTTAGTCTATCATCAGTGCGTGAATTCAACAAACATTTACTAGTATTTCTGTGTATTTCTATTGACAGATCAATTATGTTTTCATAATTTCGTCACATAAGAACATAGCACTTAGAATTAACGCATTCTCAACTACATTCTTATAATTAATTCCATTTCATAAGTTAATTTGTCAAATTATTCATCCTTGTTTTATAAAAAAGAAAAACCCTGTATGATTTTGATTTTAATTAAACGATTGAAACTTATTATATTTTTCATTAAAAAAAACCACAGTGACTCATGTATATGTACTAGCATACTTTTATCGTCATCTTGATTTGTAGGACAAAGGCCTATTGAGATAGCAGAAAAACTCGAAAGCAAAGATATTTTTAATTTGTTGGCATCATATCAAAACCAAACCAAGCGAGGAGAATCCCCAAGGAAGAAACTCGTACTTCCACCCGCCTTCTCGCCTCAAAACGAGACTGCTTTAAGAATGGCTGCCAATAAAAATACTTCCATGAGCGATGTGGACAAATTAACACCGCGGTCCACATATATTGATGACGAAACACCCAATCTGTATCTGACGTCATCAAAATTGAGTAGAAAGAAGCATAGAAGGTCGATTGACAGTTTAAGTGTAGAGACCTCGCTTCTCCCAGCGATAAAACCTACGAGTAAAAAGTGTGCGCAAATAGGTACGCCAAGGGACCATAAAGACAAACTGAGCGTAGACTCGAAACAAAGGGAAAGGCGGAACTCTATTTCACTTCCGGATCTTCGGGATTCCCCAGGAGGTTTAGTGGCATCCGGCGGAAATAGTCCTTATGGGAACGATGATGATTATTCGTCCGACTCAGATTTTAGTGATGACGCTATTGTTGATCTCTGTTCGCTTGACAAACCAATGGACCGGGTAGTCAAACGGAGCGCATCCGAGAAACATATTGGGTTTCCAAGCATCAATAAAGGCAAAGAGGGTACGAAAGTGAAAAGAACTTTAACGGAGGGAAGTGTGTATAGCAACAGTGACAGCAAACTAAACAGACTTAAACTGCTTCAGAAAAGCGTTTTAAGTTAGGTTTAAACCATAAACGGTAGTTGCTGACTAAACTTTGAAACATGAAAGTTTTGAATGGATAAACCATTTGTAAATACATGTATATGTAATTTTTGTAAATGTCTAATATTATTTATTACTTTTGTATGGAAAAAAGAATGTTAAAACTTGATCCCGAATTTTTTTTTCACTGAAAAAGCATGTTGATATTCTAACAATAGCGCAGTGTATGCTAAATTTCAGACCTAAACCTGTTTCATTTGAAGTAAAACATACATTTTCGGTGTTGCGTTTAACACTAGTACGCTTATCAAATAACATCAAGTTAAGCCATGCAAACAAAACTTTTCTATTGCGTTTTCAACGCTTAATATTTCTCAACATTGTTTTTAACATTGTTCTGAGTTATTTTTCTTAGATTTCAAATTCTTAAAGATAGATGCATTAAAACCTGTTTAAAACATTGTATGCAGAGCTATAATTATTATAGTATAAACTTAAATGGCTTAATTATGGCCAATGCGGAAGTTCCGTAGAAAAATTCATGTTTCGAAAAATCGTGATAATTTCTCGTTTGCGTCTAAACTGTCAAAATTCATGACTTCCTAAAGGGCTTTCATATCGTTTAACTTAATTAAAGTACATGTATTAATTCACTCTACCAAACGTCTTTAAATAGTTGACAAAAATCATCACTTGAATATGTACTAGTAATACTTTTAAGTTTACAAAAACAAAACCGCTCGTTTTGGTTGTTGCACCATTAAAAAATCATACGAATTAATTCAATTAACGTCTCTAATGATTTTGCACTTGATTTGATTTCTTATTTTAACTAGATTAATCAAACAAATACCCCCATTTGTTCAAATCTGTTTATTGATGTTTCATATCTCTCTCTCTCTCTCTCTCTCTCTCAAATTCCTTACTTATTTATGCATGTTAATGAAAATAACAAATATATCTAGACAATTATGATACTATAAAATAATCGTAAATAACTGTATATACAATCAATGCGTATGGAAGCCTTCACTAATGAAACACAACAGACTATTTTATATTTGAATATAGTGTATCGTCAGTTCCACATGTACATGTATTTTCAAACGATAAAAAAAAAAAAACAAAAACACAACGCCGTGAAAACAATTTCCTGCAGGAAAGTTAACTAGGGAGGCAAACATTACAGCGAAGCCTGCGTCACTTCCGGTTTTATTCAGAGGGACGGTTTCACACTAGCACCTGTTGCAGTACCGTTTACAGGCTAGAAAGACGAAGTTGGCGTAGTCGTGATTCGTGCAAAAACCGTCCTCATATTCGTCGCAGTTTGGTATCGTATCCTTACATCCCACTGCAAAAAAGTTGGCTGTTCAAAGTATATGTATATTGCTCTAATTTCAAAATACAATTTATGTGTTCGCATAATTATATGTGTTAAGGCAAGACATACTTATACAATAACAGGACTGTCCTTAACAGGCACGTAGCATCGGGTGGGGGGGGGGGCTTTTTTTTGGATGAGTCTGTCCCCCCCACCCCCACTTTCAAAAACGATGCTACATGCCTGTTAAACAAGAAGAGCTCTATGTAAAGTTATATAAAAAACACCCAAATTTAAAAGGTTAGATACATCAATATTGATTTTTTTCTTTACTGAATAATAGTTTGACGATCTGATTGTTAATTTGTAGACCATCCGGTGTCCTTAAAGCTTACTTATAATTTGATTTTTTCCTTTACTTATTAATAAACTATTGCTGAAGAAATTCTATTAAAAATTTAAAGTAGGCCTGCTTGGTTACTTGTTGAACACCAAGCCTCCTTATAGCACAAAATACACTAAAATAAGTGGCTAAATATAAAATTAATGTATCTTGAGATGTCTTCGTAATATTCTATTAACCCACCTGGATGACATATGCCACAGGTTAGAGGGCAGTGGGTCTGCGCAAATCCATAGTAAATGCTCGTCTGGTTACAAATTTTAAATAAGTCGTAATGCTTGCAATCGATATTCTTGGCATCGATACAGGCGTCTGCAATAGAAAGAGTGTATGAATATCTATCTATCTATCTATCTATCTATCTATCTATCTATCTATCTATCTATCTATCTATCTATCTATCTATCTATCTATCTATCTATCTATCTATCTATCTATCCATCCATCCATCCATCCATCATCCATCCATCCATCCATCCATCCATCCATCTATCATCCATCCATCTATTTACCCCTCCTTGCATGTATAATAATTTTTTTCTCTTACTTCTTTTTCTAACCAGTATACCTGTCCCTCTCTCCTTCTTTTGTATCTATTCATTAGTACTTATATCTTAAATATGCTCTATGATAACAATTACCGGATGTTGTCGGAAAAGACGCTGGAGTTGACAATGTTGTTAGGTTGTTGGTATGTACAGTGCGATCTGTTTGTACTGAGGACACTGTAGAGTTTCCCGCACTATCTGTATTGTGTTGTCCGGAAGTAACACTGCTTTGAATCGTTGGAGAATGCGAGGCGAAGGAAATCGGTGAAGTCGAGGTCTGGTTGTTCAATACACTTGTCGTCGTCGACTTTGTTGATGATGATGATGATGATGATGATGATGATGATGATGATGATGATGATGATGACGACATCGAAAGTGATGATGTTGAGGATGGTAAAGAGGTAGATGTTGATCTCATTGCTGTTGGTGGAGAGTCTGTTGTTGTTGATGTTTTTGTTGTTGTTGTTAGGGATGGTGATGTTGTTGTTTTTGTTGTCGAAGATGTGTGGTTTTGATATCCTGCTGTAACGTTATATGTATGAGGAGTTGACAAGTTGTGTTCTATTAATCAGGAGAAAAATGTTAAATTAATATTTTTAATGAAATAAGCTTAGAATTATATATTGACAAACAAAGTCAATCAAAATCAGTTTCATTAAAGTTTTAACTTTTACTAAATTCTAGAAAGAAGTCCTCTAAATTCATCAAAATGTACAAATTAGGATATAGACATATTTTTCAATAATATACATATTTTTTTCACGCTTCCTGTAGTTAACTCGCGACATCAATTATGCAAAATTCTAATGCAATACAAACTCTCGGTGTTGTTTTTTGTTTAATCAAAAAAGAGACACACATCTAGTTTATACCAATTTACATACAATCTGATGACAACCAAAGACAAATAAATAATCTCCTGTGAAAAACATACATGTATTTATTAGGTTATCAAGGTTAAAACAGAAGCATGTTTATATACGTTTGAGCGTCAACAGCTGCACTGACCTTGACATAAGGAACAAGTGCCGGGACACGCCAGCCTGACCTCTGACACCGAGTGACATTTATCCTGCAGCAGAGGACAAAAAGGATTGCGATCAAGGCACAGTTTATCTACAGAAAATTAAAAGAAACCTTGTTCGATACGGTAGGCATATCGGATACATTGCATGCATTAGTAACTATGTTTAAAATAAGTATATTGCCAAGTGGTTCTACAATCTTGAATTTATACACCTGTAAATATCTATTGTATTTTGAAAATTGCAGTATTTTTATAAAGCTGCAATTTCTTCCTTTTTTCTGTGTATATAATAAAAATGTACAAGTACTATGCAAACTAGAACCCACTGCATTATGAATTTAAATATTTGTTAACATAATGTTAACATAAACGAAACTTTTAATGAATCAATCATTTTACAGGAACTAGAAAAAGATACTGCATTAAATGTTTTGTTTTAGATATCATTCAACAATATTTATTAATTAAATAACATAAAAATCGACATTTTAGCACCTTTTTACTTATATCTGAAAAAATCCTAACAATGAATTGTAAATCAAAATTACATGAAAAGCGAAATAATTTACCATTTGTGAAGTTGCTATGACAACGGTCATTACAAAGGTCACCTTCACAACAGCGGGAGCAGTAGGGATTGTCCGGATATTGCTCCAGCGTCCAGCATTTCTACAAGGGATGGAATTTTCATTGGTTAACTATTCAACGCTAAAACAAATGGTGTTTCAAATTGTATCATTTCTGCTCTCACACCTGATTTTGTTCTGTTGAAAGGAATTCAAAACCAATTAGTTTATTATCATTTCTATGTCCATTTCACCCTTAAACTTTGGAGATTAGTGTAAACCTTTATAAAAGAGGGGTGGGGACATATTGGTTTTCATTCCTTTTTTCTCTCTTTCCAATGGAACGTATTCAAATGGGACATCAAATCTAGAGCTGTTTGTAATATCACTAGATAAAATAATTGTCGATTCTGTCGTCAATTGTATACTATTCCAAAAATGTAGAACAGAAATTTTATAGCTTTTTAAGATAACATAAAAAAACAAGGTCTTTTTATAATATTAGGTAAATGTAATTTATTCAGGGTACATGTGAATAGTTTAAGGGTTGATTTATAAAATGCAGACGACAGTAGAATATATCAATTAAACAGTTTTATCGAATCATTTTATGCATACCTTTAAACACGCGGGCAGTTTCAAAAAATATATCAAAGGGGCATGGTCACGATTTTGGTCAAAAATTATTTATCGATTTTAATATTTACAATGCTTTAGTAAGTCATTTTCAATAGGCAACCAACATTTGAGTGTCATTTGATGAGTTATAAGCGAGTTACATAGCTTACAATTCTTCGCTTTGTAAACAAAGCGTTTTTTTACATTTCAAATGTTGAAGTGAACATTACAGTTTTAGACCTAAAATAAATGTGTTAATCGTTAGAAACTGTTAATTTATTCTTTAAATAAATAACAAGATAGACAAACCAGCTTTAAAAAGATTTTTTACTGGTATATTGAACCTATGTAAACAAAAACAGGGCACGAGCCTTGTTTACGTGACGAAGAATTGTGAGCCCTGTATCTTGCTTAAAACTCAACGACTGGCACCCAAATTTCATTTGATCATTAGAAATGCATTCCTAAAGCATTGCAAATAATAAAAATAGAAAAATAAAATTTGACTAAAATCGTGACCATGCCCCTTTAAATATATCTTCGAACATAAGGGCAATTTCAAGAAATATCGCGTGTATCTATGAACAAGGGACAATTTCAAGAAATATCGCGTGTATCTATGAACAAAGGGACAATATCGCGTGTATCGATGAACAAAGGGACAATTTCAAGATATATCGCGTGTATCAATGAACAAAGGGACAATTTCAAGAGACATCATTTGTATACGAACAACGAACAAACAGAAGTGCTAACCGTTTCCTTAAGAGCACACCCAGTGACGTAATGGTAGAGCATTGTGGTTTCGTCACGTGATATGCCAATGTAACAGGCCTGAAATAAGAAAATAAAAAAAATAAAATAATGTGATAAATCCACTATTTTATCATGTCTATACAATTTTACTTAAGGAAATAATTATAAGACAACAAAAGGCTTCTGAAATCGGGACTAAAGAGGATTGCATATTCAGAAATTATAGATTAGGAATACATCCAAATATTCAACAATATGAGTTGACGTCTAGTCAGTTGAGTAGTTCTTGCAGTATCACACTAAACAGAATGGCCACTTATAGGACACTTCCCGCCTTCTTCTTTTATTGCTATATTTGAATAGAGGGTCACAACCATTGATAAACACAAAACAGTAGTATATATAATACTGTTGCTAAAAATAATTGACACCATTTTAAAGGACGCGCTTGTGATCATTATTTGTGCGGGCGGGGGAAAGAAACAATTAAGTCTGACAAACTTTACAAAAATCGTGAAATATGTGATAACCAGGTAAACGCGCGTCTTATTCATGACGCAAAAATGGCAGACATGTGGGTTTTCTGTTCAGTTGTTGACGTAGCTTCGACGTTTTATAAAATGTTAATTTCAGTGTTAGGCAGGTGTGTGTTATTCACACGTATTGTCAATCCGTAAAAAGTAGGTCGTAATTACAATTTATACAACAATTCAAAACACACATCTGACCGCATGTCTAACAGACAAACTTACATTGGGCGGTATTTTGCACAACGTTGTATCTACAACTAGGAGAAACAAACCGTTCAGAAAGAAAATTTCACATATTAATGATAGCGATAATATACAAAACGTAAAAACATATGAATAGAAACCTTTCATTTTATTTTCTAATATAAATTAATGAATATTGATATGATACATTGTAGTATAGATTTATATCTTTATAGCAAAATATATAAATTAAGCATTTCTTAGAAAATGTTTGTTTGGAATGCCGTCAGGGGTTTTCTAGACCCAGGTGGGAGGGAGGGATTTTTTTTCAAGCTTGAAGTTTAACTAATTGAAAATTGGTTTTAAAAAAAATCCCCATGTATAAAAAAAACTTCATGATTTTCTAATAAATTTTATCAGGGGGTGGGGGGGGGGTATTTCAATGAGGCGGGGTGGGGGGGGGATTTCAATCAAACAATTTTATTTTGGCCTTATCATAATATACGGACCAAAAAGTAATTGAAATTAAATAATAAAATCGAGTACAAAACGACGTTTATCTTAACTCAAACACGTCACTGGTCTGTAAATTAATTCAAAAAAAAGTTACTCAACTTAATATATGTATTTTTGGTACAGGATTATATAACTACATACATGAAGTTTTCTTTTTTATCCAATAAACATTATTACGTCAACAAGTTGACTAACTGTGTACCTAGTTTTGAACTACCCAACGTTGCTCTACATAGCATTCTACATAGAGCAGCGGGAAAAATAGATCATCGCAAAAAAAAAAGAACAATTATACGTTGTTGCTCAAGACATTCATGCCAGTATTTCCCTTTATTAAAATTAATAGTTAAATGAAGACTTCCAATTTGTATTGAAATTGTAATACGAACATCAGTGAAAAAAAATTGATTTAATTTAGATTTGTTGGTGATCAATTTCCGTGGATTGTGGTTTGCTTATTCGTAGTGATGTTATTTCATGAGGTCGTCGGTTTTCAGTTTCAATCTTAAAGATACCTCTTTCTAAATTTGTTTCCGTCGACGATGCAAATTCGTTGGGGTAGAAAGAAGGGGGCTACCCACAAATAACGAGTTCTAATGATTCCACAGTATTATAGTTTACTAGCACAACATTTAAACTAAAAAAGTTTTTGCTTTTCAGGGTTTTTTTTTTGTTAGCGGGATGATAATGCAAATCCAAGCATATTTATATTTGCACTGTGAAGGGAAAATTTAGTCCACTGAGTGATTGACAATAGATCCAAGGCTTACCCTGTCTATGGAGCAGAGAGTTATCTGATCACACGACTCCGGGTGAGTCTGGTAGTCACAGGCGTAACAGATGGTCCCCGAGGAGTCGGGCAACACTGGAGATAGACAGAATGAAGAGATAAGGTGTATATATACAAAACGGAGAGAGAGAGAGAGAGAATGGAGAGAGAATGGAGAGAGAGAGAGAGAAAGAGAGAGAGAGAGAGAGAGAGAGAGAGAGAGAGAGATGTGACACCCAATGATTTGATTTGGGGTTTTCTTTCTCAACATTCTCGAAATATTGTCCCTTATAAGTTCTTTTTTTAAGGAAAAAAAAAACCATTACACATTACACTTCAATATGTATCAAATCCTTATACAATTTTGGTTAGTTAAAAAAAAACCCACAAAATTTGTTCAAAAGCTGCTAGAGCGATCGGGCTTAAAATTCTCAGCAGTAATCAAATTAACAAAATTAATATTTAACATCTTACCTTGACTCCCACACAGATTTCTGTTGTTGCAGATCTTCGTACTATTACAACAAGCCTCGCAAACAATAGCGTTTTGTTTCCCTAAAACTCTTTGAAGTTGTCGGTTTCGAGGAA
Source organism: Magallana angulata (assembly GCF_025612915.1). Lineage (NCBI taxonomy): Eukaryota > Metazoa > Mollusca > Bivalvia > Ostreida > Ostreidae > Magallana > Magallana angulata. Next base: position 20,470,602 of record NC_069112.1, read on the forward strand.
ACTCACCGCAGACCTGTTCAAAGCAATAGGGTAGGCTAATTCATTTCTTTTACTGAATGCGTTAACGGATATAGTGACCTTTCTCCGGCAACCTTTATAACCAGAGGTCAAAGTTCATAGTTTATACAACACTTACATAATGGTCCGCGCATCCAAGGTCATACATCACGTGACCGGCTGCATTCACATACTTCTGGACATAACATTGCTGAAATACAAAATCCGTGCTATAAAGTAAAAGGCTTGACAAATGTATATGAGAGGACAGGCACGTAGCATCGTTTTTGACAGGGGGGGGGGGGGGGGGGGGCAGACTCACCCAAAAAATCTTGACAAGCAAAAAAAAAAATTAACGTTTCCCAAAATCTTCAAAATCCTAATCCAAAGGGGGGGGGGGGGGGCGTTGTTTATAACTTCAATTTCACTCCTCATTTCCTTATTTTCATATCAATTTTTTAACATACTCCCAAAAAAGTCGGGAGGGGGGGGGGGGGCAACTCCATGATAATTCATTTTTTTATAGGTAAATTTTAAAAAATTTGTTGCTGCGAGAAAAAGTGTGGGGGGGGGGGGGCAGGCCCATTCCCCCTGATGCTACATGCCTGGAGGATCAAGATTTTTTTTGTTTTCTAGTTTTCTAGAGGTATAAAGGCATTTTTGCACAACTTTGCTATGCTTTTTACATATATTAAGTTGATTAAAAATCACTACGGGGGATTCAGTGACTTCTCACATGAGTTGAAATATTTTTTTGAAGGGTCGGGATCCAGGACAACCTGACCCCCGGTAGATTCGAACACATTGTAAATTGTTTACCCCAGCTAAGTCAATACAGTATACTAAGAGTAGATTATAGCTCTTAGACAGGTGTCTGTATTCTCACCTCATGACTTCCGCATTCGGTCACAAAGGAGCACTCCGTGGGTTCTGGGATACCCTTACAGGAGAGGCACGTCTGTCCAGCATTCACACCTAGATCAATGTCACTGGTTTAGTTTGATACATTATAATATGGTTGTTGAGAAGTGCATGATATTTAGTTGCTCATGAACCGTGTTGCGGAAAATTTGAATCGGAATATTTTGAAAATGTTTGAATTAAATTGAAAAATTTAATTCATGACATGATTTTTTTGGAGCATTTGGTTTAAACTTAGCAAAGATGGTATCATTTTTTTTTTAATTTTCCAAAAATCATTTCAGTTACACTTGTTTTTCATCCACGGTAAACAAATCATAATTTCTTAAGCTTATTTTATCAAATATATCAAAGTTCTTTGCATATAATATACATGATTGTACATTTACACGATTAAAGTTATCAATGGAAACAATAAAAGCAATGGCTATTTGTCACGTGACAATAATGGCACGATACATTGACCTAGTACTCTGTTCACGTGACTCACCGTATATCGCTACTGATGTCAAGAAGAAGGTAAGCTCTAGCCTGAATTAAAAAAAAAGGTTGGAGTAAAAATTAAACATACAGCTATTTAGAACACGATCAGAAATATGCACAGCAGTGTACTAGAGCAGTAATTTTTTTCGTACGTCTAGATTGAGACAAAAACATCTATGACGAATTCAATGTATTATCTTCCTCTGGAAAAGAATACCTCTAATATTCATTCCTAATAGCTTAAGAAAAAAAAAACAATAGCAAAACGTGTTGGTAAGAGATAAACATTTTCGTTAAAATGGACTTTTATATTCACTAAAACTTATTATATACACCAAAGAAAATCATGGATCTTTCTTGGACGTTACATCAATTTTTAATCGAGAAATCAAAACATGTATTACTGCCCGATAAAAATTTGAACCCTCTTAAACTGAGTATGATACGTTGGATCTCATTGTTGTCACTTGCAGGTAATATTTGCACTTGTAAATATATCAAAATCCAGGAATTATTTGAATCCTCTTAAACTGAATATAATACATATATTATATTATTCATTAGCATAATTTATTTGGTGAATGTTGAATTTACTGGGTGAACATGTGCTACACGTTATACAATTTTTCGAAATAATGCAAGCAGTCATGTAAATAATTCAAAAATTATTGTATGACACATAGATTGTTAAAATAAACTTATCTTAGCTTACCCCTTTGTAGAATTCAAAAAAACCTAAGTCTACTTATATGTATTTTGAAAGAAACAGTTTAAAATTTAAAAATAATGAGTTGCGTAACTCTCACATCACCTGTAATTCTGTGAAATCATGTCGTCTCTTATTTTCTCGTGGCCACGGTAACCCAATTATCGTTTCTCTTATCACGTGACCTACGATCCTTTGGGTCACATACGTCAATTATCAAAACATCGAGGTGTTCCAAAGGTGCCAATGCATAGAGGTAGCACGGACTAAAAGTTCATGAACTATTATCTACATGGTTCCTTATTTCCTTATACCTTTACTCATTTATTTTTTTTTATCGAAAGCGTAAAACCACAAAATATTATGCCACCCAAAAGTGTTTCTGTATTTATAAACGTAATTAAAAAAAAAGACCTTGGCAAATCTGCAATATAAAATCTACTTACAATATATTGGTATATGTCAGAAGCTGCATTCATTATTTATCTTCATTTGAAAAATATCACTTTCGAATGTACAATAAACCTTTCAAGGTGCACATTGATGATAGAGTGAATCATTTTGGTACAAATACGAATTTACTATACTAAAACAACATATCTCTGACAGATAACAGTTAACAGTGCAAAATCGATATGTTGAGGTTTTGCAATAATGTTAAGAAATCATGTTAAGAATATATTTTGTTTATAATAACGTAGAGTTTTCCTTTCTTATAATCGCATGCATAATTCTATTAATTTTAAGCTCAGTCTTAGTACAGCTATCGACTTGGATATTATGTTTTTCCGGAACTTCCGGTTTTACTAGAAAATGGCACTAAAACGGATATTGTAAAGATTCTTTGTCGCCATATTTAGACAGTCATAATCCCGATGTACAATCAAGCCACCATAATGTGGTTTTATGTGATATTAAATTATCAGCTGAACGAGCATCGAACTTTAGGACTTGAATATTTACCGATTTTTATAGCACTTTGTGTCTTTGATCAAAAAGGATTTACCATAATATTAGATCAGTAGGCTTACATGACTAAGAAACATATAATAGTCGCCTTTTATCAAACTGCGTGTCTTCGTCTAAATTTTGCAGATTTGTACAGTTTGACGTATTAACTAACATATTGCATTTAAAAACGATGATTAATTAAAGAAATTTTATTTCTACTTTACACCTGTTTTATCAATCTTGTAGAAAATAGGTGAGTTAATAACTCCCCTCCCCCCCCCCCCCCCCCCACCACCACTTTTGCAATGGATTTGTTGGGTTTTTTAAAAAGTATTTTCCCTTTATACATACTTTGCTGAAAAAGTTTGATGTTGTTGCTGTCGTCTCGTTATATTTAGCTTGAACACTAAAATTTAGTAAAAGATACATTACACGTTTGTTGAGGTTGAGTGTTTCACTAACTTTTTATTTAACGGATCGTCAAAGTATCGTGTTTGAAGTGTGATTTCATTGTTTAGAGAAATATATAAGCTTTTAGCTAGTTAATATCAATTTATGGAATTTGTTTAATAGTGGTATTTTGTTCGAAAGTAAGACACAGACGCATTAATTCTTTAATTGCTTTGAAAACTTACGTCATTTTAAATACATGTATCAAATAAAACATGGCAAGAACAGATGTATTTTTATGATAAAATCATTTATATTTTTATGGTATGAATAACTTTGAGAAAAAATTTTAATATGATATTATTTTATTGTAAATTTTCAAAATAAATTTAGAATAAAAAAATCATGTCTTAGCGTTCAACCTTAATGTTCAAAAGCTTATAAATAGTTCATTAAAAATAATTATAGTTATCTAACAAATGATCAGCAAGTCATGATCTCGAAACCCGTGGTTTTTTTTTTTATAAACTTTATACCTTTTTTAAAAGACTTTTTAAAATGCAGTTCATAGTCCATAAAGTATATGATGCGCATTTACCCAAACCAATACTTTAGGTATCCCATACCACCATAATACGTTTAGAATACGTTTTAGACGTCTATGTTTGTTTCATTTTTTACCACATTCCCTTGGAAAACAATTGCAATTTTCCTGACATATTATAAGATACCTTTTAGTCTAAAGTTATTCTTTTCTCAAAAGAAAAATAGTAAATCATTTTTAAAAATGAGTAGTCTTCAATAAGTGTATGGTATTTACTCATTTCAAACCATTTTTGGGAGTTGATTTTAATCAACTCCCCTATGCAGTTACTCTGGCAATCCGGAAGTGAAAAGTGGTTGGACATACTAAAGACCAGAAATACTATAAAGACCTGAATGACCTGAAACTGTATATAAATGATATACTTTTATGTTTTAAATGACCATGTGTGTGTGATTATTATTATACTTCCATATGAAATGTGATAGAAAAATATCATGAAATGACATCCATCTAAATTATTTAGGCAAAAATATGAAAGACTTGAAAAATTGATTTGATCTGACTTGAAATTCTATATAAATAATACGTTTCTATGTTCTGCGTCGAATTAGATGACTATGTGTGGGGTTTTACCATACTATTACATGTAGCTCGGAATTCTTATTGGAAAAGCCAAAAAAATCAAAGTAGAAGAAATGTGTGCAATATTATTCATACACAGCTAAGGAACTATTTGCCAAGCAAAATAACATATCGTTGGTTTTAGCATAAAAATAATCAATAAAATCAACTCCCGTCAGTACTTCAGTACTCTGGTTAGGAATAAGAACAACAGGAGAAGTAATGCAAATCAGTTTATTCTTCATTGGAGCAAATCGATAAGATAATCATCTTTTAATTTGAAAAGCAGAAAAAAAACATTTTGAACAAATACAAACTTTTTGTTGTTGTGTGAATATTTCAAAAAGTCAATGTTATAACAGATGAATGTTTATGTTCGGGATATAAAAGATGTCGGATAAAGAAGGTTTTTGAAGGCTAAATCTTACTCTCTGTTAAAACTTCGAGGCACTTGCTAAAGATAAACTCTAAGATTTACAGAACAGATTGTCTAATAGGACGGATTTTAGATGGAATAAGACGCTTTTAGGATAAGACAGGTGTTTGAATATGCAAATTACAAGAGACAGAAGGTACTTTAAACCAATTTGTATTCGCGTGTGAGAAATTTTATTAGCAATGTTTGCGAGAGCCTCAGCCTCGCAAATATTGTTTTCCGTGAACCAGTCATGATCTGTATATGGTAAATAAGTCTCCAAATAATCTGCATCTCAGATCACGAAAGTTGGTCGCCGCGAACCATTTCATCTACAAGAAAATCGCGAATAAAGTCGTCGCGAATCAACAATTGGCTTAGGCCTACAGTTTTTGAGTTATGAAACTCGAATCCGGCCGTCTCTTGTAATATGCATATTAGTATATGGCAGGTGTTTTGGATTGTATACAAGTTGCATTAGCCAGGCTTTCAGAGTGTCCGATGAGTCAGATAATGCAAATGTTCGGGATATACAGTTTAACGGATAAGGCAGGTATTCGAAATGCTAAGTTAGGTAATTGTAAAGAGAAGTGGAAGAACATAAACTGGCAAAGCAAATAACCAGAAAATACTGGATAAGACAAGGCAGAAAAAGTATATCTCCTTTTATGACTCTCATGAGAAGTATGTATGAGGAATATACATCAAATAACTTTTGATTAATTTTTTTCGGATATCTCTGTACGCAGACAGAAAAAAATGGATCAAACAAAATCATGAGCAGTTTAGTTTTATAATAGAACTCAAGTATCTAATACAATCTTAGACCAGAGATATGTCTTGGTAAAATAAACATCCGTATACTGTGGTTTCATCAATATTCGTTAAATACCAATTTTCGTTGATTCCGTTGGTAAGTTTATCCTTGAAATTAAATCTTCATTGAACTGCAATTTCTACTAATATTTTGTATTGATAAGGTCATTGGCCACGAATTTACTTATCCTTGAAACTGTGATTTTCACTTTCTCCACGAAAATTGATACCCTTGAATATTAATGAAACCACAGTAGATTGATGAAGTAAAACATTTCCAATTGCAGAAAGAGATACGCTATAAAGTCACATCTCTAAAAACACAGTTGTTTACATTTGATAAGGCTTTGCATTCTTCTATAACAAGAACCAAAACAATCCGACATTAGTCGGCGGTTCCGTACGAAATGTTGGCGTTTTGCAATCCGATTGGTCTGAATGAGCTCTGTGACGTCATAATCAAATATAGTCGGAAATTGACGACTGAGCATGTTCTGATAGAGATTCCATAGTAGAGTTCTTACGTCAAATATTGAGAAATCAGATGACTTAATGTCGAAAAAATCGTCATGAAACTTGTCCTTCATGCTGGTTTCCGAATGATCTATTTGCACGGTTTTCTCGGCAGTGTTCTTAACCGGTAGTGTTGAACCTAAAACGAAAGTGAAAATTGAAAGTGAAAAATGTCCATTATTGATTTAAAACTTTAAATTTAGTTCACAAAGGACGCTGAATTTTCAATATATAACCCATCTTAAATTTTTAGGAATAGGTTTCTTTAGCCATAAAACTATTGTTAGGTAAAGAAAAATCTCAAACATTTTAATTTTGAAGTTTTAATAGTGAGTGTTTTAATCACATAATTCTCTTATAGCTCTCTAGTCTAATTAGTACATTGTAAGTTCACACAATCATTACACCAAAGCACCAACTGCTTTGTCTGGTTTTTTTTCTTGCTGAATAAGGATCAAACAAACTTTTAGTCTTAAGAAATGAAGATAATAATTTTTCTATTGATCGACGTATCAAAGAAAAAATTGACCGGAAAACTTCATCAATGCGCGTAGCGCATTGATGAAAAAGTTTTCCGGTCAATTTTTTCTTTGATACGTCGATCAATAGAAAAATTATTATCTTCATTTCTTATCATTTAATAAAACATTTTCAAATTAAAAAGTGTGAAGTGTCATTGATCAAAAATGTAAATAATGTAAATGAAGCGGCGCGTATGAATACAAAACAACAACAGCAACAATATTCAAAATGGACTCGCCTTCAGCTGATGCAGAGCTATTGAGCTGAATTTAATGGATTAAACACAAATAGTGAGTTAAAATCTGAACCGGCAGAATTGAAAACGAAAGGAAAATACATGCGATAGCTTGTGATATTATTCACTGTGCAGAAAAACTCGTAATAAAACTAGTTTTCATGTGAGATCGCTGGAATATGCAACTGGACATAACCATCCAAGAAGAGGCGATCGTGGACGAAAATAGCTGATATGTCGACAAAGAATAGTATGTATAACCAACTTTGTAAACGTTGTGGTGACTAGATAGCCAGTGATGTACTTAAATGGTATATCTGCCGCTTGGAATGCGCCGAAGGAGTTGATGCATTAACGACGCCTATTCTGATGACCGATCATGTACGTGTGTAAATTTAAAACTTATCGTTACCAAATTTGAACAGCAGTGTTACCGTGAAAGTGTATAGGCCTATATGTTCGTTATAATATTCCTGGAAAAGGAACAGCCAGCCTCGCTGCAAATGTTGATTGATCTCAAGCAGACGAAATCGTGTGAAGACGCTTAATTTTCTATTTCGTGAATCAAATAATGTGTTTTGTTTAGTTTTGAAGGTTTAACTTTCAAGTTTTTATGTTTATAAAGTTGTATTTTGTTTGCTGACAATAAAACAGACACAACTTTACATTTTGTTGACAGTGTTTATCTTGGAAATTCCCGTTCTATAAATAGTGTTAGATCAGAACAGTTGAGAAAAGTAGATCCGGCAAAAATTTTATTGATGCAGGTATCAAAGAAATTTTTCAACCAATCAGAAGCGCCGATATCTCATCAAACGAATAAATATTAAAATGATATACATGTCTATAGTAAATTTTGTATTAGCGCCAACCCAGTAAATTCAAAATTTACAGCATGGCACGTAATTCAGTTTTATTTATTTCAAAAAGTAAAATTAAACATAGAGAAATCAACAAAACTCTTTAATTGCCAAACGTTAACATTTTACATATGATCAAACTAACTAAAAACAATACCTACTTCCGTTTCAAAGTTTTGCGCCAATTAATTCATTTGTTTCCCGTCTATATATTTTATGTTTCTATTTTAATGTAATATAAAACGGTTGCTGATTAATGAAAATTTTAGTTTTCAGGTGTCAATTGTCCCAATAACACTAACTTTTATCTTATCAAAGTTACGATGGTTAAAATGTTTGTTCAAACTACTTGTAGGAATTTTTTTTAACAATGTAAAACACATTAAAAAAAAAGAGAAAAAAAAATATATTAGAACTGAGGAAAGTAAGGAAAATTTAATGTATTTAAAAAAATAATGAATTATTACTAAGCACGTATCTAATATTAATGTCACGAAATCTGATACAAATTACAAATTATGTACGAATCTTTAAATGTCATTGAACGTTTCGTAAGAATCATTTTAATATGTTATTTTCAAATTTTAAAGTTCAGTATATTTTTGAATGTTGCATACTATTTTATTAGGTTAATATACTTTCTCTAATTAAAACATACCTAAAGAACTTGTCTAGTATGTAATTTCAGTGACGTCATGCCTAACTTAATTTACCTTTGGCGGGCTTATACTAAATAAAAAAATATGAGAAATTATGTCAGACTGTCTCGATATTTGAAAAAAAATATCCGCCTTTACATTAGAAGAGAAAATCTACACATGGAATCAAAACGGTCATATTTCTTTGTACGTTTTAATATACTAAATTTTGTAAGTTTAACGTTCATCCGAATAATAGCAGTTTCTATAGATGAGTTGCATTTAATACTCTCCTTATTCTTACCTTTCTACAAAGAAGGCGGTATATTTAAAGGAGGTTTAAATAGTCTTAAAAATTGTCTGAATGCTGAGACTCCTTAATCTTTCATTTCTATACAGAACTCTCTTTTTGTGGAGATTTAAATAGTCTAAAAAAGTACAGACTGCACAGTAATTTTTAATAAGCCACATGTCTCTTCATTAGGTATACTGGAGCCGCGCTATCACCATAGACATGCATTGCACTTACTGACATCGGTGAAGCTTCCAACACAATTTCTATAAAAGACGAAATGCGGTCTCCTGGTATACTCCATTGTACTATGACACCCTGTTTCATTTGAGTAACTCAGCAATCATTATTTATAACAGTTTGTAGCAGTTTCCATTCAAAAATTTTCAGGCCATATCATATTGGCAATTGCCACGTACCTACACAGATGTTGAGAGCTAAGAGGCGTTAATGGACCCATTCAAAGGAGGGGAAAAATTAGTTTTTTAAAGCTATACAGACATTCTTGCATTATCATCAAACGACATTTTGCAAGGCATCGTGATGTGAAACTAATGTATTTGCAATCGAATTCTTTTTAAATATAAAATTAAAGAAATAATTATTTGCTTTGTGAACGTATGAGATATTTTTATACTAAGTTAATTTCAGCAATTTAGCCTTAAATGTTTAGTGGATGTGTTTGATAAAGACGAATCATTTAGACCTATCTATAGAATTAAGACTTTAAGGAAATGGGACATCGTTCTATTTGCCATTGGTTATTATTATAAACTTTACCCTACATATAATAAAAAGCAACCCGTTTCTATCCGCACCCTAATAATTTACGATCCGTTTCTATCCGGATATAGTACATGTTTAAGAAAACCGCCTATAAATAGGTTCAAACATTAGACATTCTAACATTTAAGATTCATTCAAAAATAAGATAACAGTTTGCTTCCTAAGAGAAATAAAAATGCACATGAAGGGTGAATTCGGCCATAGATATTGACAGGCACATATAATTTATCGTCGAGCATCAAGGGACGAACGTCGCCATATTTCTCCTCGTTGACGTAGTCAAAACGTTTTTTCATTCCTTCGGTAGCATTGTTTAACTCACATTTGCCCACTTTAAATAGCCATTAATATTTGTTTTATTATAGAGTCTTGTATACGGTTTAAGATTAACCGTATTTTGCAATCACGGGATATGCATGTAGTTAAACGAATCAAATAAAGAGTTTTGTACTGAACAGGCCTAGCTGTTGCTCGATCTGAGATAAAAAAATTTTTTTACCAAAAAATCAATCTAAGGTCAGACTATAAATTTTATACAGTATATAGAACAAATTAAATGGACAGAAAAAATATCTAGGACAATGTGGTTTTGATTTAAAACTAGATTAATACCCCGAAAGCTAAAAAGTAAATTAATTTCGATTAGCAATACACTTAACAAAGACGTTGTCTTGGTTAAAATCAGTGATATAAATATTATACCCAAAAGAATAAATGGAGATGATCTGAAAAAGGTGTGATGGCAGTTTTGCTAAAGGCTGTCATTATACAGATATCTGGGGCACCTCTGCGTTTTAAGAAATTAAGGCAATTTAATATATATATGGGGGAAAATGATATTAATTAAGGTACATTGATATTCTGATAGGAACGAGAACTCTGGAACATTGGATTATTTTTATGTCTTCATTAATTCAAACTGAAAATTCTGGCAAGTTCAGAATTTTATTATCTTTATACAGAATTGATGGAATTTTTATGTAGACACTTACAACTTATTTAATAAATAATCCAGTATAGAATTTGTCTTTCTTTGTATATATATAATTATATATATATATATATATATATATATATATATATATATATATATATATATATATATATATATATATATATATATATATATATATAGATCAGAATTTTGAAAACCACCCCTTTGATCATAGAAAACTGTAGGTTTCCGCATTATGAAAATTGACCGATAAGTTGAGACCCTTGTTTCAGCGTGATTGTCTTAACAAAGAAGATTTGATCATAACAGTTTACTAATGTCATTGATTCTCGAAAACGAATAACCTACCCGTGCAAAGACGGCTACAGTGTAGCACATAGGAACGGCTTCCATTGCCAAAGCCCAGCCAGTGTGTATCATTACTTTACCTAATGAACACGTGCGTACGGGCAAAATTATCAATATCGTTAATTGCACTCGCGCTATCAGACAAGATCGTTGTCTTGATTATTGTTTCATTTTTCCCAGCCTTAAGGGAGCTGGATGGTTGTGGCCATTTTAAGACTTTATTAATCTCTTTTAAATGAAGAGCTCTGTATAAAGATTTTTTTTGGATTTGTTTCTTCGATAAATAAATGTAATTGTCAAAATTATATAATATAAAATTTTAAAGCAGATCTGATGGTTAAATTGTTGACCAGCTATCTTCCTTAATCTATCCATTTTCGCCAGACTTTATTCTCGCCTCATGCAGTTTAAGGGGGCGTAATGGCTAACAAATTACACACCAGATTCACCTGAAAACTTTGAATATGATATTATTGGCTAGAAACAATAAATTTAATTAATAAGAAAAATCCAAATGTTTTTGCTTTAAAAAGGGCTCGATGGTCGTAGCCATTTTTAGACTGTATTGACCTCCTTTAAAATAAAAGCTCTAAATCAAAATATAGGAAATGACCCGTAATTCAAAAGTTAAACTATATGGGTTTTTTCCTCCATTTTTGATACTAGTTTATAGCTGTACAAATCATATATCAATCATATATCTAGTAGCGTATCAGCCCTGATACACGTGTTTTGGACTAGGTGAGACAGCAACCGGAAGCTAGGGCTGTATCGCCCTCGGGGCTGATATTTCTCTGTCTCAGCCAGTCGTCAAGGGGGTTTATTGCCCTCAAATTTAAAATCGCTAATTCCCAAATATCTCTGCTTTAAATTAAGACTTGTTTGTAAAATAACGATAGCTGTACAAATCATGTATTAAGATGTTAGGTAGATCTGATGGTTAATCTGTTGTCCACCCAGCCTCCTTAAATTTTAACATCCTATACCTTAATTCAGAGCTCTTTCTTTAAGGAGATTGATAGAGTCAAAAAATGGCCAATAAGCCCTTTTAGAGCAATATGAGCTACCAGTTTTTTTGTCGGTTATTTTACTTTTGAAAATTGTAATTCACTACCGAAACGAACGAAAAAAAATTATTGTTTATAAAATTCTGTGAGTCATCATTTTTTTTTTTTGGGGGGGGGGGGGGGGGGAGGAGGGGGTTGTGAAAAATGCTATCATATCGCTCTAATTGAAGCAAAATTCCATTATTGCCGTTCTGTGTAGAAAAGGTTAGATATAATGTATCTCTTAGCAAAAAATCTTTCTCCTGATTAAGTTTACTTTCAATTATTTATTATATAGCTCTCAGTTGTATACAAATTTATCACAATACAAATACAATATAATTGTGAATGAATTTAAATCATGCATTTTTGGAACGAATTTAACTAGATTAAAATTAATAAGAGAGTGAAGAGATTCGAATTTGACGATAATCGAGTCACACATAGAAAATCGGGTGAAATTATTCTATGCCACAATAAAATTTTATTTGAGGTAAATTTGAAAATGCTTTGCTTAGTCTGGGACACCCCACCACTGCTGATTTTTTTCTTTGGGGGGGGGGACGAGTTTAATGACAAAAAGTTTAACTTGACAATCGGTATATTAAAAAAAACTATGAAAGTGAAATGAGTTTCGGTCATTTTAAAAATGTAGAACCTTTTTTCCTTTCGCACTAAATCTATCGAAAAATGAAGAAATTATAGAGGAAATGATTTCAAAATTTTGGAAGATAATGTAATGCTGTAAATTTCGATATACTGGGTGGGTGTAAATACAAATTCTACAACATTACAAATCATATTGTTCATTTTGTATTTACACGTCCACCCACCCAGTAAATTAAAAATTTACTACACGAGAGTGAAACATTATCTTTATCTACTTATGTTGTAGTAAATTATGAAGATGGCAGAAACAAAAACTTGACATTAGAATTTTAATTATTCTACCTTACCTAGCACACTGAATGCCGCCAGTACGAGGAACTTTAGCACTCTCATATTCCTCCGCAATATAGTTCCTAGAATCCGTTTCGTCTGGATTTTTTTTTCACCTTTCTTGAGACACCGTTAACTTTTCCCGACCTTCTCTTCTACTTCGCTTTCTGACAAGTCATGATTTGCTGGTGATATGTCGAGAATTTGTCTCTGTCTTTTTTTAATGAAATAAACGAATAATTTTATAGAAATCCCAATATATTCTTAATCAAGTTCTTATGATATTATTTTTTCTGTTCTGATAAAATAACCAGCTTTCGCCCTCCTTTGGGAAGAAACAGCAGATAATGTATATAATGAGTTTCTACACGGCACAAAACCGAAATATCGCTATAACTGTAAAATATTATTGGAAGTATCCACCTAAAGTATTGTTAGCTTCTTAATTCATAACCGAACGAAATTCTGGTAGAACTGACTCCATTTTTGCATGATCTGTGCTCTCCGTACATTAAGAGTTTAACATCAAGGTGTGTGAAAATATATACCATCTTACAACCTTGTGTCCGTGACGTCACAATTGCTCGTAACATGGAATTTCATTAGTATCATTTAGCGTCATGCCTGCAAGTTGATAATTGGATCAATAAATGATCAAAGCTTTTTTATTCATAAATCATATATAGGAGGAGCGATGCAATATTTGTCCTTGGGAGAATGGTTTACTTGTCACGTGCTGCTACCTTTTTTGACCAGATCTTTCATGGCATGATAATTCATTAATAATTACAATATTGATCACAATTTGTTAATCATGTAGTCCTGAAATAACACAATAAAATAACAAGATAACAATTGTTGAATTTTTAGTTTTTATGTTTTATATTTCTAAATACATTAGTAATACATGGCACAAAGACCATGCAAATGAAGTTCCATGTATTGAAACGTTGTTTCAATGTTGCTTTCAACGTTAAACGTAAGTTAGGTCTTCAGAGTAAAAACAATGTTGATAATTATATGGTTCAGGTTTCAACGTTGAAAGCCTATCGTTGATTCTATGTTGAATAACGATTGATGAAAGTTGCAACTTGAATTTGACCATTCCTCAACGTTGAAACACCATGCATTTGTACTGATTAACCTGCTTCACTGCTAATTTTGACACTGTCTATTCCAGACTTGCACTTTGCCAGAATCTTTTCAAATGTTGTGATTTTTTTTCTTTCGCCTTCTTTATTTTTCCTGATGTTTTGTTTTAGGGAGTTGCTTACACATAATAACTATAGTTTCACACATCTATTCTTTTTAATTTCTTATTCCATAAGAAATCAGGATCTGCTCAAAAAGCTTTTGACCAATAAAACTGAATTAGTTTAACTGCAAAAACATTTATGGAATGAATTCAATATTTATTTGTTTTATACGATATAAAATGGTTTGGGGCAGTTTACGCTTTATAAACCGCGAAGCGGTTTATAAAAAAAGCTTTCAAACCATTTTATATCGAATGAATATATTGAATTCATTGCTTATAATTTAATTTTTTTACTCTTCATTGTTGATAAAAACGGTCATTTGACCTTTAAAATGACGTAAAATTGTACAAAATTCAAACGTAACGTCAGGCGTATTGATACGTTTTTGACGTAAGTTTTACTATGACGTAGGCAACATTCTTTATACGATATAAAATAATTTTTTAGCCAATCAGAAAGCGCGTTACAACCAGATTTAAATTATTAGTAAATTAATGTATTTAACGTTGGCTAAACTTTTCACATAACTTTCTTATCTAACGCACTATTTGACTGTTATGACACAGTTTACTCAATTGTAATAAAGACTTAACCGAACCCGATAACCACTTTCTTAAAATTCTACTTTCGATTTGACCCCCAAAACACCTTTCTCAATTGCATCTTTCATTTCGTAGGTTTAACTACAAATATTTATTTATACTTTTGAGGCTGACAAGGCGTAGATTATTTCAATAACGATCAAAACTGTTTGCTTTACTTGTCAATGAGAGCACAGATTGGCCAGAATGACGTCAGACTAGAACTTCTATATATTGAATACTGAATAAACAAAAGAAAAGGCTATTCACATCGAACTACTACAGTTTAGAAGGTATAATTTTTTAAGATTTTCCTCTACGATATGGTGACAGTGCTCAAATTAAGACTAATATGCAGGCACGTAGCATCGTTTTTGAAAGTGGGGGGGGGGGGGGGGCAGACTCATCCAAAATATCTTAACAAGCAAAAAAAAAAAAAAAAAAAAAAAGGGGGGAAATTTATAATTCTTCAAATCTTCAAAAACCTTATCCGTCGGGGGGGGGGGGGGGGGGGTGTCAAGTCCAATTTATAATTTTCTTATTTTTAAAAGAAGTGGGGGGGGGCAACCCCATGATTAATGTATGCCCCCCTGACCCCCCCCCCCCCCCCCCCTGATGCTACGTGCCTGAACATGCAGTCAAACTTTTTTAAGGTAAACGCTTATAATTACAATTTATTCAGAGTAACTGCCATGTCATTTCATTGCCGTCACAAAACTCAATCTGATATATAACTATCAAAATAGTTCGATTGCCACGGGGTCTTCGCTATAAGCAATACACATGTATTTTACTGTACATTTATAACTAGTTTTTCATTAAAGACCAATAATTTTTTTTTCCAAATCTTACTTATCTATTAAAAGTATTAAGGCAAGGATTCCTAATATTACTATATATTTGACAATGCCTGCAAGTGCCACCGTTTTAATCTAGTTATCTCAACCAAAAGTAGTGAGATTTTGCTTGATTTGCGAAGAACAAACTTATTTTTCATTTTATCAATCATCAATATTTACTAGTATAGTAGAAATGAAATATTATTTTTTGGATGGTAGTACATATAATACTGAAGTTAAATTTCAGTCACTTCCGGTCAAGATCAAGGGCCAACACTGGCAGGGATCTGAGGATGGTATATACCTTTGAAAATGACGGGAGTTGTACGCAGCTTCATACTTCCATTGCATAGTGCAGGCACGTTAATAAGCATCGCTTTTGAAGGGAAGGGGACCTTTATGTACCTCAACATCTTGACAAACAGAAAAAAGGACCCTCGCCTCTAAATTCTAATCGGGGTGGTGGTTGATGGGGTCCTCTACATCCTCGCTAGGGACGTCTACAAATTACAAACAAGCCCTTAGGACTTTGAGTAACAAACCCTAACGACACGCCTGAGAAACAAGCTTCTCTAGAGCTTTTTCTACAGACTGTGGCCAGTAGCAAATCTATTGTCATGATCAATGACCTTGGCCTTAGTTAAGCAGACATTCACTTTCGAAGTTCATCAAATACGAAATCAAAAATTACGGAAGGTAAAATCTAGACGGAAAGAGGGCAATCAATCTTTTCTTGTAATTTTAATTTTATGTGTATTTTTGGCAACACCCAAAAGGTGTGTTGAGACGATGTTCAAAATTCAGTTTTATATAATATTCTAATTAAAGAAGAATGCCTGCTTCGAAAACAAAAGTTTTAATAGTTACTTTTGTCCTACGTGCCTGTAGTGAGCAGTCTAGACTGCATTATCCCACCTTCCCTAATCTGCAATGACGCGCTAAAGAAATAAATCAAATTTGTTAAAGCTAACGTGTTTTAAAGAATAACGGTATACATAAAGAAACCCTTTGTAGTTTGCATTCGTCTGAAAAGATGGAACATAAACCATGCATCTAGTGCAACTAAATTGATTGCAGAGTCATTAATTAGAGCGGTGGATGACGTCATCACATAAAGAGTTACTGTTCTTGAAGAGGACATTAAAAGTCGAACCGGAGAGTGTCGAGTTCATTGGTCCTGATTGGAAAATTACGCGAGTCATATTAACATCTGATTTACGACCAGATGTTTCCACATTTACACCTTCACCCAGCAATTACCTCGATCTTCGTCTAATATGGTGGACACAATAATTAATGAGGATATTTCGTGCAAACATTATTTTTCCGGAAAGGCTCAAGAAACCATTATATTGCATGCGTTTTTATTGTTTATTGAGGCATGTCAATTTCTGCGTAATGTTTCGGGGACATCAATGAAGATACTAGCGGGTGGTAATGATTTTAGCATATTTATTAATATCTACTCGATCGGATGAAAACGGAATATAACGCTTACCTAACGATGGAAGGACACGACACGACCATTTACGACATTCAAATCAAAGTACTGAAAGTATTGACGGGAGCTTTGTAATATGATAATTTTCCATTTCAAGATGGAGATATATAAGGTTGAATAGTCTTACTTTAAATAGTTACAATTTACACAGTCAGAAATGAAAAAATCAGCCGTATTTTTTGTTAGATCTACCATATGCTGCTGTACCCAACGAAAAGAATTTATCATACTGGATGAAAATATAATGTAGCTGTCCAAAAATCCTTACGTAAAAATGTATAATTATTTAACCTTTCAGGTTTGAGTCATACTATTAAATTAAAAGAATATGCAAGTAGTTACCTATAATTAGACAACATAATTAATGAAATCATTTCAGAAGTCTCGCATTTGAATCACAGTACAAAAACAAAGTTGATTTGACAGCTTCAAAATTCAACCGCAAATGTGTTTAAGCGGTGCATGCATTTTTTTTTTAATTCAAAGCAAAGTTTCATTAAACAAATGTTTACTGAATCTATTCAGCATTTTCTAGAGATAGAAGATTCATTCCATAGTTTGTTGAATGAGCTAACCCACTTTTGGCAAGTGGATAAGTGCATTTTCTGTTGGAGGTCAATGGTTAATCATTTTTTCTTGATAATTCAAAATGGTAACCATTGGTAAATAAGTAATCCATGACCTGAAAAAATCAAATAAAAAAAACAAAAATAAAAACCACTTCATAACTTCATACTAGATTGGTTTACTCTTAGTTTTTCATCTTGAGTAATAAGAAAAACACAAACAATTTTTTGTTTCAATCCACCATAATATAAAGGCCCTGTTTTTCTGCAAATAAGAAGATTTTGGTTTCCTTGCTTAACATAAGATGGCCACATTGCGTCATTTCAAATCTTGGTATTGGCAATATCCATATGATGAGAAGACAAGATTTTGAAATTAAACAGCATCAGAATTGATCTAGTTTTCTCACAATAGACACAAAAGATGCTAAAACTCATGTGACAATAGTTTCTTCAACTAGAGCCATGCCCACAATCAAGAGCGAACAATGTCTTTCCCCTCCATGATGAGCCGAATTTCCTCCATGTCCAAAGTTTCGTACTTCATTAGCATTTCTGCTAGCTTGGTCAGTTTGTCTTTCTTTCTCAGCAGCAGTTTCTTTGTCCGATTGTACGAGTCCTTTAAAGGAACAGGAAAATCGATGTTGTACAATATAAATTCATAAAGTGACCAAAGGTAAACTTTCCTGTATATATTGTATTTCCAAAAGCTTTTCTGGTCATTCTTTTTTTTTTTTTTTTTGGGGGGGGGGGGGGGGGGTTAATTCTAATTCTATGGGCAAATTGGATTGGGATCAGTTTATCTATTATCAAAACTGGTCAAATTTTGAAAATTGGCTGCATTTCTAAATTAGTGCAATTTTGTTTCAATTTCTTTTTGAAAAATGATCTATTTATATTTAAATTTTTCTTTATAAGACAATAATTTTTACATAATGAATCCATAGGTTTGGAAAAAATGAATTATTCATGACTTTTTTAAAATTAAAATAAATAAAATGTCCTACTGACATTTATTGATTTATAAGATATTTTAAAATATGCATTTATTCACACCAAATTTTAAACTTTACACTGTCTTACTTGCAACTAAAAATTGATTTTTCGATTTCTCATAAAAAACACAAAAGAAATTCTATAAAATGATTTAAAGCATGTATTCTTCTATGAACAATTGAATCATGTTTCAGAAATTATATTTTAACAATTTGAAAAATAAAAAATTTGGTGCAGCATATTCAACCTTAATGAATTCATTTTTTTTTTTATGTTTGATGTACATGCATACCATAAACCATAAAAAGATTGTCTTATATATATCGAAACAACTTTCTCGCTACAATGAATAGGATGATTTTCAAAATACCTGCAAAAGTTTGTTGACTTCATCATCGACTTCTTTTCTCATTTTAGGGCTCATCATCTGTAGATCTTTCTTGCTGTAGACGCGCATTCCCAGCTTCAAAATTTGAAATACGAAATGTGTGAAATAAAAGACAAAGGGAGATAATTTTGAGTTTTTATTGATAGGATAAAGAGGGAAAACTCTGAATTCTTTGGATAAAATTTAAATGCTTTTAATATCAGTAATTGTATTTAATATTGAAAAGAGAAAATTAATTCTATTATATCTTTAACAGGTGTAATTTCATAAATAAAATTCATATTTTGTTCCTCCGCCACTACCAGATTTGGTCAGATTCATTTTATTGCAATATTGAAAAAGGGGAAGAATTTTTTTGAAAATTAGAGGGTTTTTTTGCCCATTCTTAAAAAGGTATTAGTTTTCATTGCTTCTTTGAATCATATTTGCCTACATCTGATTCTCCTTCAGGAGACACTTTAATTCTCTTCATTTATCTTAGAGCCCTTTTAAAACATTTTTTGCATTTACTGTACATGTTATCTGGCGCCATTAATGAATATTCAAGGAATTAACATTTTGTTACACAATCATAGTTTACAAGGATGTCTGAATTTTCACAAACAAATAAAACACTCGTCCAAAATTATTTTTACATTCTCAGTACATGTACCTGTACATATACAATTATTGAATAGCTGAGGTCACACTTTTGATCTTAACATGCTCAGTTTGTAAACTTACATTCTCTGACATCCCATAATACATCACCATCTGCTTGGCAATGGAGGTGGCTGTTTTAAAATCACTGCTGGCTCCTTTAATATACAAAAGAAAAAATGCTATAAACATTATTTTGATATTATATATAAATTTGGCTGTGTATTCTATTAAGTTTTTCGCGGAATATCGCATCCCCTAAATCAAGGGTACTACATATATATTATATAATGCATAACAGCATTTATATATGAATACTGTATTTAGCTCTGGTTTCATCAAATTTAATTCAGAGAATTGAACACTGAAAACATGGTATATATAAAACACAAAATCAATATCTAATATCAAGACCATTTAACAGTTTCATATCAATGCAAAACGATTTCATGTCAAATCAAATTTTCATATAAATATTTAATGCTTTGCATTTATGCGATAATGAGATTGCTGTACATGCGTTGTAAATTTTAGCACAATAAAACAATTAATAGGCGAAGAAATCACAAATTTTATAAGTTTAGTAGGCTCAATAACAAATGATATAAGTTTCAGGTCAATTAAAATTTTCATGTCACGTTCATATTCTGTACAAGTATACAGATCGAGTTCATTTAGAGGACATTGTATTCTTAGCAGTTCACACCTGACAATGTACAAAACAAAACAGATAACGCATGTTATTGGTTGTAATTATTAATATTTATAATGTGAAATATATTATAATTCAACAAAAAATTCAGGTCAGCTCAAATTTTCAGGTCAGCTCAAATTTTCAGGTCAATCAAATTTTCAGGTCTTTTGTATTTCTGTGTCAATAACTGATAATGATGTCATTTCATGATATTTTTCCCACACATTTTATATGGGAATATAATAATAACCTACATATAGTCATCTTATTAAATGTAGAACATTAAAATGTATCATTTACATAAAATTTCAGGTCAAAATTCTAAATTTCAAAGCAAAAATATTAAGATTGGCTTAAAATATCATATTTAAATTATTTAGATAAATTGGATGGTTAAAACTTGTTGGCCATCAAGCTTCCTTCATAGATAAATCGAAGTTAACTTGCTTCAAAATGAATTTCTGCCAAATATCACACGGTTACACTAAATACACACTAAATACATGTATATCTACATTTACTAAAGTTATCTAGCTACCACAGAGTAAGGACGTCTAATTCAATATATATGTCCATGTATCTTCATTGTACCTTACAGGAATTTCACAAATAAAAGATTAAAGATTTCATGTGAAATTCACTAAAAGAGAATTTCAAGTAACAATATCTAAGAGCATGATATGACTTTTTATCATCTAGACTACAAAACTGTTTATGGTAAAATTCCTTGAAATTCTCTATTAATGTGATATTCATGTTATAGACACTATAACATTTCTTTTTTCATTTATTACTTATTTTTTTATGACACAGTTAACACTTGTTTGAGAAAATTAATATATAAGTTGCTAGAAAATCTTGCATATATAATTATCATGCACATAATTTTAAGTATTACCTGGGATTTTACAGCTATTCACCAAAAACATTTCCTTTAAACTTAAAAATTTGACATGCCAGCATTCTATGTTAATGATCATGGATGAAACCACTGAAGAAACTCAAAGTTGTAATGAGAGGAGTTAATGCTTAATGCTTGGTAAGAAAGAATGAAGCAACATATTTATATTTATTACTCAAAAGGTTAAACCTAACCTTCAAGTCTTTGAGAAGCAAAGAGAAATAACTAAATGGAAGATTTTTTTAAGAAATACAGAGGTATCAATGCATTTTTATAAAAAAAAAAGTTCCAAGATTGTTTACATTCTGCAAAGTTTATAAGTAAAAAGTCCAAACTTGGGTAAAAATTCCCAAAGGTCATAAAAAGTCCAAAGGTCAAAATTTCCAAAGGTTAAATACCGGTAAGTCCAATGGTAAATATTTTTTCCCAATTACTAGCAGTTTCTTAGATTCATAAGATCTTGCTTGGGACATTTATTCTTCACCATCGAAGAAGTTTCGTAGATTTATTAATTCGAAAATCATGCATAGGTGCCATGATAAAAACCACCAACCTGTTGTGACTTCATTGGCTCCGAAAATGATTTCTTCAGCGACACGTCCTCCCATACAAATGTCAAGCTCATTCATCAGCTGAGCTCTGCTCTCGTCGTAAAGCTCTGTCTTTGGTAGAAATTGAGTCTGCAAAAAGTTAAATTATACTAGTTAAAATCTTTAATATTTACAGGACATGGGTAAGATTTTGCAAACAAACATTTAATCAGGCAAATTGATTTCTTTTTAATTATAAAAAGAGTTCAAGACCAAAGCTTCATTGCACAAGCAACAGTCAGTATAGAAGATGACTTGTTGTTCCATTAATATATGTCAGAATTAATCAATAAGAAAAAAAAAAAATAAATTCAATGAACAAAAAAATAAATTCATTGTTAGTAGAAAGATAACATCAGAATAGTGATCTGGTTTAAGACAATGTACATGTATATGGACAATGTAGATTGCAGACACTCACGTGACCCAGGGAATGGTTGCCTCCCCTGCTTTTGATCGTGACTTTGTACACGTCCGTGACGGAGGTTTTGGACTCCATGCCTACAATGGTGTGCCCCGCTTCATGGATGGCCGTGCACCAGTTTACTCGTTCATCTGGAGTGCGGGTCTTTTTTTCTGATCCTGTTAAATGAAATGATAAACTGTACATGACATACAGATATTGGCATATTACAATCTACAGTACATGTAGAAATATTCGCCCCTATTTCATTTTCATCCCTTTCACCCTTTGTGGCAATAGGCAAATTCTAATGTCTTAAACTATCGATCTCTCCTAAAACATGTCAACTCTTACTGTGTGAATTTCAGACAGGACAAACATTTGCAAGTGAGAAAGGTAAAAATAACTGTGTGTACTGTAGTAACTTTAATTGAAAAATCTTGAGCCTTACCAGTAGAGTTAACTGTTTAGAAATACATTTTACAATTTATTCAAATAAGTGGTTGTATTTATCAGAATTGCAGAATAATCAAGAGCTTCCTTAAATAATTACATAATTATGTAAAGGCTACCTCTACTGTCTGCACCTTTAATGAACTTAATATTGTCTGTATAACTAGAACCGAGACACATGTACAACTAGAGGTACTGTGAGCAAGCTCACAATTGATACCCCCCGCTAAGAAAATCATAACTCATGTATTATTTCTATTATAGAAAACGTTGGATGAATCTATTTCACTGTCCATTTTCTATACATAACAACTGCTCTATTTTTTAATAAAACTGTTAATGCTAATATGAGTACACACACCAATTTCTATTCTTTAAATTCCATTTTAGTTCAAGTTAACTGTTAATGCATGAGGACATTTGCATCCTTATGTTAACAAACATGACTCGAATCAAACAAAATTCCACATGTCAAGCAGCCATTTAATATAAACATTTTGAATTATAAGTATACTGAGCCCATTTTTTTTTTAAAAACAATGACCTTGAACTTCCTCAATTGACCTTGGGTCAAGGTCATGACACACCTTCAGACTATAAGCAATCTTGATGTGAATTAAGAACTTCCAATATTTGTCCATTAAAAAGATATGGACTGGACATGAATTTTGTACTTTTTCTGCCAGTGACCTTGGCCTTGCCCAAATGACCTTGATTCAGGAACATTTTAGGTCATAAGCAATCTTTGTGTGAAGTAAGAACTTCCAATGTTTCTCCATAAGAAAGATATGGACCGGACACAAATTTTGATTTTTTTCTGCCAGTGACCTTGACTTTGCCAAAATCACCTTGGGTCAAGGTCATGACACACCCTTATGTCATAAGCAATCTTTGTGTGAAGTAAGAACTTCCAATGTTTCTCCATTAAAAAGATATGGACCAGACACGAATTTTGAACTTTTTCTGCCAGTGACCTTGACCTTGCCCAAATGACCTTAGGTCAAGGTCATGACACACCCTTAGGTCATAAGCAATATTAGTGTGAAGTAAGAACTTCCAATGTTTCTCCATTAAAAAGATATGGACCGTACACGAATTTTGAACTTTTTCTGCCAGTGACCTTGACCTTGCCCAAATGTGCCAGTGACCTTGACTTTGCCCAAATGACCTTGGGTCAAGGTCATGACACACCTTTACGTCATAAGCAATCTTTGTGTGTAGTAGGAACTTCCAATGTTTCTCCATTAAAAAGATATGGACCGGACATGAATTTTGAACTTTTTCTGCCAGTGACCTTGACCTTGCCTGCATGACCTTAGGTCAAGGTCATGACACACCCTTAGGTCATAAGCAATATTTGTGTGAAGTAAGAACTTCCAATGTTTCTCCATTAAAAAGATATGGACCGGACACGAATTTTGAACTTTTTCTGCCAGTGACCTTGACCTTGCCCAAATGACCTTGGGTCAAGGTCATGACACACCCTTAGGTCATTAGCCATATTTGTTTGAAGTAAGAACTTCCAATGTTTCTCCATAAGAAAGATATGGACCGGACACGAATTGAACAGACAGACGGACGGACGGACGGACGGACAAGGTGATTCCTATATACCCCCCAAACTTCGTTTGCGGGGGGTATAATAATCCTTACCCATCAGGATTTTGTCCTTGGCGTAGTTCAGATGACTCATGTTGACTGAGGATACTCCATCTATACCCGCCTTCAGTGCGGCCTGATTCACCATACTGCTGATATCAGCACCTGATAGAGGGAAAATTCAGTACTTTCTTAGAATTAACCTATAGTTTCTCAATCTATGAATTTCAAATCAAAATGCAACTATAGGTACTAGGTATTTCATCTTTATCCTTTAATTTTTTTATAGGATTCAAAAATTTTGTTATTTCCTTTTTTAAAGGGGTAATAAAATTCAGTTCTTCCAGGGGGTCTTAGATCTTTTTATTAAAGCTATACACGCTATAATTTACGTCAATTTTGAATGACAGTGAAAACGCATGTGTTTATCTACTTATAAAAGTTATCCTTAATCTGTAAATTACAATGGTGAATTCCATCTCGTTACAAAGATATACATTTTTAATTGTTTATTTTCCTGCCAGGAAAATAAACCTTTTCATGAATATTGATGAAGGAAAGCGAAACCGACCTCTTTGCGCATGTCCGCGGAGAACTAGGTGGTCGTTATTGTTTGCCTAATTAAATATCCAACTTGATTTTTGATATGCTTAACAGTTGTTAATTTGAAATACATACATGTATAATGAGTAAAATATGTTTGTCATTCACGATACCCTTACTTCTGCATTAACACTTATAGGATCTATAAATAGCACATAGGGGAAAACACATGTCTACGTCATTTTTTTTAAAGGAAGCATTCATATCTACTCACAGGCTTGTATTTTTTTCTTTTGTTTGTATTCATATATCGGAGAAATGTATGCTTTACTGAAAATACCCTTTCCTTTGTGAAACTATCACAATTATGAAGATGTTGACCCTTCACCAGGTGTGGTATGATAGACTAAATTTAGCTGTCGATATCACGTGATAGATTGATATTCACGAGGAGGCATTACTTTCCTGGCAGGAAAATAAATATTTTTTATTGTTTAATATTTGATATATTTGTTACGTGATCGAATTGAGCATTATAATTAACAGCATAAAGGTAACTTTTATTAGTAATCAAACACATACATTTTCCCCTTTATTCAAAATTGACGCAAATTATAGCGTGTATAGCTTTAACATTACTATGTGAATTTAAAAAGATTAAGTTTGAATTTTCATGGGGGAAAGGGGTGGGGTTATCCACATTGCTGGATCTTTGCATATTAACACATGAATGACAAAATACCTGTGAATCCACTTGTACCAAGGGCCAGGTGTGTGATATTGATATCTGGAAAAGAAAGACTCTGGTGTTTATATCCCTATGAACATGCAACATCAAGCTACAATGGTAGGATTCAAACTTGCTGCTGCAACAATTTGTGATTTTACCAATTCTCTCTACTTCTTTTTATTTTTTAACTATGAAAAATAAATTCGACAATAACTTATTTTTTAAATTTTATTATCAACTATTTTCATCACTCTTACCTGGGTCATGTTTGACTTTACTCAGATATTGCTTGAACATTTTCTCTCGTCCTTTTAGGTCTGGTCTTTCTACAGATATGTGCATATCCAAACGTCCAGGTCGTAATATGGCACTAAATCAAAAAATTTAAAATGAACTGCAAAGTTTGTCAACCATTCAAATCAGGGTGTTATGGCATTACATGCATATTTTATCTTTTAGCAGATTGTGTTTTTTCACCATTGTCCTCTATTGCCATGCCACTTTTTCATTGATTTTTATGTTGAGCTGATTCACAAAATCAAATTTCCACCAACACTGACCAATATTTAAGACATTTATCTTTTTGAAATAATTCATATTTATTGGTGTCAGGTTTTTGGATATACAGGCATAGCTGTTTGATAAGATGCGTGTTCAATGGATCATGCAGATTATTTGGATCATGCAGATTATTGGACGGTATATCAAATATGGGTCTTTTCTTTGACAGGTCCTTAGACTGTACAATTTTTGGATTTGAAAAGTTTACATTTAAGATTGAAAAATGTTGGTTTTATTATTAAATTGGTTGGATTTAACAGAGATGAGATTCGACAATTTAAAACAATTTTGTTAATAATCAATACATTTAAAAAAAAAAAAAAAAAATCAGATTGAATTTTTTTTAAACAATTACATGTAGTAAATTTTGAAATACAGACTTACGGATCTAGAGCATCTTTTCTGTTTGTGGCTGCGATGAGTATGATTCCATTCATAGACTGGAACCTGTAAAATTAAACATGCCTTGTTGTTACAACATTGTTCAAATCAAAACACATGCACTGAAGAATCATAGTGTGAGCAAATATTTGTAGATTATGAATTATTTTGTATTAGGTTAGTGGGACCATATTTCGTGTTAAACTGTTTTTATGTACATCATATACACATCATGAAGAAATGATAAGTTACATATCTGAGTGGGAATGTTCATTCATGGGCAAGTTCACCAAAAATTGAACCTCCACAAATTCTCAGTCAGTAACTGGTTGATATTTTCAAGTTGGTAAAACTGTAACACATATACACTGTACATGTAATTTACTACTACCTACCCGTCTAGCTCTGTTAGTAGTCGGTTGATACTCTGTTATAAGTACTTACCCATCTAGCTCTGTCAGTAGTTGGTTGATACTCTGGTAGGCCGCGGGGGTGGAGTACGGACTCTGTGTCCTGGTGGTAGCCAGGCTGTCTATTTCATCAATGAAAACAATGCACGGAGCTATGTGTCTCGCAGTCTCTGAAGGATAAAACCAATCATGATAATCAGAAAAAGCAAGTATACATTAATTTATTTATTTACAATATTGTGAAACCATTGGAATTGATAACCCTCAATTTGAATTTCTAAAGGATAATAACAATTATGATTATAATCAGAAAAAGAAAAGTGACATTATTTCGTTCATTTAAAATATTGTGAAACCATATGAATTTATATTCCCAATGAGTTATGAAATATCACTGATTTAGAATATCACTGATTCAGAATATAGTCTTTTTGAAAATAAACATAAAACTGAACCAACAAAGTTTCACGGACTTCTCTTTAAGCTACAAAATCCTTACCAAAAAGTTCTCGTACTCGCTTGGCACCCACACCGACAAAGATTTCATCAAACTCGGAGCCCGAGGCAAAAATGAATGGCACTCCAGCTTCTCCTAAATAACAGTTATGCTTTGATGAGCGTAAGCATCTCAACCGTCAACTAAGTATTCATATGTTCTTTTAATTTTAAAATACAAACGACATTAATCAAAAGTTCCTTCAGATATTTGCAAATTTCTTTTACAAAACAAAATATGAAAATGAAAGCAAACTAAAAAAAAAAATCATTTAGAGAATAAAAATACTTTCAGTAAAAAAGACCCAAAACCTGACTGCTTTAACAGTTTTAAAATAATCTTAGTACCTGCCACTGCCCTGGCTAACATGGTTTTTCCAACTCCAGGGGGACCTTCCAATAAGATTCCTACAATGCAGAAAAAATCTTGATGTAGATAATAGCTACCAGTAACTTATTTGACTTTGACATGTAAAATGATCCTAATATGTGTAGTGACCTTGACTTGAACAATGACCTTGACTTATCTAATGACTTAGATTTGACACTGACATGTAAAATAGACCTGACCAGTGAAGTGACCTTGATTTAAACGATGGCCACGACCTACACAATGACCTTCACCTTACCTTTAGGAATCTTGGCTCCCACTTGGTTGAATGGCTCGGGGTTCTGCAGGAATTTGACGATATCAATCATATCATCCTTGGCCTCATCCATCTAGAAATCAATGGTTGCAGATAATTAAATTGTAAATTCTAATGAATGTACAGTGGATCCAGCTCATTGCTGTAAATCTCTTACATGCAGTATAATAACACTATTATAATACTGTACACTAAAACATGGTTATAACGAAGTGCCAGGAAAGGGCGATTTTGCTTCGTTATAAGCGTAATTTGTTATATCTGTCAATTTTACAACATGTAATTAAGTCAAGGGGAATGGAAATCACTTTGCTGTAAGCATCAATTTATTATAAGTGTGTTTGCTATAACTGTGTTTTATTGTCTTTTCTATGACAAGACATTATCATACTCTGAGTTTATATCTTAGAGACCACAGTCTGTAATGCAGACATGTACATGCATATAATTCAGAATGTTAAAATATATTTAATCAAATTTTTGGTTTTCAAAAAAAAAATAAAAAAATCTTCACTTATTTATTTAATGTCACAGTGAGAATTCATGTGTAAATGGGAAAGGTTGTTCCCTGTGTTTCTCATTAAAAAAAATACCTGATACTGCAGATTCCAGATCTAACACAAGTATAAATTAATTCTGAAATTTCATCATTGATGAAAAAAATCAAAGATTTTCACATTCATAAGAGGTGCTTTCTTGTGATTTTCTTTTGATGATGTATTAATCCTTCGCTTTTAATCAGGAATACAACACTTACTCCATGGACATCGCTGAATTTTTCCTCAATCATATCCTTTGACACCACCGAGAATGTTTTGGAGTTGCCGTTCATAACATCTGTTAAAGAATTAAAATACCGGTTACAGCTAGCATAAGTGGTTTGTCTATATTCTGTGTTAAGTTTCATTAGAGTTGAAAAAACCTCCCCAGAAAAGTGAGTTAAATTGAGTCCTCTTTTTAAAAGTGCATTAAAAATAAAAAGTGAAATACCTGCATGCAACATCGCTGTTTACTTAAACTTAAAGTTTTAATTATTTTTGGCCTAATTTTTAGTCCAACATAAATCAAACTTACGTTTCTAGTTTCAGAAAACATGTGAGTAAGGTTAAGATAATTTTTTTGCTTTAAAAACAACCTACTTGATCCTGTGATCCTAACAATGATGATGACCAGAAGGATAACTGCGGCGACGTAACTCAGGAGCTGGACGGCGTGATTGACCGTCGTCTTCTTTTTACTGCTCAATTCCTTGACCTGTGACATCAGCATCTCGTACTTCTCCTCCAGGTTTTTCAGCTGCTGCTGTTTCAACAGGTTCTTATTATCGGCGGCCTGCTTTGTACTAAGTTCAGCTAACTCCTGGTAAACAGAAGAAAAAAATACAGTTGAACTTCAATATCTCAAACACTGATATCTCAAATACAATGGATATGTCAAAGTGATTTGTTAGTCCCAACTACCTGGTACTTATTTTGAAGAATTTTACTCTCGATATCTCGAATACTCTCGATATCTTGAATACTCTGTATCTTGAAGTTTTAAAACAGTCCCATCTATAGTTCGAGATAATGAAGTTTGACTGTACATGTATGCTAAAGGTTATAATCTGCAAACTACTGATTAAAGCCAGGGAAAACACATAAATGTAACAATCTTCCAATTTACTTCTATAGATAAAGATGGGGGAAAAACACATACTGTATAATTTAATGATTAATTTTGCCCTGTGTTATTTTCGCCTTTCTACACTTGCTAAGAGTGTTGCCACATTTTGAATTTGCCCAGACACAGTTGCGTTTAAAGAGAAATAATTTGAAACTTTGGAATTGTACCAGTCTACTTTTAGATTCGCCTGCTGGCAACCATGGCGAAAGGGGCAAAAAGAGAACGGGGGTGAATATTTTCCTGTATACAATAATAATGTTAGGGGTTACAATCTTTTAACTTCGGGTTAACTCAGGCGAAATCGTGCAAATCTAACAGAGAGAGATGTAGCAAGATCGGTCCACTTCTGGCAATGGCAAGGTAAATAAGACGTTTGAATTGAACATATTTTATTGATTAAATCAAATGGATTAGACACAAGTTCTAAATAACTTAGATAGTCTTCTCCTAATAATGAAATTTTATAAATATTGCAAGTAATAACGTTAGATATAAATACACATAAATATACATGAATAAACAATCTACTACATAATTTATATAATATCATAATATGATTCTCATCTTCCATAAACCATGTACTTTTACAAAGCTATGACAAAGCCCTATTTGCTCACACTATGATTCTTCAGTACATGTGTTTTGATTTGTTTGAATTTTTTAATTCTTTCAGCATACTGGTACTTGTCAATGACCTTTTCTTGACATATACAGTTAAACTTCGATATCTCGAAAACCGATACCTCGAATACAATGGATATGTCGAAGTAATTTTTAAGTCCCAACCACCTATTTTAAAAGTATTTTACCCTCGATATATCGAATATTCGGATATCTCGAAGTTTTTCTACAGCCCCATCTAGTTCGAGATAACGAAGTTTGACTGTACCATCATAAAAAAATTAAGTGATTTTTATATCTTTAATTTCTTATACCAATAGCAGAGGTAACACTTTGTTTTTACCTTTAACACAGCATACTGATCTTCTACTGTCTTTTTCACCTGTAAAATCAATCAATAAATCCAT
The DNA here is from genome assembly GCF_025612915.1 of Magallana angulata. Lineage (NCBI taxonomy): Eukaryota > Metazoa > Mollusca > Bivalvia > Ostreida > Ostreidae > Magallana > Magallana angulata. Next base: position 20,501,452 of record NC_069112.1, read on the forward strand.
GATTTTAAACCCCACAAATAGAGTATATCATTTAGTATTTCAGCAATTCAGAAATAAATTCTTTTATACAGTTATGTATTTGTTAAAGTTTCAAGTCAAAGTTTGGGAACATTTTAGTGCTAGTGCTTAAGAGCAAGAATCTTTCCAATGGAGACCATTGTGAAATTCATTGGTAACCATGGTAACTCGACCTCCTTCAGTCCTTGCTGTTCAGGGTCTTCGTTCCTTGGATCACCAGTTCCCTCCCTTCGTACGTAAAACAAGCGGACTGACGAATGCCCTTAAAAACCAATAACAAAATTATTAACACAAGTATAATTATATGTTTTCCACCCCCCCCCCATCATTTTTGTGAGGCAGAGAATTTCATATTACCGGGTACTTGATAAAGAGGAATCAATTAAAAAAAACCCAAAAACCCTTACATAGTTGACGTAACTGAAGCAGACGTCTTTGTTCTGTTGTCCTGGAAGTTAGTAATGATGGTGCGGGCCTGGTAAAACTAGGGTCCTCAAAACCTACAAGATAGGAAACAAACAAAAAATACAAACTGCATGCATGCAAACCTTTATTCGGGTCAATTTCGTTTTCCTATGTCTATGACTTTATTTACTACAGAGACACCTCAGGCAATAAGGTTCGTCAGTGAAAATGAAACATGTTTCTTATACAGAATCCACAACCAGCCAAGATTTCAACAGCTTCAAATTTCATTGGCTAACTGAAAGGTTGCTCTGAAGTGACCCTGTAAGGAGTGTTGAAAGATCTTGTAAGGGTGTGATACTGCAGGACTAATTTTAATTACCCCGTATTTTTCAGGGCATAGGCCGATATTTTTTTCCACCGATGCGCGAGATTCGGCCTATCCCCCATATCGGCTTATCGTAGGCCCAAAGTTAAAAAATCAGACAGTAAAATCCCAAATCCACTGCTTTTATCCATCATTTATTATGAGAGGTTGGTTTTTTTCATCCATTTAAACTATTGTTCGATAGCTGTCTCGTTGATAATTTACACGGGGTAGATTGTATTTGCTGACCAGCACAAACAGGTCAAAGTAATCAATAATTATTTTACATTTTAATAAAAGAATAAATACAGAAGGCTTGACCTCCATGGATTTATCTCCATTAAATATTGTTTTATTATTTTTTTGTGAGGTTTTGGACAAAAGAAAGGGAACTTACCATATTTGTTTTCAAAGAAGGTAGGAGAGGAGACATAACTATCTCCCCTTACTGAGCCGCAAATCAAGGGGCTAAACTCCTGCAAACACAAAATTTCTTCATATAAATCTAGTTAATATAAAATATCAATACTGACATAGATTAACACAATAACTTCATCTTAACTTCACTTCTGTTTAATCAATTGTTTATGTTATTTCTCTTAAAAGTTCATTTTATATGAACATTTTGTGAAGCACATTGGCTAGTGTATCTCTAACTTAATTTACAAGTTCAAAGTTTTTATTTCAATATTCAGATAAGTTTTACCAACAGTAACTTAACAATCTCTGATCCTCTGCCATGTCCAATAACTCTTAAATTATTTGGATTTTTTTAATTTGTAGCATAATTCTGCCTTATATAAGACAAATTTACAGATCTGCAGTTACTACATATACCGGTAGGTAAAAGGGCGTAAAGCACAGATGTACCAATAAAACCTTATTTTTAAAGATCTCATGTGCAACTTTTACATTTATATATACCGTTATATCCATTGTGCAAATTTACAATAACTTTGTAAAATGCAAGGTTAAATACCATAAAGAAATTTTTTTCATAGTATTGCATTCATCGAAGGACAAATAACATATTTTTGATGAAAAAATATTTTGAGGCTGAGGGTTGGAGAATCTTAATGAACTTTAGATGTTAAAGCAATGTAATAAATTTAAGTTATCAAACTTTTTAAACCTGATCTGTCTGACTTGAGTGGCCTTTCTCTGTTTGAGGAGCATTGTATTTTTTCTGTAGATTTCTTCGCCTCCTTCCCCCAAAACAGTTCTCTGTCGACAGAGCTCTGGATCCATTCACAATCAATGAAAACTGCTTCAATGCTGTCACAACCTGTTAAGCACAATTTAGATGTACATCAACAGAAATTCTAAATGAATAAAACATTTGAATGTGCATGTGAATGTAATTAATGAGTATGTCTAACGAGGGAAATCCCTTAGTTCTAATCAATATCTACTGATATTTCCCGGATATATTAGAAACATTTTTAGTGACTGAAAAATTTTGATTGACATCTTTTCCTGTAGACATTAAATTGAGACAATTTTTTTCAGTTTCAATGAAACTATAGCTGAGATTAATTACCGCCAATATCTTGCACTTTGTTTTTCACAGTTATAATGTAGCAGGATTGAAGATGTTATGGCAAACCAGACCTAAATTAGTTCCTGGTTCCTCTGAATCTCTTGTCGGATAATTTATCAACTGAGGTACTTAGCGCCAGCAAGTGAAGCTTAATGTGACTGACACAGCTTAACCCAATTTGTTTTATTTCTGAATTGTCACTTCATGATTTATTTTTTTGTCTCAATAACAAGCGATATAACTTTTGATTTTGCCATAGGCGTCAAAACCCTGGGGCTAGAGGGAGACCCTCTCCCCACATTTTTTGCAAAGTAAGACATAAACTTTTTTTCTTTTTCTGTCAAGATTTTTTACAAGTCTAGCCCCTCCCTCCGACGCCACTGTTTAATACCACCAGCAACTACATGTAGTTTGGATTTTTGTCAGATTTTCAGGCCTACTTCATGCTCACCTTTGCCTTATGCAATCGGCTGACCGGTTTCAAAATATTCTCAACTTAATTCACTGTTACAGTATTTTTCAACGAAGTCTGACTTTTACTAAAAAAATTACAAAATAATGACCTGAGGCTGTAATGTTGTCAAGGAAAACATCGGTTGATTTGTCTTCTTCGTCCACTCTTAGGCCTTACAAAACAGATGTTAATGAAAAGCTGAGAAAATGCGGATTATTAAAAGGGGAAAATGTTAATTGAAGAACCTCGGATTTTTTTAGAGGAACGTATAAATATCCGGAATAAAGAAAGAAAGTTATGGTGAAAAAATCAGCCGTTCTGTAGATGGTAAAAAATATTTGTCATCATTTTTTGTAAATAAAGTTCAAAATAAATGATGAAGGTAAGTTTATATTTGATATATTTTGGTAAATGAATAAAAAAAATCCATTATACGTATACCGCTTATTTCGGATTTTGCTGTGTTATACCGGAAGAGATACATTGGTTTTGCAACATGCGTTGGACAACTTATTCCGTTGCGTAAGCCAAATTTTCTCGGCTGTTCTTTTTACGCAACTAGCAGAACTTAATTTTTCGTGTTATTCAGGTTGAAGCCGCGAGAAGACGATTGTTCAAATGTTTACTATTGCATCTGTTCAGCCGCAGGTAGGTTAAAGTCAAAGATTATTGCTAAACTCTAAGTAAAATTTTGGTGAAATAAATAATTATGGTCAGATGTAAATCATGTCAAAAGGGTCAGTCTTATGTTTTAAAGAAATAAGATGTGAGCAAAGCTCATTAATTCCATCACTGAAAGAGTTCCATATATGTTTACTTAATTGGATCTGCCTCATGGAAAATCCAAATTTCCACATGCGACCACTGTAAACTGTTTAATTGTTGTGTAACACATTGACAAGAGTATACTGTCAAGATCAAGCTGTTTTTCTTTAGAATGAACATATTTAAACAAAGAGAAATATTTGGCTATAGACTCACTTTCATTAACTCCTGCATGCTCGCCTGAAAAGAATTTATTTTAAAATGATTTAACCGTAAATTGAATTTTTACAAATAACTAGGTTGCTGCAGCCCTTGCTCAGTTTTCCTCTCTTCTAAATGGAGCGCGGGCCTCCTCAACAGACAGTTTCAGTGGAAGACAACGTCGCAGAAAACAGCACAGAAAATCTAGGTCTAATAAGGATGAAAGAACAAATAATAACCATGCAAACCAGGTAAGAAGGCAGGTTTAAGATAATCAATACAGAGAGAAGAGAGATAGAGAGAGAGACTGCCTCTGTATTACAAATTCAGTACTTTATTATGGTCAAAATCACAATAACTAAACAAATTGTTTACAACCCACTACATGTATGAAGATTAGGGCAGAAAAAATTGTGTTCTACATTTTTGATTTGCAATACTTTTGCACTGTAAGGATCACTAAAATATGTGTAATTATTTTAATTTTGATATAATAAAGCAAAATAATGCAAATAGAAATTTGTTCATAATTAAACAGAAGTATTTTAAGTTTTAACCCTGGTCCTGTTATGGCGCTGTGCCTTTATTTCATGGTGGTGACCAACCTTAACTCTAATTTTGCAGGTGGAACAGTTGATAAGTCTTTTGCACTTAGAAGATTTGCCCAAGAACTTGTCAGCCCTCGAGTTATGTCCCTTGACCTGCGGTCCTTCGACAGGAAGACTAGGGGTGGACAGCTATGTCTCCTCACCTACATTCTTTGAAAACAAATATGGTAAGATTTTAAAAACTAAGTTGTTATTCAGTGTTGTTGGCAACTTTGTTCTGCGAGTGTAGTGGGTTGACACTAGAAAACGTATCAAATAGTTCAGATACTCGCAAGTGGATATATTAATTTGTAGTTACTCAAAAACACAAATTAAGCATACCTGTCAACTCTCCCGATTTTTTCGGGAGTCTACCGATTTTGAACCCATTGTACCACTTGTCTACCGATATATTTTTTACCCCCAATTTCTACCGATTTTTAAGAAATCCGGAATTTTTACCGATTTCGCTTTGAATAATACCATATTTCCTGTGAAAGAGAAGATGGCAGTTCATTGTTTATCGGTAGAGATATGTTTATTGCCGCTGATAACAGGTAATCAACAAGGTGTCAACTGTGCTACCAGTGATTACTGGAATTGTAATTGCTTCCGATTCTCATTAGCAGAGTTTATTAACAGAGACAGGCATGCCAGATGTGGAAATTTTAGAAATACACATTGGAAAACTGACAACGGGATACCAGCTAGTGTCGAATAGACACTCTGCAGCAAAATATGACATATACTAATAAACGGCTTATAAATGGAAATAAGTTTTGGAAATATGGCATTCCTTATTATAATCACGTACGAAGTTTTTAAGCATGGAAAATACACCACTAAAGCCAAAAAGAAAAGATAAGTCTTAGTAAAACTGCTCAGTCTATGTGTTGTATCCCAAACAGCAAAGCAGATTGTAAGAGGGTGTAACTTCTACCTTGTGAGAAAAATACAGACAGAACAAAGAGCTTCCATGGACAATCAGACGCTATGTAGTCTTCTATGTGCTAAAATAAACTGTAAAGAGGAATGCTATCAAGTGAAACCTTCTAAGGACACTCTAAAACTAACTAAATCAGCAGCTTACAATTACAATAAAGAACATTTAAGTGTATCATTTGTTATTTCTTAGTTTTCAGTATAAACTAAAAGAACGCGCGATGACTTTTTACTATCAAAAAAGGTCGTCGCACGTTTTCTCCCCCAAAAAATATTTGGAATGTTGACAGGTATGATTAAGTAATGTGTATATGTTTAAAAAATTAATGTGTTTTTAAAGACTAAGAAAATAATGTATGAAGAAATCAATGCTTGCTGGAAAAAGGGACAATAGCCATACTGTAGTTATGTCAATATTTGTTGAATTCCCATTTTCGTGAAATTCATTATTAAGTTGATCTACGAAATAAAATGTGCATTGAAATACAGTTTTTAGTAAAGTACATGTATTGTACAGATAGGATCAGTGCATGGTCACAAATTTATGCATCGTTGGGATTCTGATATCAATTACCAAATTCATAACATCTAAAGAAGATTTGTTCCTGTGTGTATTATTAATCATTTTCATTAAAAGGTTTTGAGGATACAAGTTTTACAAGACCTGCACCAGTTGTTCTTTTGCCATGGTCATCAGAACCAAAACTCCTACTGCGAGGACATAATAATCTTTGTAAGATTTATTTACATATAATTTTTCTTTCTTTCTTTCTTTCTTTCTTTCTTTCTTTCTTTCTTTCTTTCTTTCTTTCTTTCTTTCTACATTAAACTATATTTTTTAACACTGAAGCTGACATGATTTTAAAAGAAAAATACTTCATAGGGTACACCCAGAATAGACATTTTTATATCAAGAGAGAAGGAGGTAGTAAATCTGGAGGTAGATACAATGACAGTGAGAGTTTAAAAGAGGTAAGTTCTACATTCAAATTTGCTAGCTCTCTAATCAAAATACTGTATACAGGGAAATATAGGCCTCCATTTTATATTCGCCCCTCGTTGCTAACAGGTAAATTTAGGACTGGGTGAATTCTGATGTCTTCAATTAATTTTCTTTAAACACAACTGTGTCTGTACAAATTCAAGACGGGGGGAAACTGTTTGCAAGTGTAGAGGGGCGAAAATAACCCTGTATACAGTAATTATCTTTCAGTACTATTACCGGTAAACACAATTATCAGCTCAAAGGATTCAGTTTAATGAAAATATTGTGTTAGTTTTTTGTCTGTTCTCCATGCTGTTCATTGTTTTGTAATTGTAATTCATATCATAAACAACATTTATATTTTTTTGATAGATTAAGAAGACTGTGGAAAATCAACAGCTTCTTCTGAAGGTCAGTCAGAAATTCTTTTATCTTAAAAGTTGAACTTTAATTTTGTTCAAACCCATGCTTGATCAAAAGAGAAGTTAGTTAGTCTACTTTTGAATACAGACAAACTTGTATTAAGCAGTCACCTGCGGGAGGCACCTTAACAGAGGTGACCTTTGAATAGACACTTGTCAATTTGCCAACATCAAATACCTTATTAAAACAATTATCACAATAAAACAATAATGTATCAAAATTATAGATAAAGAAATTGATTTAATGTTTTTTATTGTATCTATTGTATTTACAAATAAGTATAAATACATAACAATGCATTGTGCATGTAATTTTTTATATTTTACTAAATTATTGAAAAAAGTCATTACGTGGTAAAACCTTGTCGCTGACGTTTTCACAATTATAACACTATTTTCATGTGTACCGGTATATAGAAAACAAACACTTTTAATACAAATCAACTATTAAGTTTTTAACTGACCGTATCTGAACTCAAAATCATATCATTAAATCAAGCAATTTTCTCTTGCCTAGCCGCGGACATTTTTGACACCTGTTTCATTCATGTCTATAAAACAAACATTGTTAATACATGTTTAAACAATTCACTTGATTCCCATTCATATCTGATCTGCCAGTTATGTATTATAAATACATCTATTAATTTGGTTTCTCTCGCCTCAAGTGTATTATTGTTTTCATTTATTACCCGACATTCGGAAGTCATGTTTAAAATCCCCGGGTGTAAATCATGTGACCGGCCAAAATGGCGGTCTAATGCATGTCGACTGTACAGCTTCGGATCAAAATACAATGACTGCTGACTGCATTAGACAGGTGACCGCTCTTTAGAAGGCAATTATATAGGATTTTTCATCGGGAGGAAATAAAATGACCGCTTATGAAAGGTGACTGCTTAATAGGGGTGGCAGCTGCAGCAGTTTTGACTGTATTGACAATGAAGAGGTTTTTACCTTGTATATAATTTCATGTGTTGATAAATTGGTGTAATAAAGCACTGGTGAGAAATGGTTCTTAGCAAAAATTGCTAGTAATGAATTCTGGAACAGTTTTATAGCATGGTGTTGAATTAGCATGCAATTTTTGTAAAGAAAAATGTTCAAAATAAATTAACAGTGTCATTACAAAGTGTTTACCATAAATGTATTGTTTACAACAATCCCTGTTTAATTTATTGACAGGAACTGTTTAATCAGAACTCGCGCCAAGTCTCTCAGCAAAGCAAGCAAGTACTGAACAAGGCTCAGATACAGAGTCTGGAGGAGAAGTACCAGACTTTGACTGCCCAGGTCAAGACACTGAGTACCAACAAAAAGTCCAAGCTGAGTAACGTGATCCAGATCCTGAGCTACGCTGCGGCCATCATAGTGCTCACCATCATCATCACTAGGATGATGGGCTCCAGTAAGTTATCGAGCCTCCTTAATATATTTATGTGAGAGAGAGTGAGAGAGAGAGAGAGAGAGAGGAGAGAGAAAGAGAGAGACAGACAGAGAGACAGACAGAGGACAGAGAGAGAGACAGAGGACAGAGAGAGACAAGGAGACAGACAGAGGACAGAGAGAGAGACAGAGGACAGAGAGAGAGACAAGGAGACAGACAGAGGAGAGAGAGAGAGAGAGAGAGAGAGAGAGAGAGAGAGACTGTGGAATTACCAGAATCATGCATTGGGTATATTGAGCCTCCTTGATACGGAGAAAGAGAGAGAAAGAGATGATATTATATATGATCCACATTTGCTTTAATCAGCTGTTTTTTAATAACTTGACAGATCTGATGCCAAACAACAACAAGATGTTTACTGTGTTCACAAAGGACATGATCAAGGAAAAGTTCAATGATGTCCATGGAGTAAGTACATTCTTTTTGATGTTGAATGCTGTTAAAATCTTTTTTAAGGGAGGGTACTGATAAAATAGCTAAATAATCTTTGCAGATTTTAAAGTCTTAATACTATTTAATTTTGATTGAATTAAACTCTGTGTAAATAAATCAAAAGTTCAGCCCTTGAGAATGTTTATTCTTAAGATTTGATACAAAATGGTGAAATTGATAAATTAAGTACTCAGACACACAAATAAAGTATTTATAGCAATACCTCTGGATCTATGTAAAAAAAAAATAAACCATAAGGCCATTCTTAGAAAAGCGTTTGTTTGGAATTGTCGCCTGCAGGTTTGTAAACCCAGAAAGGAAGGAAGTTTAAATTAATTTTAAAATTAAATTAAAAATTGGTAAAAATAATAATATCCAAATAGGGAAAAAGTTCTTTATTTTTTGCTTATAGAATTTAATCAGTTGGGGTATTTTTTAATGAGGCGGGATGCAATCCCAAACAAATAATAATTTTATTTTGGCTCAAGATTACTCAAATTATCACTGTAACTGTTCCCATAGATGGATGAAGCCAAAGAAGACATGGTAGATGTTGTCAAGTTCCTGCAGAATCCAGAGGCATTCGAGCAAGTTGGAGCCAAGATCCCAAAAGGTTAGGAGAAGGTCATTGTAAATATAGAAAGGTCAAGGTCACAAACAGGTTAGATCAATGTAAATACCAGTATACATTCAAGTACATTCTAGGTCATGGTGATTGTAAAGCTAAAAGGAGACTACAAAGGGCTTGGTGATTTATATAAATGTTAATGCCATTGAATTGGATAGTGTCATAGTACATGTGATAGCTTATCTCAGATTCGTGCATTGGTCAACAAATTGTTTTGATATGTCTTCAAGATGTATTAGCTCTACACCTTAAGGCTGAACACCGCTCGTAAATAGGCACTGTCCGCCATATTTCTCTTTAATCACTGCTGTCCCTACAACCCTTATATAAGGGACAGACCTCTAAACAGTTCAAAGTACTTCGCTGTAGAGGTCTCACCTGACTGTGTGGACGTACATTTTGCCTCGCCGTGTTACCCGTTCGCGATGAAATTATCAAATTTTACACACTTTTTGAAGCCAGGAGAATACTAACATCAAATAAATTGGTCAATGCATTATTTACGAACAGAAAATAAACATTAGATAAGAAAAAAATGCATAAAATCTAAAGACCACGAAAGGAATACTACATGTCGGCCACGAGGTTCAGGTGTGCAATCGGGTGTAACGAAATCGAAGGGTTTATAAACCAGGTATCTGTGTGCCTATTTACGAGCGGTGTTCAGCTTTAAGTTAGACTCTTTCTAATGTTTTGAGGTCCTTCTATAAAATGTTACATCTTTATTTAAAAATTTGTTATGTGTTGTAGGAATCCTGTTGGAAGGTCCCCCTGGAGTTGGGAAAACCATGTTAGCCAGGGCTGTAGCAGGTAGACCTCAGATTGGTGTAAATTTGGTTAAAAAAGACAATTTCTTTTTTCAATAAGTAAAAGGGCAAAAGTTAATATTAAATCAAAATAAAATGAAATTAAAGATATTTTTTTTTCTAAACCTTTGCAAAAAAGAATTTATATGTGCTTGGCATGGGAATAACTTCCTGTGATATAGGCGTTAATACAATGATTTTATCATTCTGTTCTCAGGAGAAGCTGGGGTGCCATTTATTTCTGCTTCTGGCTCCGAATTTGATGAAATTTTCGTTGGAGTAGGTGCCAAGCGAGTGAGAGAACTTTTCAGTAAGTAGCATCATATAATACATTTCTGAATTAGCGAACTATCTTATTAATTTAATTACATCAATATTAGACTCATAAATCCATCATTTTGCTCAACAATTATGATAATCTTAATATTTACTTATATTACTATGAGGCTCATTCATACATCATTCTATTATTCCATCCATTAATTCATCCTCCCATGCAAATATCATTAATCTTATCCATCTGTCAATCAATTGAATATTCATTATGTAATTTACCCATCCATTATTCAATTTAATCACACATCCATTCACCCATAATTCCTGCTTCTATTCATTTCAACCAATTTGTCTAGCATTCCATCGATTATCCATCATTTCTTTTTTCCAGTTTATTCATTAATCCAGTGTTTTCAGTTTTTGTTTGGTATTCTCAATCAATAAGTTTCCTTTGTGACCCTCAGATACTGCTAGACATCTTGTGTTTGGTATTCTCAATCAATAAGTTTCCTTTGTGACCCTCAGATACTGCTAGACATCTTGTGTTTGGTATTCTCAATCAATAAGTTTCCTTTGTGACCCTCAGATACTGCTAGACATCTTGTGTTTGGTATTCTCAATCAATAAGTTTCCTTTGTGACCCTCAGATACTGCTAGACATCTTGTGTTTGGTATTCTCAATCAATAAGTTTCCTTTGTGACCCACAGATACTGCTAGACATCTTGCCCCCTGTATTGTATTCATCGATGAGATTGACAGTCTGGCCTCTAAGAGGTCGTACGGACCATACTCTCCCCCGGCCTCCAATCAAAGCATCAACCAGCTACTGACTGAGCTTGATGGGTAAGTACTACAGTCGGTTCAAGCATATCTTTTACAACATACACCATAGCATAGCATAGCATTGCAATCTCATAGCATAGCATTGAAATCTCATAGCATAGCATTGGAATATCATACCATAGCATACAATCTCATAGAATCGCATTCGTCATATCATACCATAGCATAGCATACGACATTGTTTTAACTCGGTTTTAAATGTTTTTAAATGTTTTTTATTTTAAAAAATAAGTGATTACATAATAGATTTGTGGTAAACTTTGGTTTCTTATTATTTAATTCGAAATGTGTGGAACTCTTCTGTGTATGGAGGCGTTTTTGTTCAAATCTCATTGCATACCATAGCATAGCATAGCATACCATATCATTAAGCCCTTCATTTCAATTTCTCATAGCATAGCATACAAATCTCATAGCATATCATACAAATCTCATAGCATATCATTAAAATCGCATACCATAGCATAGCATACATTTGTAAAAGATATGCATGAAATGACTGTATACATGTACATAAACAGTAGATTGGTTGGTACTTGTTTGTAAACAGTAGATTGGTAGATTGCCTCTAATTAACGTTGTGAGGTAAAGTCATTTTTTTGTCAGAATAAGGAATCTTTCAACTCATATGGGGAGATAAATTTTCTTTAAAAAATGAAATTTGTCTGTCAAAAGAAAACTTTATATTTAATGATACGTAATGCTAGCTTGCTGTAGCAGACAGGTTTTAGTGCCAATATTTATGAAATTGCTAAATAAATGTGGACTATTGATTTATCATTATAAGTTTTGAAATTTCTTCACAGGTTTCAGAAAACAAATGGAATCATTTTGATTGCTGCCACAAACAGAAAAGATGTTCTTGATCCGTAAGTCATCTAGAGTGCTTTAAACATGTAATAATGAATTAATGCTTACAGGGAAGTCATTTTCACCCCCCTGTGACTTGATAACATGTTTTAAATTTAACAGATATAATGAATTACGTTTATAAAGAAGCATAATTGCCCGTCCCTTGTACTTCGTTATAACTGTGTTTTACTGTACTTCACATCCTAAATAAACATCTGGTGTTATTAGAAACCTGTTTGATTTTCCTTTAAGGTATATATTTTGTATCAATATCTTTCTTTACAGTGCCATATTACGACCAGGACGCTTAGACTTACACATATCTGTAGACAAACCAGACTTACAGGGGCGAGAAAAAATATTCAAGCAATATCTAAGCAAAGTGAAGAGAGATTCAGGTAAGTAATATGTAAGGTACTTTACGTTATTAATTACTTATAAAGGTAGTGGCCTTTTTTGGATACTTAATCAAAAAGCTTAATTGTTAGTTCAGTAAAGTGCAACAAATAACATACCCATGAGCCCCTTTAAAATTTGACAGTTCATAAAAGTTATTTCTTTCTTCTCCCATGAATTAAATGAGGCTGGTTGGTCAATAAATTAACTATGATCTTGTTAAATTTCAGATATTATTATTTTAGCTTTAAACTATTATTTAGTAAAAATAAATACCCAAATCTAAATTTTGAATATTTTCCTGTATCTTTATATGGAACTCTTTTCTTAAAGGAGATTAATATATTCTAAAAATGGCCACTTTAATCAATGATTTGATTCTTTTTCAGATATCAACATTACCCATGCAGCTCTGAAGACTATTGGACTCACAGGTAGGGAACAGTTCTAATTTGGTGTATTTATAAAGTTCCATGTTTGGATGGAAATTTTGATGTAATGTTTTCTTAGACAACAATTTAGCATTTCTGCCTTATCTTCAGTATTTTAAAATGTTTTATGACAATTTGTAAGAATTGCTCTATTTTTAGACAAAAAATGAGGTTATTTTTATGTAATGTTTCATTGATTTAGAAATAGAAATTTCTAACTTTGAGAAATGGAAATATCTGAATAATGATCTGTTTTTGGGATGTTATAGAAATTACCTCAGAGGGACCATCAGTTTTTGGAGCGTTGAGGATCAATTTTTGAGTATCGTTTGATTCGTTTCATAATGTTCCATTTTACTGGATGTTTTAGGAGCAGACATCAGCACTGTTGTGAACCAGGCGGCCCTGAAAGCGGCCAATGAGGGAGCCGACTGTGTCAACATGGGACACATAGAGTACGCCATAGACAAACTCCTCATGGGTATGTTCTTCTCATGTATATGTAATAAGGTTAAACTCAACAATAACAGGCTCACCATCAATTACGCTTCACTACATCTTGCCACACACACTGGTAATTCGGGGTTTTTGAAAGGCCCGGAAAACCAACGTTTGTTTCTCATACCAAGAATTTTATTTGGAAAAATTATTTGAGCAGATACGTTTTAGTTTTTTAAGCTCTGCAAGTCATTGCAATCACTTGTATACCAACAGGAGCAGAGAAAAAGACTCGAACACCCGATGAGGAGGTGAACTGGACCACGGCCATTCATGAAGCCGGCCACACCATTATAGGGATGGAAACGCCCACCCTTCAGAAACATGTGTACAAAGTCACCATCAAAAGTCGCAACCAGAGCCTGGGACACGTAAGTTTAATACTTGTTTACAAGTTTCTTGTTTTTGTAGTTACACCAGGTATTCACAAAGGACAGAGTATGGGTGGTTCTCCAAACTTCAGTGTTTAACTTGCTAACGTTGACTGTCTCTTGTTACCAATATCAATTCAAGATACAATTGAATATGAGTGTATCCTCATTCCTTAGAATATAACTGGCTAACAATGTTTGTTTCTGTTTCAGACCTTGTATCCACACAAAACAGAGAACTAAAACTTTGTATCCCTGATCTTTAGTAACTGTTTATAACTTATTAATATATATGTTTCTTGTTTCTGCTATTTCAGACCCAGTATCTACACAAGACAGAACTGTATGACATGAGTAAGGCCCAGCTCCTGGCCGAGTTAGACGTGTGTATGGGAGGGAGAGTGGCGGAGGAGATAGTGTTCGGAACCAACAAAGTGACCACAGGTTGGTCTATTTACTTCTTAGACACAGCAAGCTTTGTACTAGGCTACAATTTACATGTGTATAACAAATCCTGAAGTACAGTTAAATGTTGATACCTCAAATATCATAGATATGTTCAAATGAGTTGGAATTCCCAACAAATGTGATCATTTCTTGACGTAATTTAATTCCATAAACATAATATACTTAATAAATAAGATAAGTGCCTTTAAAAAATCTCAGCCCTACAAACTTCTAGATAACAAAGTTTGAAACTCTTTAACATATAGTTGGTGTATTGTAGGACAAATAATGTTTGTCCTGTTTTTGAAACCATATACATTGTCAATAACAGGGACTGTTGTTCAATTACTTGTATGATAAAAATTAATTGTGTGTTTTTTAGGGGCGCACAGTGATTTAAAGAGAGCCACAAGCTTAGCCAAGGAGATGGTGATGAGTTACGGAATGGCCGACTCGGTAAGTTCACTGACAAAATGAGATCAGCTCTATTTCATGGACACTGCAGCATCAAAGGCCTGTTGATCATAGCAGGTGCATGCTATTTTGTAGTATATAGTGATAGAGAATTTTAGCAAGTGCTCACAATTGCCTGCTCTGCTAAATAGGCCCCAGGTGAAATGTTGCTGTTTTGTCCTTGATTAATTTATTTTTCCAAAATAATTCACTGTACTGTTTTATTCCTTTTTTGCAAATCTTGCAATAAAAACAAAATACCTGCATGCCTTATAAAAATGTCATTGACAAATTGTTTGCTACTAATTGAAACTAATTAAAATAATATCTACATTTTTGACATATTTCTCTCAATGGCGCTTTCAATTCAAAGAAATCAGAATGAATCATATGTCTAATAAGTTTACTGATAATATCAAAATTTCATTTAATCAACTTTAGCAATACGTGTACAATTGTGTTTGGTACTAGATTGACTGAAAGTATGAGTAATCTTTCTTGGAACAGTTGTAGGGGCTTGGCTTGAAAAATAATTATCATCCAGTAGATGATACATGTATCACCGTTTATAACAGGGTTCTGTTTTCTTCAGATTGGGGCGCGTGTATACAGTGAAAGTGACCTACAGACACTCAGTTCTCACATGAAGAAAGAAATTGATGACGAGATCAACAGAATTCTGGAGGTAAGGACCTTCTGATGCATAAAAATAAATAGATTTGTGAAGATATACTCACGCTCATTTGGCAGTAATAGGAAATGAAAAAAGAATGATTTTTCACTGTGGCAATTGATTGTTAATATTTCTCAACTATACATTCTTTTACTTTTGCTAAACACATTTTAGCTAGGGTTAAAAAAAACTAGCATTACAGTTTAAACGATTTTCTTCTTCCAATTGTTATGTCACAGTTTTAAAGTATTTAATGATTATTTTAAACATAATATAATTGTTTTAATGGCCTACCAATTTGTTTTCAAGTATTTATTTTTTCAATTTGCAGGAATCATACAACAGAACAAAAAAAGTGCTGATAAAGAATAAAGAAAAGGTGACAAAGCTAGCAGAAGGACTGATGAAGTACGAGACTCTGGACATGGAGGAAATCAAACTGATTGTCGAAGGAAAGGAAGTTGTAAGGACATGACCAATGCATTCTGGGATAGGATAAGAAGAAATATTTTTTAATACCTGGTGATGATGTCCTCTCACTGAAAGACATATGTGGGAGAATTTTTTTATTTTGGATGTTGCGATTCCTTGCAAAGACATTGAATGATATGGTTTGGGGGATTCACCCCATGCAGATCAAATTGCAAAGTTCATAGATATATTGACAATGGGACTTGCAAAAAAAAATGTTGTTAATTTGTTTTTTAAGTTAATGAAAATTAAGCGAATAATAAAATTATTTTCAAAATGAAGTCCTCGTTGAAATATAGCTACTAGTCAGTTGTGATGTAGTTGTGAAAATGTTTCCAAATATGTGTCTCGTTACATTTTCATTTTAATATGGGTGAATCATGTTTGATTATCTTTACAAGTGCACAAGTGTAGAGAAGTTTATGACTGGAAATAATGCTCTAGACTAAGTATGAAAATATTCAATATCTTTCATATTTTCAATTTCAAGGATTTGTCAATCTGCTAATTGTCTGTTTAAGAGAGGTCTAGCCACACTGGGATGCCAGTTTATCAAATTAAAAAAAAAAGTTTGATCAATTCAAGGATATTTCATCTTTTCGTTGATTTTTTTTAAAAGCATAATGGTTTACATTTTTGGTTTGAAATAAGACATAATTAGCCCATTCTTGGTTTGTGTAAATCTGTGTTTACTGTAAACTTTGAGTTATTTACTTCCAAACCATTATGATCATGGTTTAAATACATGTGAAACATGTAAACCAAACTTTTCATTTATAATGTAATACTGAAAGTTTTTAAAATTATTTTGTATTATCTGACATGCAAAGTAAATTCTTGGCCAAGGATAGATTTTCATCAATGTCAAATTTTCTTAAAATTCTAAATGTAAAGGAAAAAAAAGAAAAAAGGAAAAACAATTAAACATTTTAATTGTTGAATAGATTATGTAATATGTAAATTTATTAATGAACATATGTAATGTGGTAACATGCACATGTAGGTTTCCTCACATACAATCATATATCTTGCTTACTTTGATCATGGATTCTTCATAGTATAAATTAACATGTGGCTTTTTGTTACAGAATCATTTTAACTACTTGTTACTGTGCATGTATTGTTGGAAGAAATAAAGGAATTGAAAACCCAACTCTTCTGTGATTTGTTTACTTAGTTAAGAAATACATGTACTGTATACAGGGAAATATTCGCCCACATTTATTTTCGCTCTATTCATCGCCATGGTCAGGAGGAAAATATAAAATCTCAAATAAAACTCTTTTAGCACAAAATTTAATGTGGCTGGCAAATTCAAGATAGGGTGAAACTGTAAGTATAGAAGGGCGAAAATAACACTGAGCAAACATTACATATTCAGTATGTAAATACTGCTGTTTTATCAATATTTGCTGGTATACATTTTCGCGGTTTATGTGAATATTATAGTTTCAAGCCTTGAATACTTGTGTCCTGTTATCCTATTAATACAATATAATACATGCTTGATATAAGACATTGTATTTCAATAAACATATTTCGTTGTTCTATTCAGCAATGAAATCTAGTTTCAAACGAATAATTATGAAATCATAGAACATACTTGTTTTAAGTTCACCTGAGCTAAAAG
This sequence comes from Magallana angulata, assembly GCF_025612915.1. Lineage (NCBI taxonomy): Eukaryota > Metazoa > Mollusca > Bivalvia > Ostreida > Ostreidae > Magallana > Magallana angulata. The sequence continues at coordinate 20,518,793 of NC_069112.1, forward strand.
CTTGAGTGAGCTTTTCTGATCTTTTTTATTACAGCGTCTGTCCGTCCGTCTGTCTGTGCGTAATTTTTTTTAATTTTCGACTTCTACAGAACCACTGAGCTGATTTCAACCAAACTTGGCACAAAGCATCCTTAGATAAAGGGGATTCATATCCATAGATATATATTGTCATTTTAAAGTCAGATGGCCTCATCTTCAACATCAAATATCAGAAAATTAAGAACTGTCTTCTATAAACTAGGTTCAAAAGTTCAAGAAGAGTATGTCGGTTTAGTTAGACCGGTTTACCCTTTTCGGTTTATAAATCGTACACTGCCCTGATCAAGTTTATTCTCGTATGAATAACATGCATATATTGGATGCATTGAGCACAAATAATTGGACTGGATATTAACACAAACAATCGGAAGTACAGCCATATTTACGTAAGGTGTGTATGAAACGAAACTTACAATGCGATATAAAATCAAAGTACTGTATTTTATTGTATGATAATGGCATTTCCTATCAGGCTATTTGCAAAAGATTCAAAGGATAACTGAAGATTTGAAAAAGATAAAATAAAAATCTGGTCAAAATACGTTATATAAAAACATGTAATATTATAAAATTATTTTAAATGTTTAATTGACAACTTGTGGAATCTTTAATATACGTTGACTCCATTTTCGTGATATTCTTGGGTTGTCCTCTCTCATGCAAGAGTTTTCTTTCTCGACAGAAACAAATTTAGACTTATCTTTCTAATCGAAACTGAAAACCGTGACTTAAATATAATTTTTTTCACAAATGTAATACAGCGGTGTATCACACCATATGTCATTCCATCTCCCATCGTTCGTTAAATGAATGCAGTTTTCACCATCTCGTCCGTTCGGTTCTCCGATGTACCAGTTAGTAAAGCTTATTAGCGAGTTCGTATGGTCCCATAAATATCCTCCCTCTGTGCTTCTGTCGTTACCCCCTGTCCATGCGGTGCAACTAAGGTAAATGTTGCTGTCACAACTGTCTGTCAAAGAAAGATACAACAGTTTCCATCATTGGTTCATTTAGGAATACTTACGTTTACAAGTATGTTTCTGTATACTGTGTATATACCTATAGAATAGCAAGGCAGTTTAATTTCTTTGTATTTCATCTTTCCTCATATGAACCTATAGCATAGTAAAAACGTTTATTGCTGTATATTTACATATGCAAATGTTATTCCTTATATAAGCCTATAAAATAGCAAAGACGTTCAATAATTTTTCTGAAATTTTTAATGACATCACAATGACTACTGCACTCGCTAATTGTTTATAACGTTTATACGTAATTAATAATTCTAGGCAGTTTGCTTTTCTCATAAGTAAATAAAGTTATGAACAGCAATGCTAAAAAGTTCACCGAGATATGAACTTGATTGGTAAATCATCTCTTTTGAAAAACCCTTCCGATTTCACAGGAATTGATCACGTGACTAACTAAGTTCCTATTCCAACTAACTTGATAACAGGATGTTCATTGCTTATTTCAGCTTTTTGAATTAGGAAATAAATAGCAATTTAAAAGGTTCACCGGGACATGAAGTCGGTTGGTCACATGATCGAATCCTGTGAAACCCGAAGGGCTTCTCAGTAGGTTTGATCACGTACCAACCAACTTCATATCCCTTTGAACTTTTTAATATTAATGTTTATTACTTATATTTACGTTTGAAAAGGACAAATCGTTCAGAATTATTAAAAATACCGAGATTTTATGTTTAAAATAATCCAAGCGAAAAGCGATAAGCGCGTGCTATGATCATTGTGACGTCACGAAAAAAATCATTTAAGAAATAAAGTTTTAAAACATCAATTTAAAAAGTTCACCGGGATATGAACTTGGTTGGTCACGTGATCAAATCCTGTGAAGCCCGAAGAGTAGTCAGGTTCCCGAGACCCCTCTGTTTTTATAATTGTACATTTGGACGATTTTTAATAAAAATACAATTACCTTTTTTTTTTTACCATAAAATTTCCAAGATAACTTCATTCACATATTGTCATTTTTCCTCTAAAAATTTCACAGGAACTAAAACAGTTTACGGAGAATGTTGACATCTTTTCTCCATTCGGAAGTCACTCGGAATACCTCGCATAATTTTTCATCGTTTTCATCCGACCTTAATTATAGCTGATGCAATGCAAAATCCCCGTGGACTTTCTATTTTTAGCCGTGTATTGAAACATGAAAATCCAGAGGGGACGATTCAAAAGAGAAATCTTGGGAATTTTTCATACTATTAAATGAACATCGTCTGAATTAAGAAGTATTTATACTTTTATAGATATCGAATAATTAAAGAAAATATTCGGCAAAAATGTTTTCGGACAGACTTTAACTGAGTTCTTACTTGAGTTCCAGCTGAAATCGGCTCTCGAGGTGTTTTTCCGAGCTTTGCCGAAAACGTCCGAAAAGTTGCTATAGGAACGTAATAGTTCAAAACTTTTCATCGATGACGCAATGCTAGGACGCAAGTGGGCTTTTTGCATAACCACACGAAATGAAACTCAAAAATATCAAGAATTTAATATTCAATTGAACTATTGATGAAAATTATGTAAACATTAATACGAAAGTCTTTGAATATGATCAAATTTTGATCACGTCTGACCGTATTTGATCACCTCATTATACACAAAGAATTTTTTCTTAATGATATAATTTATACACCTGTATAAATCCGTGCTGAACTATAACTGTTCATATAATGAAAGGTGGCCGATCCCGCAAATAGTGTCACTCATAAAATGAGTTGAGCAACGTCAATTTTAAAATAATATTAGAGGCAAACCACCCAACCCAAAAATGACGCAAACACGCAAAAAGTATGTATTCATTTAAAAATACATATAATCGTTTATAATAACCAAACTCACCGAATACAAATAGCCATCTACTACCCCCCCCCCCCCTCCATCTGCGAGATATCAAACAAATAACAATTACCTTTCATGAGAAATGAAGCAGCCAGCCAATCGGATTCCTCTTTACTGTTGATCTCCACAAGGTAAGAGCACAGCTTCTGACACTCCAACTGTTATAATATAATCATAAGTATTATTTTAGAATAAATTAAAAAAAAAATGAATATTACAAAAACTGAAAATTAATTTTCCACCTTATAACCAATGTGTACATCGTATTTATGTCTGTACTACATCTACATGTATAAACAGTGTTATTTTAAACAGAATCTCATAGGCCCAAGCTATACTGCTATAATTTTTTTTCTTTGCTCATGCAAGTTAAGAAATGCACATTAATTACATTAATGTGTTCGCTGATTTGCTTTAAATAAATATTAATAATAAAAAACAAACAAACAAACAAAAACCCAAAATACATAAAAAAACAACCTAAATTTAAAAAAAAACAAAACAAAAACCAACATTATTTTAATCAAACTTTTGTTTTAGTCCTCCTTTCCATATTACCTTGGCTTCTTCCCACGTGGCATTTTTTTCTACATGATAATAATAATGTCCCATGTACTCTATCCAGTTCAAATCTGTAATGAATTACCATTAACATCTAAATCTGCACTGATAAGCTGTACAACTTAAAGTTAATAAAGAACTGAACTGAAAATCAAAATTTAAATGTGTAACAACTTATATGGTAAGTATTAAACTTTTAATTCGGTATTTAATTACCATGGACACTAATTTAAAATTATAAATCGCTAATTAATTACCTTAGACATAAATCTAAACATCTCATTCGGAAAATAAAATCATACCGTAAACCAAAGTCAGTGAAGCTTTTGTCGGTCTTTTACAACATTCAGATTATTTTCATTAAGTTTTTTTTTGTTGAAAATCTAAATTTAAAAATTAATAATGTTAAGGAATGCATGATCGTATTAAGCAAAAAAAAACATTGATAATAAAACAAAACATGATCTTGCTAAATCTAAATCAAAGGCTCTCTTACTTAAATCAGTTTGTCTTTAACTAATTTTTAATCTAGAGTGAAAAATTGTCAGATGGCAGAATAATTTTTCATGTAACATAATTTCTACTGTTCTCGTTTTTAGCTATATGGAACGTGCGTCGTGAATAGACTTTTCACCTTACCGGAAACATTGATATAAAATCAATTTTAAAAAATGCGTTCCTTAAATCTGTGTCAGAAGGTAATTAAGTTGAATTCAGTTGAATAAAACCGCCGGCCAAATTACAGAACGAGTTTCGATGTAAATTCATTTCTTACCTTTCCGGAAACGGAGTAGTTGGTCATTTTTCGGACTCAAAAACTGATACGAGTAGCCTGGCTTGTTTACGCAATGGACTGCGTTGCACTGTTTGTTTGTTTTGTTGAATAGAAACTCTGTGCAATAGCTATCTTCTGTGCACAGCGTTCCGCATTGCAAAATACTGAAATCTGGATAAGGCACCGTTAATGGGTAGTTAGGCGCCTCGATGTCCACTACAGAGTAAGAAACACTTCTCTGCTTACAGAAAACTTCAAGAAATAGAGTGACGAAAACATAATGCCATGTTTGGAACATGTTTTCTTCTGCGTGTCCCTTTAACGTCTGTTTTTGAACAAGTCGTTGTGTGAATATTAAACTTAAAAAAACCCAACAAATTATCTCTATTTCATCATCAAATCCAATCAATACTTAAATGTGTCTCAATCGTGAACAGTATGAATGACTTTCAAATTAGGCAAATTAATATTTTAAAAGGGGTTTTGGTGAAAAATGAGTCTCTTTAAAACAACAATTGTATACAGCCTCTTTGGTTTGTTATTTTCTGCCCACGAAGTATTGTATTGTTGTATTGTATTGTCGGGTTGATAAATTATTTAGATGGCTCAGCTTAAAATATTTAATATGATATACAATGTATTGAAGGAATCAATCATTCTTTGCATTATTATGAGGTTTATTTGCGTGATCAAATCCAACAAAGCCCAAAGTATTGCAAATTTTGTTTTTGCTGGATTAAAAATCCCCTGTCATGCTGTCATCATGTCACGATTTATGCAACAATTACCCACGAATTGGTAAAAGTTAAAGCTGCTTGGTCCGATTTTATATCAAATTTTATGCACGTTTTTAAACGATGGCTATGCTTAGTATATGTATAATAATAGATATTGCAGTAGTTTTACCCGTCAATTATGCCAAATTACAATGAAGAAAAATGCGTACAAAATTTGCTAACAAAAGAAACGAAATTAAAAGGTACCGCGTTATTTCGCCTCATGTTAAATTTTACCCCTGACAACGAGGCGGGTATGGTTGTATTACGAATTTGACATCGCTTTAAATAAAGGTCGAAATGATCAGACAAATTACAAATAAACGTGTGTACGTTTTGTTCGCTAATATTTCCAAAGTCTGCTTTCATTACAATCGATGCATTATTAGCATGCGGGTTGAATAACCCCAATCATTCGGGGGAAGAAACCAAGCGGTTTCCTTTTCTAAACATTCCAGTGATGCATTTTGGTTTGTTTTTTTTCGTTTGCCCAAAGAGAAATTATTTTTGTTTACTTTGAATATTTCTGACTTTGAAAGGAGACTGATTCTGCTGGTGTTAATAGGAGAAAGTCCATAACTTTCTAAGATAAATGAGTTGTATGAAAAAAAATTTGATACTGTAATTACAAAAAAATCGGACCAAGCAGCTTTAAAAAATCGCCATTATTTGCCATGTCGGACTTGCAATAATTCTCAGACGGTACTTTTTCGAATCCAATACAACTTGACTACAATGTCCGCTCGACCATGTACGATGTTTGTGCGATAACAGGACGAATTGTGGTGATTCATGTACGAATTTCGACGATTAAGTAACGAACACTTTGAGATCTTCCTACGAGCAGATAAGATAGGAAACGATTTTTATACGATACGCTTACGAATGAGTACGAAACTGTACGATTGATACACGATATTTCCACGAATAGATACGCGTTTATATACAAATATGTAACTGCATGGTTTGTTAATTATAAAGTGATAATTATACAAATTAATAATTGCATTTTTGCGAAAAATACTTACCTGGAAATACTTTTTTAAATTTTATAACAAGACCATGCAGAGTAATATTCATATATATATATATATATATATATATATATATATATATATATATATATATATATAAACAAGTACATGTAGATGTAAAATTGTGGGTTAAGATTACCAACGAAAGCCACATTGTGATAATGTTTGCAACTGTGACTAAACTTGTTTTAATGATTTGCTGACGCTCGTTTATTTTTTTTTGTAGTTATAAACGAACAAGAAGATCGTTCGTGAGATTGTTATAGTTCATGAATGGTTTAATAATCATGAAAGCGGCAGCAGTAATGTGTGATTTATTCCATGAATAAGATTATCAATGAAAAACAAAAATCTTTTTTATAAGAATGAAATAATTACAAGTATATATAAAATTTCGAAAGACAACATTCTGTAAGTAACTTACATAGTTACTGGACGATGTATTTAGTGATCAAAAGAAGAATACTATTACAAAACACCGACTAGGCTCGTATTTTCGTACTAACTCGTAGTTCACTCGCACAACTCTTGTTTTGCAACCGCCCCCGATCGCCCGTTTTCGTATTGTATTCGCATCAATTCGAACTACATTCCCATTCACTCGAAGGACATTCGGGGGGATCTGAGAAACAATCGCATGAACTCAAAAATTACTCGGGGTCGATCGAAGAATATTCTTAGCAACGTAAGTACTACGAAGTTTCGCGAGTTTCCTAAGAATGTCGAAGATTAATTGCGACTGTATGCACAAGTGCAGAGCCCGAGTGTCGTGCAAAAGTCTACGAATATACTTAAATCAAAGTACTGGATATACTGATAGACGGAGGCATCATTTCGGAGGAAATTAAACTAATGACAATATATGTTTTTTAATCAAGAAAAAAACAGCGCGCTTACCGCTTATCATGTTAGATTATATTCGCAAAGCGGTTTAGTATTATGGCAATTTAAGGTCGCGAGGATATTTTTCAGGTTGACACCAGAGTTAGGTAAATAATATTAAAATGATTAGTGTTGTTCTCTTATTCAAACCTTATAAGTTTGTTACATTACTACTTAAAGGTGTTAATTATTTACCAAAAATGGAAGGAGGAAAATATTTTGCATCACAAAACAACATGGGAAACTGCACATGTTATTAAATGCATACAACTCGAATTACTCGAAAAATATTTATGTACACATTTCTTTTCTTGCATATATTTAGTTTAAGTCGATATTATTTCCTGTGTCTAGTGATTTGCAAACCCAAGGTAGAAAACGGCATGTCCAAGAAGTTTTCACACCGTTCAAGACAAAAGATAACCTATAAATTGCAAACTACTTCGTCTAACCGTACAACACCCCCCCCCCCCCCCTCCCTTTCTATCTTACAGAAGGGGTTTCTTGATTAACGAGTGTCGTCGATCCAGATATTCTCTTATTATGATCGTTATGAGAGAGAGAGAGAGAGAGAGAGAGAGAGAGAGAGAGAGAGAGAGAGAGAGAGAGAGAGAGAGAGAGAGAGAAAGAGAGAGAGAGAGAGAGAGTTTTAGGCGTATTTTACATTCATTTGAAATAACTAATTATTTGAAAAGGAGCCTTTTGTATACATATGTTGGGCTTACATTACCGTCACATCGCATGATGCTATCACCGCTATACCTGTAACCATAAGAATTCGTGGTGACTCAACTTTCATGGTTTTTGTGTATAACCTTCTCCCACGAATTTTCATCTTCCCCGAAATTATTTTTTTTTAACATTTGGTTTACTTACTGAAACTGTAAAACAACGCATCCACGAAATACACAAATCCACGAATAAGCAAAAAACCCATAATCCACGAAAATTGCCCTCCCGGAACTTAAATGACTCCACAATATACCGGTTGTATGTTATATACTTTTTCGCCTGATTATGACAACCGCAACTTCTCGGGCCTTTCCGGCAGGCTCGGAAAAACACCTCGGGCCTTTCCGGCAGGCTCGGAGTCTGCCGGAAGGCCCGAGAAGTTGCGACTGCTGATTATGATTGCCATATATTAAGAAGACTGGGTCATCAACCATTTGACCAGCCATATTAGATTCACATCGAATGACAAACAGGTCATAGTACTTTTCGCCTCAATATGATTGCGTTATGAAGGAAGCTGGGTGATTAACAAGTTAACCATTAGATTCATATGGACATTTTAGATATGAATTTTTAAGCTATAACCTATTATTTGTTGACGAATTTTTTGTTAACGTTTTTAATACTTCCTATGTCTCTATTCAGCGCTCATCTTCTTAAGAAAATCGATATAATAGTAATTTAAGAAATATGGTTATGACCTCTTGAATGAACAGAAAAAAATCGTATTTCATTGATAAAAGGTTGTCTTGCAAGTCCAATAAGTTGGCAGTGGCGAAAAAACAGAAAAGCAAATATTTGTCATTTCTTTATAGGTTGTCTTGCAGGTCTAATGAGTGGGCAGTGACGGGTATTGTTCGGTGTATTACAGTGGTGAATCATGCATGCTGTGTTCAGTGGTCGAGGTTTGTGAGTAGGGTTTGCACAGAATGCGTGATTAGCTAATTATTGATTGTCTAATCAGCAATATACACACAACAACACCTCTAACTTGGTTATAGTTTTAAAAAAAAGAAACTTTTAAAATATGGCCAAACTGATCATTGAGATAACAGCCAAAGCCATTGGAATAATTGTGTCTGCATTGTTTCTGTGACGCACTGTATTCACTTTTTGCTGTTTATTTTGTTATCGACATTGTTTTAAAAAATAAACAATCCTAAGGAAACATTTCTTCCAAAATGAGCAACGTCATTTCCATCTCCAACTCTCCAAAAGCTCTGAGCGAAATCCTATTTAGCGAAGGTCAAGGTCTTCGGTTGCAACCAGAGGCCAAGGTCAATTTTGGTTCAGTGTATACGGAGTGAATACGTAAACAATATTTGTACATGAAGTCATGCAAGAGTATTTAACCAAAATGAAAGTGACAGGGGAATTATAAGTTTTGTTATACTTTCATGTTAAATACTGAAATCTGATTGGTTAAGCCGCAGTTCGTAATCTGTTCTATTACCCTCAGCGTTAGCAACGCACTTAGCAACGGGTAACATTACGAATTGTTACATGCGCGAAAATCATGCGCGTACGGTTCGCCTTAGAATTTACGTTATTCCTATCTAAAAGCAGTGATGTTTTCTTTAAAATTAAGACATTCAGTATAACAAAATAAATAGTGCCTGTTTGGGAGGATAACAGTTGAAATTGACACCCCTCAAAAACCATTATCAACCTCCGCTTCGCGTCGGTTGACAATGGTTTTCTCGGGATGTCAATTTCAGCTGTTACCCTCACAAACAGGCACTATTTATATAATATACTGCATAGAAGTTGTATTAATTGCAATCCACAGGAATACCATATATACACAAGGATATTCATGGGGAGGAGGTGTTGTTTCAGAACCCCCTTTCATCGAAATTCAAATTTTACGTAGAAAAAGTACCGAAAATCGGCCTCCGTTGCAAAGGTAACATCAGCGCAGTATTAAAAAGACAACAATGAAAAATGCTAAATACTATATACACATTATTTATTTAATTTTTAAATTAAAGATAATGTAAAATCAAATGCCTAGATCTAGAGTCTTTGTCTAAGATTTCCAGTCCATCTTTTCCGAGTGTGCGCATGCCTCTCTTTTCTTTCTCTTTTTGACTGTTTTCATATCAATCAAACAAGAAGACACTACTGTTAAGATTTTTATTATGTTAAATAGATTTAGATTTTATTTGTCTTAATTAGATCGAATTTGTTTAACTGTGTAAAGCCTCTTGACATCTTCCACCGTGTTAGGTAATTCTTTCCCGGTTGTTTCGGGTATCCAAATCAACAGAATTGTCACCAAAACCGCACACGACCCAAACACGACAGGGGGCCCCCAAGGGAAACGCGATCCCTGTGAAAAAATAAATAAAACATAAAGGATGCATGAACAAAGTTAATTTTACGTTTCCTGTCACTTTCAAAATACCAAAACTACGAGGAAGGATTATAAACAAGAGCTTTGTTTCATTCATTAACTCTAACACAAATGCATTGAGTATGCAAGCTTCATGTAGACTAACTGTTGAATAACCTTTCCCGTCAGTAATTCAAACAATTCTATTGAGTTTTTTAATTAAAAAAGTTATCCATGTGCACCAACCAATTGATGCAGTATTTATTTACCAAAAAAGAAAAATTAAACAGGAAAAATAAAATAAAAACAAAGGGGGTGTTTGTTTTTTTTTTTTTTTGTTTTTTTTTTTAATTTTTGTTTGTTTGTTTTTAAATGAGAAAGTCTTTTAAAACTACGCGCACGGACGACGAAAAATTAATCAACTTTAGACAGCCTAAGATATAGTTACCAGCTAAGACAAATAACCCTTACATGTATAATCAATGAATTATTTAACCCTAACGGGCTTTTAAACAAATGCCAATAGCATCACTGTTGAAAATGTCTTGATTAATAACATTCTTTGACATTTTCCTACACAAAGAACAAGGATACACTCTTGCATTTAAATATCAGTTTTGACGTCATAAGTACATCTATGGTGTGTGTTATGATCACTCACCTACATGTGTATACAAACTGGATAGAGGAAATGCAGACTGATTAAGAACAATTCAACGAAATCGAAATCCAAAATAACTTTCTAAATAAGGATGACTTTTTTTGTAATTCCATGTATTTTTCTGTTATGTGATTCATTCAAAAAAAACCTCCAAAGAAAAAGAAATAAGGGAAACAAAAGCACCCCCCTCCAAAAACAAAACAAAAAACAAACAAACAAACAAAGCAAAGCAATAAAAAACAAAATCCACCCCCCCCCCAAAAAAAAAATAAATAAAAACCTAAATACCCCTCCCCCAACCCAAAAAAAACCCCAAAAACCAAACAAAAGCCGAAAGAAACAAAAATAAAAACAAAAAACAAAAAACAAGTTAACAACCCCCACCCACAAGAACAACAAAAAAAAGAAATTAAAAAAAAGCACCCCCGTCTTTAAAAAACATTTTTAAAAAAAATCCCCAAGAACAGAGAGAAAATTCAGATATATTGAAAACTTACGAACATGGTTGCGTAGGGTGAGATCATCCCCCCAACTCTCGCTGCTAGAGACGCCAACCCTAGCCCTCGCGCCCTGCAATGAAAATTCAACACACATATGCATGTATTTATGATTGTAAATGATATTTCATAAAAATGACTTAATAAAAGTATAATTATATGCTTATAAATCCTTAATGGCGATTTTCAAAAATGAACAATTTAAATTAAAATTCGTAATCAATAAACAGTATAAAGATATTTGTGCATCGTTACTTTATCAGTCGATGACCAATATGAAACTTTTTAGGTTGGTCAAGTATTGCACATTGTCTAAATATGCAATGTCATAAAAATATGCATTTCTTTTCTTTTTTATATTCGAAATGTATAAATCTAACATTAAACAACGTCGTCATATGTATATGACATAGGTGTGTTTTGTTTCAAAGAAGGCTAAATGGACTGAATTAAGGACTTCCTTAATATTAATCTTATTAAAACAAAAAAACTCTCTACACCCCCCCCCCCGGAAATTAAAAAAAAAATATCTTAACCTCAATTATCTGGGGGTATTTGGTTGCTTTTGCTTTATAAAAATGCACGTTATAAGGGCTAATATCATATCCAGCCTCGTTATGAATTTTGGTATGAACCTGATATTGGTGGGATAGATTTCCGGCGTAAATAAGCACGCGGCCATCCAAGCACCGGATATACCAAACTTTCCCGTAAAGCTTAGAGTCATTGCGAAACCTTTAATCATACCAGATTCTGAAAAAAAATATATGCAAAACAAATTGTTAGCCACCATACTGAAATATAAGAGTATATTTAAATTACAGGGACCCGTCTTGATCTGCATTAAGTTTAACTCTTTATATAGCTGCAGGTTTGTACAGCTCTTGGTCTGAGCTACCCTTTATACTATAAGACACACATTGAAAGTTAAACTCAAGTTGAGACGTTGATCAGCCATTATTCAACGTTTAGTTAACGTTAGGTTTCAACGTTGAAACCAAAAGCAAATCTCAAAGTTTATTCCACGTTGAAGACACAACTTATTTCTTACAAATTTTGGATCGACTTTTGTTTCTAAAAAGGACAACATACATAATCTAACACAAATTTATATGTAGTAAATGACAAATGACTTTGACTTAAACTTAATTTCAAGGTCATATTAACATTTTTCAACTAGATCTAAAACCATTTCAAATTTGCATTCACGAGAAGAATTCTGTCGTTAACAAAATGTTACATTTGCAGAGAGAGATAGAGAGAGAAAGAGAGAGAAAAGAGAGAGAGAAAAGAGAAAGAGAAAGACAGATTAATACACACCCCCTACAAAGGCGAGGACACCAGACAGAAGAAGAGATACCCCCGCCGTAGACAAAAACATTGCACATGTTTTTCTTCTTCCCCATCTGTAACGATAAAACACAAACTGTGTAGACAATGCAGTGTAACAATAAAACACACACTGTGTAGACAATGCAGTGTAACAATAGAACACACACTGTATAGACAATGCAGTGTAACAATAAAACACACACTGTGTAGACAATGCAGTGTAACAATAGAACACACACTGTGTAGACAATGCAGTGTAACAATAGAACATACACTGTGTAGACAATGCAGTGTAACAATAGAACACACACAATGTAGACAATGCAGTGTAACAATAGAACACAAACTGTGCAGACAATGCAGTGTAACAATAGAACACACACTGTATAGACAATGCAGTGTAACAATAGAACACACACTGTGTAGACAATGCAGTGTAACAATAGAACACACACAATGTACACAATGCAGTGTAACAATAGAACACACACTGTGTAGACAATGCAGTGTAACAATAGAACACAAACTGTGTAGACAATGCAGTGTAACAATAAAACACACACTGTGTAGACAATGCAGTGTAACAATAGAACACACACTGTGTAGACAATGCAGTGTAACAATAGAACACACACTGTGTAGACAATGCAGTGTAACAATAGAACACAAACTGTGTAGACAATGCAGTGTAACAATAAAACACACACTGTGTAGACAATGCAGTGTAACAATAGAACATACACTGTGTAGACAATGCAGTGTAACAATAGAACACACACTGTGTAGACAATGCAGTGTAACAATAGAACACACACTGTGTAGACAATGCAGTGTAACAATAGAACATACACTGTGTAGACAATGCAGTGTAACAATAGAACACACACTGTGTAGACAATGCAGTGTAACAATAAAACACACACTGTGTAGACAATGCAGTGTAACAATAGAACACACACAATGTAGACAATGCAGTGTAACAATAGAACACACACTGTGTAGACAATGCAGTGTAACAATAGAACACACACTGTGTAGACAATGCAGTGTAACAATAAAACACACACTGTGTAGACAATGCAGTGTAACAATAGAACACACACTGTGTAGACAATGCAGTGTAACAATAGAACATACACTGTGTAGACAATGCAGTGTAACAATAGAACACACACTGTGTAGACAATGCAGTGTAACAATAGAACACACACTGTGTAGACAATGCAGTGTAACAATAGAACATACACTGTGTAGACAATGCAGTGTAACAATAGAACACACACTGTGTAGACAATGCAGTGTAACAATAAAACACACACTGTGTAGACAATGCAGTGTAACAATAGAACACACACAATGTAGACAATGCAGTGTAACAATAGAACACACACAATGTAGACAATGCAGTGTAACAATAGAACATACACTGTGTAGACAATGCAGTGTAACAATAGAACACACACTGTGTAGACAATGCAGTGTAACAATAGAACACACACTGTGTAGACAATGCAGTGTAACAATAGAACATACACTGTGTAGACAATGCAGTGTAACAATAGAACACACACTGTGTAGACAATGCAGTGTAACAATAAAACACACACTGTGTAGACAATGCAGTGTAACAATAGAACACACACTGTGTAGACAATGCAGTGTAACAATAGAACATACACTGTGTAGACAATGCAGTGTAACAATAGAACATACACTGTGTAGACAATGCAGTGTAACAATATAACACACACTGTGTAGACAATGCAGTGTAACAATAAAACACACACTGTGTAGACAATGCAGTGTAACAATAGAACACACACTGTGTAGACAATGCAGTGTAACAATAGAACATACACTGTGTAGACATTGCATTGTAACAATAGAACACATACTGTAGAGACAATGCAGTGTAACAATAAAACACACATTGTGTAGACAATGCAGTGTAACAATAGAACATACACTGTGTAGACATTGCATTGTAACAATAGAACACACACTGTGTAGACAATGCAGTGTAACAATAAAACACACATTGTGTAGACAATGCAGTGTAACAATAAAACACACACAATGTAGACAATGCAGTGTAACAATAGAACACACATTGTGTAGACAATGCAGTGTAACAATAGAACACACACTGTGTAGACAATGCAGTGTAACAATAGAACATACACTGTGTAGACAATGCAGTGTAACAATGAAACACACATTGTGTAGACAATGCAGTGTAACAATGAAACACACATTGTGTAGACAATGCAGTGTAACAATAAAACACACACAATGTACACAATGCCGTGTAACAATAGAAAATACACTGTATAGACAATGCCGTGTAACAATAGAACACACACTGTGTAGACAATGCAGTGTAACAATAGAACATACACTGTGTAGACATTGCATTGTAACAATAGAACACACACTGTAGAGACAATGCAGTGTAACAATAGAGCACACACTGTGTAGTCAATGCAGTGCAAGAATAGAACATACACTGTGTAGACATTGCATTGTAACAGTAGAACACACACTGTGTTGACAATGCAGTGTAACAATAGAACATACACTGTGTATACATTGCATTGTAACAGTAGAACACACACTGTGTTGACAATGCAGTGTAACAATAGAACACACACTGTGTAGACAATCAATGCAGTGTGACAATAGAACACACACTGTGTAGACAATGCAGTGTAACAATAGAACATACACTGTGTAGACAATGCAGTGTATTTATAAAACACACTGTGTAGACAATGCGCTGTAACAATAGAACACACACTGTGTAGACAATGCAGTGTAACAATAGAACATACACTGCGTATACATTGCATTGTAACAATAGAACACACACTGTGTAGACAATGCAGTGTAACAATAGAACATGTACACACACTATGTAGACAATGCAGTGTGACAAAAGAACACACAGTTAGGTAAGAATATGCAACATTTAAAGATTGTCTAATACAATGATGTTGTTTTTTATATGATAGGTGTTCTAATAATCAATTTAAACCAATGAAGTAACTCATTACGCAAAACAATTGACACTAGGAAAATTGATTAAAACTTATTTCTTAATTTTTGTCTTTTACTTAATTATAAGCATAAATATAATATTGAATAAAGATGCCAATTGATTCTGTAATAATCAATAAGCTGCTTCTGTTAAACCAGAATTTAAGAAATAAGGTATCATTTTTGGATGTATATCGGGATATAAATACGGGTTGGTCACGTGATCAAATCTCATAAAGCTCGAGGGATGACAAAAATCGTATATGACGTATCCATAATGACCTTTGACCTACCTTGGAATTCAATGCGAATTCATTATGTCTGAACACTTGTGATGACCATGCAAATGCAAATTTCAATATTTTTATTTTACTATAAAAGGATCACAAACTACTAGTAATTTCTCGTATGTTTTAAACAACCTGAATCGTTTCATTATCACGCCTTCGGAATTATAAATAGAAGATATTACCTAAATTGGCAATAGACTTTAACAGTGATTCGATGGTTTTAAATAAGTGCTAATAGAGACCTATATCTTGCAGACAACTCACCTATCTCCGACATCACACTAAGAACCATCTGATTACGTGGGTGAAATTAAGTACGATTACCTTATGTAAAATAGAAATGAAGTTTATAGTAATCAATGTGTACTCAACGAAATCAGTCAAAGGACGACGGGAAATTTATCATCGGTTTATACCATTATGTGCTGTCAAAAGACGCCGAATAAAATCAGAGATCTGAAGTATTAGCAAGGCTGATTTTATTGATAACTGTAAATTCCTAATTTTACGCGAGTACTCAATTCCGCTCTTCCGCTTTTTGCATCAAATTACGAGAATATATAATTTGTTATGATTACATGTCTGAAAAATAAGAGCGAGATTTTAAAATCCGCAAGGACTATATCTCGCGATTTTACGCGGAAAATAATTCCTTGAGTTTAATAAGGAATTTACAGTATCTTATATCATAAAAACTAACGATATGTAATTTCGCATTGCAAGTTCAGGTTTTTACCCGAATAAATTACACACATTTTTATTCTAAGTTGAATTTCCGACCTTTCCAACAAAAAATTAAAGATAGAATTAACACCCATAACACAGTAGTACGATGCATTATTATCAGTATTGTTTCTTGAAAATTGTATCAAAAGCAAATTTTTTTGACAAACAAATGGTAATAAAGTTTAGCCTGCATGCTTCTATCTTTAAATTCGATAGTCTGCCTTTGATTTCAAGGACTGAAGAAATGGCACTTTGGTAATGACAGAGGAACAATTTTAATTATTTAACTCTGGTTTAGGAATACACACGCGTATCTTTTAAAAAAGATTGGTGAGCTTTCTTCTTTACAATGATTTGTGAAGATTTCATTTTCATACGATACTATTTAAAAATTGGTTGAAATTGGGGGCAGATATTTGACCATACCGCACATAGTCCTTTCTGAATCGATTAATTAAGGAAGGCACAGTAGTGAACTGGAATTGTGCTGGAATGGGGGGTCTCAATTTAGAATTATGAATCTAGAGTGGGCTTCACATCGGCATTGGCATAGCTCATTGCCCGTACCTTAATCATTATATATCTACTGTAATTTCAATTTCGAGGTGACAATTTCCAAGAACCATTGGTACTGTTTTATAGCAATTGTATCTTTTCGGGCCTTTCCGGAAAGCTCAGAAAACATATCCGGGGTTGTTTTCCGAGCTTGAAAGAATTTAAGATAAAGGTAGCTATTTATTGTAATATTTAAAATAACTTGGCATTGTAAGACCTAAGCTACAAGTACTGTTACTTTTTTACATTTACAATAAAACACAAAACTTCATGTGAAGATGATAAAACGAAATTCAAATGGTACAGTTTATCTACAGTAGGACAGTTTTCCCAGAATCCCCTACTATAGAGTCGAGCATGCGTATTCCAGTGAAAAAGGCTAACGTAGTTGCTAGCGCTCGAGGGCGCTAGCAATAAGACTTCAAAAATATCTAAATCATTCGTACCATTTAAAATCTATTGTTTTTTAAAGGTATGTATAAATAAGTTTCCTTGATAAACAATGCTGCAGAATACATTACATCTTTTATTTTCAAATACCAAGTTAACTCAGCGGTGATGGTTTTTCATTCGTGATTTGTGTTTACATGTAGGCCCAAAAACTTTTTCACATCCGTTTTGCTAGAGTAACTGCACATAAGAGTTCCTAATTAACTCCCAAAAATATCAAATAGCAATTTAAATGAAAAAACTACTATATTACATACATTGAGTCTTGATTTTGATAACTGTGTTGTACTTTTTTACCATCACATGCGCTTTTTGATACAATAAGAGAGACAATAAAGAAAGGTGATTCTTTAGACTATAATTTAAACACCAAATACCTTACCTATCCAGATATGTTCTCGATGATTCAATTTTCGACTGTTTTTGTTTTTCTGTTTGTTTGTTTGTTTTTGGGGTTTTTTGCGATCGCTTTTACATTTCAAAATATCGCAATACACCGAAACTATACCCAGTATTGTTTGCTATACGAAACTTTTTTGATCGCAGAAAGGACTGTTTCTGATTAAACAGTCGCCCTTTTTACCAAATTTTCTCAAATTTTGTGACACGAATATAAGGTATTGCACATAAGAACTTACAACATTTTCTTGCAGTCCAAACTAGCTGGGAATAACAAAAGAATATAAATATACCTGTTAATGGTCAGTGAATATAGAATCACGGAGGGTATTTCTACTACACTGTTCAGGAAGAAATTCAGGTACATGTTGCCCGACATTGTCCCGGACGTGAGAAACAGTCCATAGTAAGTCAGACTGCTAACAAACCTACAGGTTAAGAGAAAATGAGTTATCACATTAAAGAAATTTCATTTATAGACCAAAAACCAATGCTGAACATTATTTGTCCCAGTCTTGAGAAACAGTCCATAGCTAGTCAGACTGTTCACAAACCTGAGGGCAAAAAAGAATTTGAGTTATTACATTGAAGGGATTACATTTATACACCAAAAACTAATGCTGAACCTTTCTTTGCAACGATTGATAAACAAGTTCTACAACTTATAAGATACTTACTTACAGGCTATGAGGACGATAACAAGTTTATTGCCCCCGAGACAGCAACTATTTCAAGAGGCGAATAGTGGCTGTCGGTATTCACAGAAGTATGAAAAACATGCATATGAATATTTTGCGTTAACAAGGATGTGGAAAGAAGACGGATTGCCCAGAGAAACCCAATTTGTCCAAGCGGGCGACCACCATACCCTTTCATATACAACCACTGCTGATGATGGTGATCGAACTCGGGTCGCAGCGGTGAGAGGCAAACTGTATTGTCCATAGCACCACTTGGCCATCTAATACACCAACTTATGGTCAAAGCAATGGGAGCTCTTAAAGCGAGCCTGCTGTTTACAAATACTAATTCAAATATAAATAATGAATGATTACCTACGTTGAAGAACAGTCTTCTGCACCCCAAACTTTTTTCAAATGAGACTGGGGCTCCAAAAGGGAGGAAGACTGTTTAGAATAGCAATGAACAGTCCTTTGAAAAGCAGACTGTTCACAAACCCAAAGTTGGAGAGAACTAGGTGGTTCTTATTTTCAGGGACACTCTCTCGAAAGCCGACATATTGTAGAATAAAACAGTATAAATGTTGATACAACTATATGTAAATAAATACTAAGTAATCATGTAAATTGATATAGGAACAACTCCTGGAAATTTCTATAAAACTAGTAAACTTTTGAATCGGCTTTTAGATATATTTTATCTTCATTTTATATAAACAATAAAAAATTAATATAACAGTAAGAAACAGTGTCTTTACAAGCTAGAATGTTAGCGCTAACATATAGTCAAGGAGGACATGCGTTTTTGTTTTATTGTATGAAGAACATTTTCTTGTACGCCAATCTATTTACACATTGGACGAGGATTAAAACACTGCGTAACAGACTTTAATACTAGACTTTTCGAAATCATGTAGACATAAGTGCAGACATATTTGAACAAGTACTCATGAATTTTTATCTATCCCAAGTTTCTGCTTCAACCACTTTTTTTGTTATAAACCGTATATCCATTTTTTTCCGTGTGTTTCAAAAAATTTGCGAAAATGGGACAATATGTAGCATTTTCTATTTGCGTAAGTCATTTTTACGATTTTTAAAATGTCCGATAGAAAATGATACAGGATATAATTTCTACGTATTTAATATTTAGCGATTTTAAAGATATCGCAAAAATAGAGAAAATTAGATCACCGCGAAAATTATCGGATATACGGTATTAAGATATAAGCCATAAAACCTTTGAGCCCAAACTGTGTTCATCCACTAATATAATAAAAAGTCCAGATTATCTGTTTTGAAATGCACCCTCTACTCTACTCTTCAGGTTATAATGCACAACAAAAAGTTGAAAGTGTACGCAACAAATATGATAGGTACCCGGACGATAATGTTGAAAAATAGTGCGAGGTGTTTCGAGTGACTTTCTTATGATAAAAGATGTCGACATTTCTAATCATAAATCTCCTAATCAGAATTTTGTTTTCTCTCATGTGAATTTTTTCGATTGAAAAATAATAATGTTTCAAAGAAGACATCTTACACATTTTCTCTCTCATCGATTTTAATTAATTGTACTTCTCTTACAAGGAAATGAAGTTTTACTAACAAGCGTCCAAATATGACCAAAATAATAACTTTGGACATACTTTTGAAGAAAATTTAACTTAAGTGCTCTTGTTCTCTTTGACTGATCTAGTACTGAATGAACGTTTCGGTTACTATTATTTTTACTGCTGAATTCAAAGTGAAAGATAAACGAAGAATAACAATACGTATATTTATTTACTAGTAAACTCTCCAATATGGGGCTTTTACACAACGGTCAAATTATTCATACACATCTAAAGAATTCTTAGAGTGCAGTATTGTACACTGTTTACAGGGAAACATTCGCCTTGTTTTATTTTGGCCTCTCTACCCTCTTTGTAAGAGGACAAACTTCAGATTGAACGAATTCAAGAAGTCCAAATTACCTTTATTTAAATTACACACAACTTTGCTTGGGTGAATTCAAGACGGAACGAAACTGTTTGCAAGTGAAGAACGGCGAAAATAACAAGAGGCGAAAATATATCTGTATAAAGTATTAAGCTGATTCTTACCATAGCATCCACACGACAAGGGATGGCACTAAAAGATGTTTGTGTCTAAATATCTCTAAGACAGACACCTGCGTAGATTCGGAATCCATCATTTCTTCTAATTTTCCCGCCATTTCTGCGGTCTGTTCTGGGATGACGTCATTGTTTTTTTCAAGAAGGAGTTCCCTTTCTGCGTTTTCTTTTATAGAATCTAGTTCTGAAAGCAGGCAAGCCGGGTCTTTTTTATTACACTTTGCTGCTTTTTGAATCCACAATTTGGCCTGGTCAAACTTGTTATTGGCAAGAAGCCATCTTGGTGATTCATGAAGAAACCTGAATAAAAATTATCCTAACAAAATTTTCTTGTAAAATGCAAGGACCAGTTTATTTTTCTTGACACGTGTTCATGTAAAAGACCGGTATATAGAAATGCATGTAAATAATCTAGTAAATCTTCATGTTACATGTACAACCGAAAACAGAACCAATAAGATACACTAAATCTTATTTAAGGAATGAAAATCATTTTTTTTTTCAGTATTACGAGGTGATTACTTCCAATTAAGCCCGCGAGGCTTTAAATTTGACCATGTCTTACAGTGTTTGATCACAATATTCAAAGAGTGATTCACTATAATTACTCATATCTATATAACTTTAAGCTGTTGTAAATTTAAATACTCATTATTAAATCAAATACATTTAAACATTATCTTAATTTTGCATAATTATGCAAACCCGGTCGTGCACCCAAACTTCATCAATGATGACATGTAATTAAATATACATTGCAAAATCGACTCGGAAGTTTGTCACAGACAGAGACAATGAAAAATATTTAATATAATATGATTTAGATATTTGATCCGTTTTGAATTAGTTTTAATCCGTTTTTAATTACTTATGATTGAATTTCACTGGTAATTGCTTCATTATGCAGCAGTTTTCTTGATATAAAAAGCACACCAACTTATGAAATTCCTTTGTTTATGAATTTGTTAATACTAGTACATTTTTGATAATAGACCATAAACACATTAATTGGGTATAGACCGGTTCAAAACACAGTTCAGAACATTGTACAATAATCTTGTAGTTGTTAAGTTTTCAGGACATACGGTTATTATTTTCAAAAAGTACAAATCGGTTGTTGACAATACCATTTTGTAAAAAAGCTGTGAATCCCGAACACCGCTGCGGCTCCCATCATGTACCTCCAAGTCACGTGACGCAAGAAGAAGGCCACGACGGGAATGATGCTGAGAGATAATGCCCAGGCCACGGTACCGGAACTGATGACAAACCCCCTTAGCTCCGTGGGGAAGAGCTCCAAACCTAAAGTAGGCAATACGATTCCGGGTCCCTGGAAAAAAAAAACCCGGAATTACTTTGCTTGAATATTTTTGCTTACGCCAATCATGATTTTGCCAGCCTATTTTTTTCACCCATGATTCAACATTTTAAGGAAATTTCTAAAATCCTAGGTTATTTTGATGTATTTTCTAGAGTTTTGATTATTTGTACAATTTGGAGAGGACATAAAATACTATTTTGTATCAAGAAAAATATGGTTTTCAAAATATTTTTGGATTTATTTTCTAAATATCTGTAATCCGATGCTTTATACTAAATGTAAAAATAAAAACGTGTCAATATTGTATTGAACCATTTCGTAAGGCTAAAAGTTTCTATGTTTTAATGTAATGTTATCAAAAGAAAAGGCAACGTTGTCGATTATCAGATTAGAATAAAAATTATGAAAGCGTCGTCATCATCATCATCATCATCATCATCATCATCATCATTATCATCATCTTTTACGTCAAAATATATGATTTAATAATCTTAACCCTCAATTGTGCTATTGCAATTGTCATTAAATAACAAAAAAAAAACCACAAGAATAATCACAGTTTTTTGTCATTATAATCATTTGAATTATCTTCCTGGGTGTTATGTCAAAAATATAAACATAGCAATAACAAGGTCTCCATATTTTTTAACACACACCTGAGAGAACATGCCCATCAGGAACCGCATCACAACAAAGCCCGCGAACCAGGGTACAATGGCGGTCAGCAGGAAACAGACAGTGACGGCCATCAGGGTGGTGTAGGCGATCAGGAGTCGGCCATGCTTGTCCGCCAGGGTAGGGAAAACGCTAGCCCCCACCATCTGCCCTATTACTAGGACGGTGGTAGTCATACCACCTAGTCCCTCGTTCTCACAGACCAGCTCCCACTGAAAATGGACAGTAAACGCTTATTAGTTATACTAGTATACTGTGGAACCATAATTATTCTTGGAGGTTAATGTTCGTGGGCAGCCAATATTTTCCTGGTTCGTGGAGACATAAACTTTGTCGATAGCAAGTTCTATTTTGTAAATAAATTCTAAACAAATGTTTGTATACACGTTCGTAGGGATGTAAATTCGTGTGCAAGGGTAATCCACAAAAGCCATGAACATTGGATCCCCATGAACAATGATGATTTTACAATAGCTGAAGGCATGGCGTCTCAGTTATCAAACTTGCAACAGGTGCTGTTAGGGAGGCAGTCTGGTAAACAAATTCAGTTAAGCCTTTATTAAAGTTTGAACGCTTATTATTGATAGCCGAAGGCTTGATATATCATTCATCAAGCCTGCCACAGGGCTTTATGTTCATGGTTTTTTTTTTTTTTTTTTTTTTTTTTTTTTATACTTTATTGATCTCCTTTAAAAAAGATGTCTAAATAAAAAAACCCAGTTTTCTATATCTTTATAAAATGTTCTTATTCTGAAAAATGAATATCGATAGTGATTTCCATATAGATAAGTTTAGAAATCTTCGATTTTAAACTTTTAATGTAACAGGTTATCGATTTAAAATTTACAAGCTGCTATGAAACTTAAGGTTTTTTTTTCTCTCTGATTAATTACGCAATTTAGTTTTTAACAAAAAAGGAAATAACCAAACAAACAAACGGAGATGCTTTCATGTGACAAAAATGTTAATCCTCTTGACACTAGTCATTGATATCTTCTTTACTTGATCTCCAAGCAAATTAAATAATTGTTGGACAATAGAAGTGTGAAATTATCGTAACAGCTAGATATGTGAATGTTTACTTTTCTGGCATGCCATTACTATCCCTTTGTCATAAAAAAGCAATGCCTGTCAAAAAAAAAATAATTGTAACAGAGAATGGTTTAAGATCTGGAAGAGAACGGTTGGGCTAACTGTGCTCGAACCCCGCACATTAGCATAGAGTGTGTGATATCGGACTATCTGTGCTGGATTTCTGCACGTTAGTGTCGATTTTGAGTACAGAATTATATCGCACTGTCCGTGCTGGAATCTCCGCACGTTCTTAAGTTGTTATCTCGGAACTCCGAGAATCGGTTTTCATTGGAATACCATGTACCGTTATTTCATCAACTTAAATACAACTTGTTGAACTTTTGTTTCGTTTTGGAGTTTTTATTCAGCGTAAACTTGAGCGAGTGTAACGAATTGAGCTTTCCCCTGAATTCACCATATGGATTTTAAGAACTTTTATATTACAATTTACAATTTACAACAAATCAAATAGAAGATACGTTCGTGAAAGTTGGGTAGTATTTTTAGTAGAAAGCCGATTGGCATGCTACCGGGCTAACCGCAGCTTCACGGAAAATTCGCGATAGGAACTTTACATTTAAAATTCATTGGTGAAAATTGGTGTGAGAATCGAATTGTTCCCCGTCCTCTCAACAAAGCGAGTGATTGAAACTCTAACGTCATGATGAACCAACAAGTGCGACCGTCCATCCACAAGAAGTCCGAAAAACAGAAATTACGGGACAGGAATCGTATGCAGCAGTTTTTGGATAAGAAATTCCAGGGATCTCCGAACTCTGTGTCTCCGCCCGCTACTAACGTTACCATCCTAATGACGCATTTGGAAGAAAATCCAACGCAAGCTTCCCATGCGGATTCGGAATTGACCACCACCACTCCGTGTCCAGGTGATGTAGTGGAAACCCGTCAGCGTAAACTTGAGCGAGTGTAACGAATTGAGCTTTCCCCTGAATTCACCATATGGATTTTAAGAACTTTTATATTACAATTTACAATTTTACAACATACGTTCGTGAAAGTTGGGTAGTATTTTTAGTAGAAAGCCGATTGGCATGCTACCGGGCTAATCGCAGCTTCACGGAAAATTCGCGATAGGAACTTTACATTTAAAATTCATTGGTGAAATTTACATGCAAATTGAAACAGAGGAAATTCGGACTATTTAAAAAAAAACTTCTTTTCATTGCTGAAAATTATTTTGTAAATATGTGTGTATAAATTTCGGACACTACCTCATACGTAATATAAAATATAAATAAAACACAATATCGATTCAAGATAGCATTGTAGTAGTTTTAAACTTTTAGTTTGAAAATATAATACTAGGGCTACAATGTACAATTGGTTATGGTTTTTTTCGTTCCTATATAAGGGAATGTTTGCGCCCCTTAGTCATAATGATCCTTAGCAGTATACAAAACAAAATAAATCTATTTGACCTACATGTTGCATAAGAAACATTCGGCCTGACTTTGATTTCCTTGTATTAACCGGATGTTAGCATTATAGGACACCTGTTATCAATAAACGCAATGTTGCTTCATGTCAACCATTTTATAGATCCGTAATTTGGGTCGAATACCAAATTTGGCATACGAAAAAAAAATGTAGGAAGTAGGGTTGTCAGCAAAATAATCATCCTGCTTTGTTACGATTTCTTTTGCTTTAAACCCTTATGTAGATTCCATTTATAAATGGCTTTTTTTTATTGAAGGTTTTTTATGTGCCCTTTTGTCAATCAAAAGGTCGTAGAATTTGTGAAAGACCAAATTACTTAAAGTTTTTCTATTGATGTAAAGCTGAACATCATTATAGACCTACTCTGTTTCGAGATTTTGCTCCACCTGCTTTTCGCTTTTTGTATTTTTTCATAAATACAAGTACCTTAATTTCGATTTGTGCTCAAACTACGTTCATCCACTAAAATTGAAAATGAAAAATTTCCAGATTTTATGTTTGAAAACGCCCCCTCTACCGCTTTAGACTTCAATACACAACATAAAGTAAAAAGTCAATGGAGATTTTGCATTGCATCAGCCATAAAATAGCCCGGATAATAATGTTGAAAAATTATGCGAGCTATTCCGAGCGAGTTCCGAATGGTAAAAAGATGACAACATTTCCCATTATAAATTTCCATAATAAAATTGTTTTCGTTCCTGTGAACTTTAACGATAGATATATAATAATTGTGTTAATGAGGATATCATAGATATTTTCCCTTTTATCGATTTCAATTGTATTTTTCACAGTTATGCGTGTGTTTTTTTTTTAAATTATCATCAAGTGTTGAAAGCATTAACTTGGGACAGACAATAGTAATGTGTATGAATCAGTCTATTTTTTTCCCCGAATTTTTCGATCTACCACTTTTAATTGCTATCAGCATGTTCCTAGTTTATTATCTTATGGCCTGCTGTAAAGTGTGAATCATTACCTCAGATGCCACCGTCTGCTGCCCAGAAAATTCGAACCCCGCTCTACATGGCACTGTTTCTTCTACCACTGTCCCAGATAGATTTGTCGTAACTGTGACGTCACACTGATGATATTGGAAAATAACGTTGTGCGAAGGATTCAGTTTCCTGTTTGTGTACGAAGCATCGTCTTCGAAAGAGCTACACCGGAAATCAGGAATGTGGCCTAAATTAAAAAAAAATCCAAAAATCCTAATACAGTAAAACACGGTTATAGCGAACACGCTTATAATGAATTGACGCTTACAGCGAAGTGAATTTCATTCCCCAAGTCTCTATTTCATGTTGTAAACTTGACGGATATAACGAATTACGCTTATAACGAAGTTAAATTGGCCGTCCCTGGGACTTCGTTATAAGCGTGTTTTACTGTATTTATTCGTTGTCCAACTCTAATTTCACTTACTCAACAAAAATACAAAGTTGATAAACTTATTGCTTGTAAAATGTTTGAAATATATTTTTAGATGGTTTTTTGTATAGAATTACTCTTCAAGAAACATATATTGTTAATACACCTGCACTCTGGTTATCTATTTTGAATACTATTACTTAATCATTATCAAGCTCTTTGTGTTAATGACATTTAACCAATTTTATCTATTTTTCTACGAGCTTGCGTCTGTCGTATTTATGAATTTTTTACTTACAGTACCTCATTTTTCTGTGTGTTAGTTTGTTTTTGGTTTGTTTGCTGTTGTATTGGGTTTTTTGTTTAGCTTTCTGGTAGAACATTTCAATATGTACAGCCTCTTACATTATTGTTAAATGTTTGTAAGTGTGAATAAAAGGATATGTAAAATACTATATTGCATTTATTTTTTAAAAGTTTTCGGGAGAGTGAATTTAAAAAAAAAAGACATCTAAATCTATTTATAATATCTGATCAAATAAGTGGAAAATAGACAATGGTGATTCAATACTGTGTTTTAAACGTACAGAAAACTTGCTGTTACAAAGATTAGTATAAGTACAGGCGTTTTTTGCTTAGTTTTTAGAACATATTGCCGAAATTCCCCAACATCTATAGATTAAGATTTTGAAACATGTTTTAGTACTGCACCTGCATCCTTTATAATTATGTCTAGACCAACCACTTGATTTTCACACTTCGAGTGGTAAGAAGATGGGGGAATAAGATGGCGCAAATGCCCATTCGGTTTAGCAATGAAATACAATTTTGAATTTATTTTTCCCCAATTAAATAAAACTTTGCATAAGCAAAATTTCTAACTATAGTCAGTTTTTAATATATTTAACAAAAATTAAGAAAGAAAAAAATATTGCCAGAAAGTTTTGGTGGTATCGAACCCGTAACATAATAACCCTAGATAGATAAGGTGAGCTTATGGCAGGTGTATGGTGTTCCGATGGGGCCACTTCGACCTTCGCACTTTCGCCTTTAGGTCGAAGATGCAAGAGTGCGAAGTTGCGAAGGCGAAAGTGCAAGAGTGCGACGGCGAAGGAGCGAAAGTGCGAAGATGCGACGGCGAAGCGCGAAGGTGCGACGGCGAAAGTGCGAAGGTGCGACGGCGAAGGAGCGATACTACTATCGCTTTTTCGCCGTCGCAACTTCGCACTCTCGCCTTCGCACCTTCGCACTTTCGCCTTCGCCTTTTTGATAGCATTCAGAAAGTCTCGGTCGATTACATAGAAATTGATGCAGGCACCGTACTCGCCAAGGTTTTCCGATTAATCCATGATATCATTGGTACGCATGCGCTAGGCCATTGTGCTTACTATGAATGTTTATAAATATCTTAATGTGTATATGTGACATATATATATATGTTTACCAGTGCTGGCTATGCCTAATCATTATATACTCAATATAAAATGTAATGTCCGTCATAATGCATACATATGCACTTCCAGCCCCTGTCACTTACCAGCTGTCTGTTTACCGTGGATCAAACACAGTAACATTCTAATTTCATTATGCGACACTGCTTGCTGATGTATGGATCTAAAGGGGGAGAGGGGGTCCGCCCCCCCCCCCCCCCGGAGAATTCAATATAAATAACTTCACACATGCAGTAAAGGGGGTAGAGGGTCCGGATCTCATTCCCCCGGAATATTTAATTTTATTAATTATATATAATAAAATCTCCAAAATATGTCTCGGAACATAATTATCCACACCCCCCCCCCCTAGAAAAAGTTATGGATCTGCGCAGGCTGTTGAAAATAAATTCTAAAAAGTTCATCGTCTGCCTCAGATGTCCTTTTATACAGCTAAAATTGTCTTTAAACGATAGAGAGCTCCACAATTATAAAAAGACGAAGGCGAAAGTGCGAAGATGCGAAGGCGAGAGTGCGAAGTTGCGATGGCGAAGGTACGATAGTAGTATCGCTTCTTCGCCTTCGCAACTTCGCACTTTCGCCGTCGCATCTTCGCACTTTCGCTCCTTCGCCGTCGCACCTTCGCACTTTCGCCGTCGCAACTTCGCACTCTCGCACTTCGACCTAAAGGCGAAAGTGCGAAGGTCGAAGTGGCCCCATCGGAACACCATACAGGTGCTCTAACCACTGAGCCATTTCAGACACAACAAGAAAGGCTTTTTAAATATTATGTCTGACTAATATGGAGGGTAATCGTGTTCAAAAATCCAGACATGTAAACTTGTAAATCCGAATATGCAATCGTGTTGATGTGTGAGCCTGAGCATGAATATGTGTAATTCTGATCGTGTAACCTATAAAACTCAGGCATAAATACGTGTAAGAATTGACTCAGTTCCTTTGCATGATGCACATTTTGCAACTTTATTGTTTACATTAGTTAATTAAACCTTCAACTTTGCACACTTTCAATCCGTAGTTTCTGCGTTTGTAACTTCAGGCTCGGCAATAGCACATCTGACATGATACAAATTGACAAATGTAAAGTCTACAAGTTTGTCGAATTTTGACATGACCTCATATGGCCACTGCATTGCTGCGGGAAAAGGCATGCCGTAACCGCCGGACCGGAATGAACGAAAAATAAACATAATATTCAGCTAAACTGTTGCAATAAGCTTTTAATGAACGACACCTTTTCTATCGAAAACACCGGTATTATTTTAGAAAAAAAAATAGAGGTATGATTGAAACTGGACCAAACAGGAAGAAAAAAATCGTTGCCGATGTGACGAATGCGCTAATATCCGTAATATAATTCTCATGGTATTATAAAAGGAAATGCCTAATATCTAATATCTCAAAAAAAAATTGACAAAATATTGACATGTAATTTAAACTGGAATATAAGTAAATGCGTACTCTTTCCAGAAATGAGACGGATCAAGAAATTGCCTAAGGGGGTAAATATATTTTGAGCGGCATGGGGTTCGAAGACCGCCGTGAGGTCCCATGTAACTCCACTGCTTCTGAATTCTAAGAATTTTGAGAGTGAATTTTTAACCGGGTTTCCGATTATTGATATAGTAAAAATTGCAGACGGGCGAGTGGCTGTCAAAAAGGTACCATTATTGTACCGATAACTCATCGAACAGTTTTCAAGATAGGAAGTTGTTCTTTTGCAAATTGCTAGGATTTTGATTTCTGATTATTTATAAAAATATCAGCTGTTGAACTTAGTCATTTTTGGGCAAAAGCATTGCATATAGAGTACCCCATTTTTACTCTTGTTATTTTTCTGAATTAGTTAGAATAAACGACCTGCAAGGATTTGGTAATTTTTCGCGGAAAAATTTGTTACTTTACATGTATTTATACTTTTTGTTGTTGTGTAAGTGAAAGATAAATAATAACACAATCTTCAATAATAATAAAAAAAAAACTAGCGCATATTTTTTGGGCGCCGTAAATTGAAGTTTTACTATGGGAGGCACTGTAGCTCAAAGATCTTCTACCTGCAGCTAGTTTACAAGTGGCTGTAAAGCTGTATTATACTAGATCTCCAGAAAATTTTTATCAGCCAACTTCACAAAGTGAGTCTGTATTGAACCGACATTCAAGACGTCATACTCAATCCCGTAATAATTGCTTAAATAATTTTTAAGAAATGTCAATTTTTACCTTCATGATAGGCTTTTTTTCCCTATATATTGCCGACAATGCAAAGAAACATTTCTTAAAATAATTTATACACATTTTAATTTCACGACAGTTAACCTTATCTTTGGAATTTTTATTCATTTTTTAAAGAGGGTGTCGCTTCTTATGTCTCATATTACCGGGTAATCACAATCTCAAAACCAATGTATTTAAATACTGGTAGTTTGCTTTTCTTATCGATAACTTTGCAACTCAGCTGACGGACCCCGTGTAATTTTTCGCGTGGGGGGGGGGGGGGGGGGGTCTTGTCACAACTTTGTGGTAGCGATAAGGATGCATTTGGAGATATTTTCTTAATTCAGCTGAGGCCTATACTTTAACAATTTGTTGTATGTATTCTAATAACAGTGGCGTGGGAAGCAAATTGAAAGGGGGGGGGCTAAACTAATCATGAAAAATATTGTCAAGAATTCCCATAATCATGAAAATTCTAATCCGTGGGGGAGGGTATACCAATAACTCCAATCTTACCTGCCCAATTCCCCCCCCCCCCCCCCAAATCATGAAATTCCTAATCCGTGGTGGTGGGGGGGAGGGTGCTAGTATACCTACTATGACTATAATTTTCAATATCACTATTAATATTTCATTCTCTTTAAGGTCTTTTAAGGAACAATTTTGTTTGTTGCGAGGAAAAAGTAGGGGGGAGGGTTGAATCCTCTCTTGATCTGTTGCTATGTTACTAATGGTTAGGTCTAACTTGGCAAAAGAAATGGGGGGGGGGGGGGGCTAAGTCCCCCCCCCCCCCCCAGCCCCCCTCCCGGTTCAGACGACTATTAATAAAAATGCTTATATATCTTTATACACGTGTATTCAAACAAAGTCATTAAATGTAATTTTTTCAGTTCTATGAGGATATCTGAAGTCGATCGAATTCTTTACTCGCAACTTTTATACATTCTCTAGATTAAATGTACACCAATCTCATAATTTAATTTTCCAAAAAATAATACTCTATGAAATGTTGTTATCCAGAGATAATATGATTATAGGCTTACCTAATATTTTTTTTTTATTTACTAGTATTCCGTCCCTATTCCGGCGATTACGGCATGCCTTTACCTGCAGCTAGCCCTTTTCTATCAGTGACGTCATTGTTTCCATATAAGGTCATGTCAAAATTCGACAAGCTTGTAGACTTTACATTTGTCAATTTGTATCATGTCAGATGTGCTATTGCCGAGCCTGAAGTAACAATCGCAGAAATTACGGATTGAAAGTGTGCAAAGTTGAAGGTTTAATTAACTAATGTAAACAATAAAGTTGCAAAATGTGCATCATGCGAAGGAACTGAGTCAAATCTTACACGTGTTTATGCCCGAGTTTTATAGGTTACACGATCAGAATTACACATATTCATGCTCAGGCTCACACATCAACACGATTGCATATTCGGATTTACAAGTTTACATGTCTGGATTTTTTAACACGATTACCCTCCATAGACTAAGGCCACGAACTACCGGACTTGTATTATTTTTTCAAAACATTCAATTGTTGGGATACAAAATGATATTTTTAATGTATAGTGGGTCATCTCTCCACGTTTTTGTTGATTAAAATCGCTTTGTTTTTCAATAGACCTTAATTAGACTATGATAAAAATATGGAGCACAGACCCACTCTATAGAAGAAAATGCCCTGAAGTTCTAATAAATGACAGTATTTGCAGGTTTTGATACGTACACGCCTGTTTGAGTCAACATATTCCAAGTATTGAACATACCTATAGGTTAAAAATCAATGATTCGTTAAATATATATTGTTTTCAATGATTTAAAAGAAATCCATAAGATTTATTGATACTTTAATTTTTCAGTAGCCTGTCCGACCGCGTATGGGCATTTAACACGCCTTATCCACCCATCTTCTTTGTAATTGATCTTTTATAACATTTCTATGATTAAGACTTTGTAAATTATATTATATAAAGACGACGAATACTTACATGTAACGTTTTAATTTGTTTTTGTTTATTATGAAATGTCTGACAAGTTGATAGTATACATATAGCAATATGAAATGAATTGGTTAAAGCAAAATTGAACAAAGGATTATAACAATTTGTTTTTCTTTGGACTGTCATGTCATAATTTCATTTCGATTGATTAATTGTTTGGTTGGTTGGTTGGTTGTTACATCAAAATTTATTGACTGATAAACTGATCATGTTGAAAAATAAGTTGATCGATCGATAAATTGATTGATTAGGTAATGATAGAAATGAATTGCTGATAATTACGTCTTGTCGATATCAATACGTTCAAATAACAAAATAAGCCTAATTAGGAGGCGATGGTGGGCTTGTTTGCCTAACATCAAGACATATAATAAGCAAAGGTTACTTACTGCAGTTTTCATCCTTAATCTTCGCACCATTGACATTTTATTTCCAGCTCTTAGCCAATTGATAATGACAGAAAGCATCTAACACTCGAGTTTTACATGTAGAACTTCAATGCAACTATTTTTGGCAAAACCATCGCGAAAATTATACACATACTATACGCATACTTTTTGTTTATCCGTTTAATTTTAATCTTAAAAATACATATGTATGATCAATTTATTTCATTTTTACAATTACCATGTATGATATGGATAAAATATTCCATGTTTTTTCTAAATGAAATTTGAAATCTAATACTTTATTGATATAATGGACATTAAGGATACCACGAAAAAATAAACATTCAAAAATTTAGATAAAACACACTAGCTATCACTTTTTTTGTTTATCACAAAAATCTAACCAGTCGAGAAGATATGTACGATAGCTTTTAGAGATGCTAATAACAGCCGTTGAAAAGTTTCAAATACGTTGAAAAAATAAAAAAAGAACATAACATTTGTTTTCCTTTGGACTGAAAATTATATCAGTTAAGTGGCTCTTTAAATAACTTTCCTTTTTCCTTTGGACTGAAAATTATATCAGTTAAGTGGCTCTTTAAATAACTTATAGTTCGTGTAAGTTTAACTAGGCAAAACAGTGACGAAGCAGAAATGCATTGTTTGTGTATGATATGAAGTTCTGTAAATGAAAATTATATCAGTTAAGTGGCTCTTTAAATAACTTATAGTTCGTGTAAGTTTAACTAGGCAAAACAGTGACGAAGCAGAAATGCATTGTTTGTGTATGATATGAAGTTCTGTAAATGAATTTGCATACGCTTATAAGATGACACAGAAGTGAATCATTCATAGAAATCACTGTTTTTCCAACGGAGAACAAATACATATACCCAGAAATTTTAAAAATATGTAACTGCAATATGTTGGCGGTAATTAATCTCAGCTATAGTTTCATTGAAACTGGAAAAAATTGTCTCAAATGTCTAGGAAAAGATGTCAATCAAAATTTTTCAGTCACTTAGAATGTTACTGAGATATGGGGGAAATCTCAGTAGATTGAGATCAGAATTAAGGGATTTCCCTCGTTAGACATACTCATTGACACTCACACGCACATTCAAATGTTCAACTGTTAATGTACATCTAAATTGTTCTTAACAGGTTGTGACGGCATTGAAACAATTTTCATTGATTGGGAATGAATCCAGAGCTCTGTCGACAGAAAACTGTTTTGGGGGAAGGAGGCGAAGAAATGCTTTGGTCTTTTTGTTAAAGTTTTTTTTATCGTTCTAAACATTCTTAAAATAATATTGATTGAATATTATACATCCATTGCGTGATGGGGAAGAACAAATTAAAATTTTATAAATTTCTTAAAGTAAAATCCGATTTCCCGAGGGCATTGGTCGAGGGATATTTGACTTTTCCTGGGTAAATAAATAAATGTATTGCATGGTTAGAAATACCATTTCATCCGTGGACACCCGCGTGTTGTCTCGTATACGTCTTTCCGATTGTAATTAAACTCATTTAACTTTTATTTTCCTGAATCATAAACCGGGTGAAAGCCTTGTAGGACAATCACAGATACGACCGGAAGTGAACACAATCCCCGTTTCATCTTTTGAAATTTTAAATGTCTAGACACACGGATGTGTTATGTTTTTGTTTGGGCAAAACACATGGATATATCGGTGGTATCTGCGACACACAGATCCATTGATTGTAACTAAGAAACACGGCTATCTTGCTTGTTATTGCAACACGCGGAAATCTCGACAGTTACAGCAATTCATAAATTGTATCTAAGAGAGTTCTAGGATGGAATTTTATTATTATGTAGGGATGTTCTAAAATTCAATGATGCGTCACTCAAAGTATTTATATATCAAATGTCGATTAAAACAAACCCTTACCTCACAATTAATGTTGTAATTCAATATTCAAGCAAGATAAAAATTATAAACAATTGAAATATTATCAGCTTGCCTTGTAGACAACTATACTTTTAAAAAGTGGACTAATTGCCCTCAAAGCAGACCGTATATTACTGAATAAGAATATATAAAAAAATAAATGTCTTATTTTGTTTTCTTTTATTACAATCATTTTTTTACAAGCAATTTGAAAACCTAATGGCTGTTAGAGAAAGTGTATCAGAGGATATATATATATATATATATATATATATATATATATATATATATATATATATATATGGAAAAAACGATAAGAAATCAGAATGATAACATTTACTGTTTTGCAAAGCATTAACTGTCGAAATTTTGTTAACACAATTAACATATACATGTTTACTCAACCGAAAGGTGTTACAAAGTTTGTTCTGTGATTCTTAATATCTCACTAATTAATTGTTTGTTAATTAGCGTATTGAATTTTCTTGAACTTGACATGAGACCAATCCTTTCGTTTCTATCTTTTTAACAATGAAATGAGGGCAGCCTTATATGGATGTGTTTCTTATATTGTACACATTGTCGTCATCATAGTAGGAACGGAAAAAAGCGAGAATATAGACCAAACCACACTTAACAAAAGTTATTTCCCTAGGCCGCCATTTTTGGGAAAAAACCCATATATTTCTCACTTTAGCCTTTGTAGTAAAGAGGGTCGTTGAATTGTCATTTGACATAAGAAATCCGTGTTCGCTGTGAATTTGTATTGCCCTAAGTTAGGGCAACCCACACATCGAAGGAATGGAATCCATTTAATTTCAAGAGATTAATTAACAGGTCGCCAAAATATTTAGTTGCATAAAGAATGAAAAAGTTTTTTTTTTCACTTTTGACCTTTGGATTGACCCTGCAAAGGGAACAACTTTAGCAAAGTGTGGATTGGACTTATTGAAGAAAAGGAAGTTTAACATACTTTTGTAGGCCCAAATATGTGAACAAAAATAAATAAATTGACTTACCAATGAATACATATATGACTATAGGAAATGCCATCATAGGGAAACAACTTAAATTGTAGATATATTGGAGCAACTGAAAACGACCAAATTTCCCGAGAGATCGCAACACACGGTCAGTATCCATATCGACTGCTTTTTAGCGTTTCAAACCATTGTGAATAAACATATACAGCTTTGCTTCTTTTAAATAAAACAATTTCAATTTATTTGTTATTGACCCATATTGCCAAGTAGAGTTGAAAAGTAAGTTACAACATTAATGCAGTATCTCACGTTTAAATTGTGGGCTTACATAAATTAACTATCAGTGTGAAATAAAGTGCATTATTCTTTAGTTTGTGTAAAGTGAATTGCTTTTTTAAATGTAAAACTGATTAATATGTCTCCAACTAAACGAGTGTGTTACATTTTCGCTTGATGATTCAATTAAAGTTGTATCAGTATATAGTATTTGATTTTTTATCTAGTTTAGATGAAGTTAAATAACTTTTCTATTAATAGAGTTATTTTACCTAAATCAGAGTTTTGAACAATTAACACAATAGCTGAGATTTAAAATTGTTGAGGAAGTGAAGATCTGCAAGACTAAGGGTTTCATACAACAAACAAATTTAAAAGGCACTTAACAGAACATCAAGTAGGATATAATTTTCCCCCTCAATCAGGAGTAACATCAACACTATTATTTGTTATTCAAAATAGCTCCTTGTTCACGTGTTTAAAAGCATTAAAGCGTTTCCTATCGATATTTTGCCGATAAAACATTTTTAATGCACGTTTCATTTAATTTTAATATTTAATTTCATTAATTATTTATAGTTACTTGCAAACAACTTTGAGGATCACACAAAAAGACAACAATTTTAAAACATTTCAGTCTTATGATAGGTATTCTTAAGAAAACAAATATTGTTTTTAGTTCTTCAAATGTTTTCTGATATTTTTGATAATTTTTCCTTTTACAGAAAAAAACTCAGATTAGAACCTTAGTACACCATCAGATAAACTTTGAAGTCAATTTGAAGTAAGTTTAAGTAAGTTTCTTGTAAAGTGCCGTGCACTTTAGTTGGTGTTGATCGCAACTATACATTTACCCAACACACGAATTGCGAGGGGCATTGTATATTGTAAAAGAATCAATTAATTCTTCTAGTTGTAAATATAACTCCTCTTAAACCACTACACAGAATTTCACGTAACTTTGTAGTAATATAGTAGACAGTGTTTATATTTAGATGTGCATATTAAGGTGGAATAACACACCTGTAAAAAGTCACTCAAATTAACAGTAAATTATTTGATTATGAAAAATATAATGATAAATAAAGTATACATATGTCAAACAAGCGAAAAATTTGCATTTTGGGGATAAAAATGAATATCTTAAAAATCAATTCAGTAAGTAACAACAAAAACCCCTGCGGGATTCGAACTCTGTATGTAAAGATCACAAGCCCAACACTTTATCCACTCGGCTATGAGATAAGTTATCAGTTGTAGTCGATAAAATCCTTTTAATAAAACAAAATGTCGTTTCGATCAGGGATCAGCCATTTTGTGGCGATGTGTTATTCCACCTTAACATGAAATTCGGATTAATTATTCCCATTGCTTTTGGA
Organism: Magallana angulata; assembly: GCF_025612915.1. NCBI lineage: Eukaryota > Metazoa > Mollusca > Bivalvia > Ostreida > Ostreidae > Magallana > Magallana angulata. The sequence continues at coordinate 20,556,052 of NC_069112.1, forward strand.
AAAGTTGGTCCCTTTTGAACTTAGAAAGCTGTCTTTGTTAACAACTACAGATTAGATGTGTATGTTAGCAGTTTTGCTTTGCTGTGAAGTTTTTAGCCGGGCTCTACTGAAAGTAGAGTCATGGCTGTAGGCAGGCAAATCGCGAATGTCACTATAAATAGCACAACTTCAAAAGTAAACAAAAATCCAAAGAGCGTCAAAGTAAAAGCTTCCGCTATACCAAATAGTTATACAAAGAGCCACTTTTTGTCAAAAGTGTTGGCATTTTTTTTTGTTTTTAAATTTCGAGAGTTGTCTATCTTTTTTTTTTAGTTTTTTTATTTATAACGTGTTTTAAAAACAAGACTATGCGTTTTGGACATATACAATGCACATAAATTTCCATGAACTACTTTGCTCCGCGTTGAAGAAATGGGTATTGAATATTTAACGCTTGTTGCGAAATTCAAGGTAGCAACTGTTGAACTTTTTTCTACTAGACAGACAGTTTTTGCTTTGAATATTTGTTAGAGATAAGATAAAACATAATAAAGTAAGCTTATTTTATTTTGTGCTTTGTTTCAGTTTCCCATTGTACAACATGGCTATACAAATATCAAACAAAGTATAAACGAATTGTGCTGAAAAAACCCCACATGCAATGATGTAAAATTGAGACAAGTTACACCATCAATTCATCGTATCATATTGATAAATCTTTCTCTATATATAAAACAAATCTAAAGCAAATTTAAAGAGGGTCGGAAATTCATGACCATGTTTGAATTAGATATATCTTATAGAAAAGAGGAATTCCTTAAAAATAAACAGGATGGTATTTTTTAAAATCTAAAATATCTAGCTTTTTCCAAAACTGAAATATAAATTTTACAGGAATGAATATTCTAAATATTTAGGTAGATATGCTAGGCAATTTTCTGGACATCAAACTTCCTTTAATGTGTCGATCTTTTAGTGCATTGCAGGCATATAACCACACACATATTATGTACTAAATATATACTAAAATATACAACGTATTATTGTAATATTTGTGTACTACATATCATAACAACAATAAAACGTTAAGTCGTACACATAGTGTTAACTATAAATAAGGACTCATTTTTGGGTATAATGAGGTAAAAGGGGGGCCATCAAATTAAATCTATTAGGACCCAACGGAACTTATGACAGATTTGACCAAGCCTACCCTTAATGATCACCTGATGATATCCAAAGAATGATTCCTCATTACTTCTGTTTACATATGTTCACAAATTGCACGATTAAAAATCTAAATATGTCATTAATGAAATGTATTAAACTCCAGTACCAAATCAATTCACAGCGTTTTTACAGGCAAAGGTGTTAGAAAAAGTAACTTAAGTTTGTACAATAACAGTTTTGAGGTACACTAGTGTCTTTATAATTAAAAACAAATGGCTTAACCCGTGCTTCCTTAAGATACATTGTATAAGTGCGGAACAAAAGCTGGAAGTTACTTCTACAAACAATACCTTCTGACTATTCTAATTATGTTTATTTACAAAACAGAATGTGTACAAAAAATACACACACAAAAAAATACAAAAAACCAACAAACAAAAAAAAATTGTGTTTCGATTTTTTTGTAACACATAGTTATCCATTGTCAATTAACCTATTTGCAATAGATGACATGAGAAGAGCAAAGAATATAACCTTAAATTCAGTCATACGTCATTTTTTACATGAAAATTGAGTTTCACAGAAACCTCTCCTCACTTTGTTCAACTTTAATTGCATCTTTTATTCGGTTTAACTCTTGTCTTGAAGCTTTGATCACCATTCCTGTCGTTTGGCTGCTAGATCTTGAATGCGTGAACATCCTGTTCAATTCCTTTCTAAATAACTTTCCTGACAACACATATATGCAGAAATTGATGCTGTAGTTTATATAGGAAAAAGTGGAAATGACTTCGGAGTAGGGTTTCAGACGAAAGTACAAATAGATACCTTCTATTGTGTTCATGTCTACAACAGCATACAAAATAATAGATATTATAAGCAAGGGAAGCATTGTTACAATGTATGTAAATGATATTGTTAGCAGTGTTGCTGTTGTTTTGAAGGAACGCTTTCGAAAGACAGCTCGCGACTGACACATGTTTGATTTTCCTCCATTGCTTCTTTCGTATATATCTTTCTGGATTCGTCGAATTTTTAGCAGAACTGAGAAATTTCCAATAAGGACTACAAAGAAAGGAAAGCCAAACATCAGCGTAAACATGTATCCGTATATGTGCAAATTCAAGTAGATTTCTCGGTGTTCCACATACGCGCCACATCTTGATCCGCTCCTGCCGAAGAAGGAAAAGCGAAAAAATTGCGATAGGGAAAGGATCAGAAAGAGGCAGGATATAATGGACACCGCACCCGACTGCGTCTTCAGAGGAGTCTTTTTAAAGGGAAAACAGACGGCTTGCAGTCTTTCTAAGGACATGCAGACAATCAACCAAGCTGACATGAGGTAACAAATGTTCAAAGAGAAGAAGTATATTTTGCAGCCAAAGTCGGAGAATGTGGAAAACATATTTCCGATTTCCGTGTACTTGTCCAAATACATGTTGACAAGGTCGACTTGTCGACCAACAAGGGTCAGAGAGTCGAAGACGGCCAGTGCGCACAGGAAGTGGCTGTAGGAGCGCTGTCGTAGCGACTTCCGTTTCATCACGATAAAGCACAACATGTTTCCGATAAGTCCCAGTGTAACAATGGCGGGAGTAATGTAGAAAGATATCCAAAACCCCCACTGGGGCGGTGGGTTCAGCATAGGACGGAGCCCTGTAAGACAAAAGATTTATCATATCATTGACCCATGCCAAGCTATCATAAAGGTTGGATCGATATACATAAATGTATATTAAAACAAAAACTGTCAATCGTCGGCCCAGGACGAGATAAATATTACGTGATTTTCTTTCCACTAGGCCACGAATTGTTTTCAACGATTCCGTTTTCAATTGAAGTTTTGCGGCCCTGGAAGATTTGTTGAATATTGTACTTTGAGAGTAGCTAATCATAGTATTGACCTTTTAACATCGATTGCTATTGATACATGTAACTATAGAACATATACCTATTAGGTTAACATATTATGCTCTTGAATTAATCCCATTAGCCGCGTGATGACCATGGTCAGTATTTGAAAAAAATTGTGATTCTCTTCATGTCGTTTTAAAAATCTTCACCTCGTTTTTTTTCGTTAACAAAGAACCGCAACTCTCTATATATTTTGTTAAGCTCACAAAGCTAGTGTCTTATCTTTTGAACCTTGATCAGACTTATCAGCATGTCAAAAGTAGTCTGTCTAGTTGAAATTTATTCTTTTTCCAAAGCTATGTATGTTTTACATATTTTTCGACAAAAAATGTTTCATAACACGAACGCATGTTACTGTACAAGTACTAAAATTCTTTGGGAAAAGACACTGTCTTAAGGAACTGAGGAGGCATTGCATTAAAAGAAAATTGTGTAGCATCAATTTGTGATTTTTTACAGTAAATAGATGTTGCTTTCTTATTAGAGCTTTTTTTCTTTAAAACATTTTCTGATAAATGGTCTTGAGCACTGGAACAAAAGTGTTAATTATACAAACTTTCATAAGGTATTGATATTGTAGTCATTTCAAAACACGATGGAAAGTAGTCCTGTTGTTCACAATCCCACCCACATCTATTAGAGTTATTAGTAACAAAAATGTTCCACACTTTGCAACCATGCAAGATTACGAAAGATTTTAAAATTATTTAAATGAAATAAATTGTTAATTAAAAGATTTTGGACTGTTACAAAACAAATCATGAAAACGTCCGTAAATGACAGAACTCTTTTAAGAGTTAAGATGAAATAAGTCCCCAAAACTCCGCTCGCATTAATTCATTTTATTTACTAAGTCAACTTAAAACTAAAGTTGATTCTTAAAACAACGATCATTAATGCACCAAAAACACATGTTTTTAAATAAACGTAGACTGAATCGAAATTTTATAAAAAAATATCATTACAATAGAAGAATTACAAAATTATTTCAAAGATGTTTTTGATCATACTACATCAAAGCAATATGTAGTTGTCTGCATATCTAAACGTTGATCACCATTAACTTTACGCTAGAATGGACTGTTTAAAATTTTCACGATATCGGAGTACTCGAGATATCAAAGGTAAAATACTTAAAAATTAAGGGGGGTTTGGACTTACAAATCGTTTCGGCATATCCATTGTATACGAGATATTAGTGTTTGAGATATCGAAGTTCAATTTTATTGCATTCGGACATATTTTGTTGCATGGAGAATAAAAAATTACCGATTTGAAATACTAATTTTATCCCGTGATTATCTCTTACCAATGGAAACTTTTACTAGTTTGTAAGACATTCAAACCAATTCGCTGATATATTTTAAAAACAAAACCGTTTTGCACAAAATATATTGAGCAAAATGGGTCTATCCAAGAATGACCAATTTATAGTATATAATAAAGAACAATTATTAGAAGCAAACAACCAACAACATCCCACTCCCCTCCTCCGAAAAAACTATGAGAACCAACAAAAAATATTCCAAAAGTAGGCATAAAAACCTTAAACAAAATCATAAAAAAGTCTATTTTTGCAAAGAATACAAGGACGCAAATTAAAAACCACTCACCAGAGTTGTTCGAAATGTTTTCCATGTTAAACCGAATCCTTGAGTCTTCTTAACAGCAGGGATAAAGTGATCAGTTTAACAGAAGCAAGGCAATGACTCTTATCCGATCCTTGCTCAAGATTCTTCTGATTCAGACTGAGGAGTTGGCAGCGTCTTTATAATATAAGGTCACAAATGACTCGAGTGTGAAATACAAATGCCACTCTGATTAATGTTAATCGTTGCATAATAAAAGGAGATAACGCAAATAAGATACATAAGTTTTCAAAATGAATTATTTCTATCCAGATGTTCAAAAAACAAACCTTTTTTCTCGTCTCACTAGCATGCATTCATTGAGAAATGAGGAAATGAAAATGGTTTGTATGAATCTATAAAGTAAATTCACACCATACTCGCTCATGATCTTTGAAAAATGTCTGCTCTTACCTAGTTACATTGTTAGTACATGTAGGTGGTTAAATTTGTCAGGTAACGACTATTTACCTTTTTAGGTGGTGCATTACACCTTCAAACGGCATGTGGTCACTTCACCTTGAAAATGGCATGGTGTGATAACGAATATTGTTCAAATTCGTACATTTAAAGAAAAATATGCAAAACATGAGCAGAGAAAACACGGATCATTGAGGGGAGAGCATCAACTGCTGACCAGTTCTTAAATTAGCATATTAATCATAGGATAGTCACAGGACAATCTTGTATGAATTTAATTTAATCTAGTACTACATTTAATTATATATGCATATGTACAAAAGCCTCGGGCATTAGATTGAAACGGTTCAGAAACCAAGTATTTCATCCACTGAGCTGTGATGATACACAACCAACTTGATGAACACAAATAATTAAAAAAATTGAAATCGCCAATTTTTGACGTAGTGTTTTCCGGTGTTTAGATCTTGATTTAAAGATACACCACAAAGGGAAACTTAGGTTTTAACGAAATATATATATCAAAACCTGATAAAATATACATACCATTTGATGTAAAAATAAAACGCTTTATCCCCCAAGTATCGACCTTTTTGTACTAATCCTGTTTCAACTTTTTTTGTTCTTGGTAAACATCTAATCAATTCCAATCAGATCCAAATTGATCAAAACACATCATACAAACTACTGTTTTAATAAGAGGATGTTACCATAAATCAATATTTTTAAATACATTGCTTTGATTGAATAGTTGCCTTTATACAATTATCTAAGTTTCAAAAAGAGACACCACCAAAAGTAAAAAAAATCGTTCTGTAGTCAATTTTATGATATTACATTTTGTTCAGAGTTAATCAATGCTATTTTGATTAAGGTTTACATTGTTAACCAGTATTATCCAGATTAAACCAAACTAGCTTCATCCAGCATACACTAGATATTAACCCATATGACGCAAAACCAAACCATTAGGCTAGACAACTAAATGCCAACGCAAGACTGGATGATTACAAAATAAATACTGAAAAAAACCCAGTGCACAATTAACCCTTTAACAATCCATGTATAAGAGTAAATAAAAAAAACAAAACGTGAATTTAATGTTTTATATCATTTCCATCGTGAGTTTTTTTTTTGTTTTTGTTTTTTTTGCTTTTGTTTTGTTTTTGATGAAAATCAACTGTTTAGTACATGATTTTATTGAACATAAATACAATAAAGAAATGTAAATGCATAAAGTTATCGTATAATTACCACATATTGCTATAATCATGCATTTATATCCTGCATGTCATGAAATTGGAATTTTTACACGGCGAAAATGTAACAGCGTTTTCATTTTTTAAATAACTATATTTGAATAACATTTGGATATGTTGTATTTTTATCTTTATTAAAAGAAAACTAACAAAAACGTTTAAATGTTTGAAATAAGCTTAATTTTTTTTTTGCAACTTAAAAAAATGAATCAAACTTTCGTCGGAACATAAATGACATATTTGGACTTGGATGTTACACATAAATGAGAAATATTCTACATCTGGTGCTTTATTGGGATCAAGAATCTTGTCATTATGCTGGAATCGATTTGAAATGTAAATAAAAAAGGCAGTTAGCGTGTAGGTTTAAACATGGAGAAAAAAGGTGTATACATCATATTTTGTCTAATTTTGATACATTTTTTATTACACATTTTTATACATGATTATTTTATTCGAAAAATATGCATATGTGTAAATTGTTGATTGGAATTAAGTTAAAAATATTTGAAAATTATGACTGACTTTAAACCATTCTGTCAGCTGAATTCTAACTTCAGGTCTTGAACAATATTTGTGCAGACCCATGCCATTTAGTCACCATTTAGCTACATCAATCAACTCACATTTAAGTCATTTGCTAAACTTTCTATAGTGAAGTGATGTACATTCTTGCAGGGATACCGACAATACATCTTTTTAATCTGACAAAATTAAAAAATGACAAAACAATGTTCCGAATGAGTGATTGATAGGAGAGAGAGAGAGAGAGAGAGAGAGAGAGAGAGAGAGAGAGAGAGAGAGAGAGAGAGAGAGAGAGTGTGTGTGTGTTATAGCCAATTTTACATTATATACATTTTTCCGGATTGAGTTTGAATTTTAGAATATTCCGGATTTCCGGATTTGGTTTTGTTTTTAGGATTTTCGCGGGGAACGAGCAGTTTAGATTTGTTCCTAGTCCCTGTGCTGAACACCATTTACATTTACCATGTTTACTATGTTTGCTTCTACGAGAGAAAACTTCTAAGTCGGTAAGTTAACATGAAATCTGCTTGTGTATTGTTTTGTGCAGAAAGTTATGTATAAACGATAGATATAAATGTGTAAACAAAAGTGTTCAACTGTGAAGATGTATTTTTAGTAACATGTTAGAATGTTGGCACAAGGGATATATCTAGAATGTTATACAAATTTAAAGCTATAAGTATCATGGTAGCATGTTTCTATTGTATGATATATCGGAATTTAAGGTTTCATTGTTTGGATGCGATGTTTTGTGCACTCTACCATAGGTGTACATATATATTCATTTTGAATTGTGTAATTTGCTAGTAGTACGAGTTTCGTTATATTTGCTAATTTACTAGAGTATATATATAAGTGAAAGTATTGTTTACAAGAACAGGGGCATATATATTTACTAGAGTGATATTTGTCATATGCTGAGTGTGTTTAGTTTGTTTATTCATATCATCAAAACTTATGTATGTTTTCTTTGTTTTTCAAGTTAATCACATCTAGTCACATCATGTGTCATTACACCAAGTCACGCCATCATGTCGTAAATCATCATTCTAGTTATACAATGACTGAATAAAGATGTGCATTAGCAACAAGTTGACTCTTCCTTGATGGTAGTCAGTACAGAGAGAGAGAGAGAGAGAGAGAGAGAGAGAGAGAGAGAGAGAGAGAGAGAGAGAGAGCGGAGTGGTATCCAATAATTTAGTTTCAACAAAATTGCGAGACATTTTTTGTCATATATCCTGTTCAGAAAATTTTTTCTCTATCAGTTCCTGAAAAATAGAGAAACAATGACAGTATAACCAATCTTTCAATTCCATTAGCGTTAAATGGCTAAAGAACAATGACTAATAAGTTACAAGCTAAACGAAAAACGTGCTTCCGTACCAACGTCACAGTCAGTTGTTATCAATATTGTGAACCATTTGAACACATGTCTAGACATGCATAATATTTCAAACATGTGCTTACATAGTTGAGAAATAAATGAAATAGATTAAACAAGTGGAACTAGATTTATGTTTATTCCTTTATTTTACGTTTTTTGTCATTTATTTTTCCATTTTAAAAATTCCAAATCAAAATGCATCTAATGCATTGTTAAACCATGATTGAATGTAGAATGTACTCATAAAAAAAGTATAATCCGTTATGGAATGGAATTTTGATTAAAAAAAAAGAACGCAACTTAAGTTTAAACTTGACTGAATACATGTTTATTCAAATAACAAAATGTTTTTGTCTGTAATGCATGAATTTAATTAGCTAAGAAATACAAATCTCAACCCGTGGGTTAAATCAAAGTTGCATACATAATAACATTGATTTGAATATCCAAACTCTGTGTTAAAAACAAAAATAACCAGAGACGTACTCAGCAGAAAGGGTGCTCGATTAAGTTCGTCAAATTTCCTTTAGCTGCAACATAAATTTTGGCGAGGGCTCACGAACACCAGCTAAGCTGAACGTATTTCTGGTTTCTTCCCAAAATTCCTAAATTTTGTTTCATTGCAAGAACCCCTAAATCCTTTTTTAAACTTTTATTTGATGTACATGTTTTAATGTACTTGTAATACATTTATTGATTGCCAAATAAGCCAATTGCCCTTTGCTACCTGCCTGCATCAATGAAGAGTTGAATACACTTTTGTCTTTAAAACACACAAAAGGTATCTGATCAGTGATCAACTCACCAATATCAAATTATTGCTAAGGAAATGAGGGTAACAAAAAACTAGTTATTCAATCATACCAAATCTATCAATGCTAAAAGAGGGAAAAATAAGTCCTATTATTTAATCAATGATTAATATCTATATATACATGTAATAGTAAGATGGCATCTTAATCATCATTTTTTTCCTCTTTGTTGTAAGGAGACTTATTCGTCAAAAGATTAGTTGTCAGATTGGCCTTAATCCATTGCATACTGTTTTTTATTAAGAAGGATAACATATTTACGCTATAAAATATGAGTATTTATTCTCTACATTTTATTTTGAAAAAAAAATCAGCTTTTTAAGGAAATCAATATAGGTTTAAATGACTGAGAACATTCAACCCTTTAAATAAAAAAGTAATTGCTCTTGTAGACAGATAGATTTGTTGCATCGTTTATAATGGCAGCATGATAAGCGTGTCTTTCCCCGTTTCATTTTTAAGAAAAATAAATGTTTGAAAAGGGGGTACTGCCGACCAATAATTAATTTAATATTAATTAAATGCCACTATAGTGCAATGAATACAAGAAGTCTAGGACTATAATAATATCACCATTCATTTTCTTTTAAAACTGAAAACTAATTAACAAAATACTTAGTTTTTGGAAAAATAATAGAGAAATTCAGACTGTGGTTATTTTAAAATTAAACAGGACTATCAACAGTCTTGATTGAAGTCAACTTTGGTTGATACATCAACGTTGTTAGCAAAAACATTCTACTTTCATTGGGTCGAATGCTGACTGACATCGTTCATTCTTATTGTCACACCATAAATTATTAACTTTTTGTCTACGGTTTTTTCCGTTTTCCCGAATATTACAAAGAGCGTACATGGGATGTAACCGGTCAGCAGAAGTAGTGTAAAAGTACCCTTTCTGGCGCAGATACCTAACATAGGAGCTCCACAGCGGGCTGTGGAGCCGTATACGTCATCAATCACCATGGAAACCGAGAATGCAACGATGGGTTCTATAATTAATCAATAGGGCTATTGAAATGGGGACTATGGGGTTTGCTGACATTTGATAAGGAATTACCCCCGAAGACAATGATGTATTAAATGGAGGTATGCGTCAGTGACCTTGTAGTACGTATGGGGGGTAAAACATTGGAGCCCTTTTGTTTGGGGGTAGGGGCCGGAATTAAAGGGGGGATGAGAGGAGAGGTGTTTAAAAATATGACATGAGCGTGGTAACATTCAATAGGGGAGACGGGGACCTGACCGAGTAAAAGGACAACCCCAATACAATAGTGTATTGTGTGGAGGTATACTAGTATGTATAAGATCACTGAAGGGAAAGGTGAAACATTTTACCTGAGCGTAGCAATACGGAAATGAGGTTTAAATGTTGGTGTTTTAAGATAATCTGGGTGTCGTATAAATCGATACTGAGAAGAAACTCATACAAAAAAATTACACAAAATGAAAGGACGCAATTTATGTATTTTATGTAATCAATCAATTAAAAAAAGGGTCTATAACAAATTTTCATATATACATGTATATATAGTGGCTTCATAAATCTTATCTCTTTTAAATAATGAGTTCATTAACATTAGTTGAAACTCATTTAAAATGCATGCAACGGACACTTGAGTGATACGCGAATCAGATCATTCAAAATTAAAGAAAAAAAATCAATCTGATATTCGTCACAACGATCTTCTTAATTAACGTTGATGTGTCATTCATTATACGAAGTTCATATAATTTTTGTTAGAGTGAGGCCTTATTTGTTATTAGTCAATAGGATAGAGAAAAGTGGAGTGGGGGAGCAGTTGACTGACATGTGTGAGCAAGAAAACCGCCCTATAGCTACCTAAAATTTTGTACACCTAAACACAATGGAAAAGGTATCAGTCGGAGGACAGATGAAGTCACTTTTTTATAGGATAATAATATATAACTATAACTATTAATATTATAACCCCCAAACACACAAGGCTATTGTGTGCGTAAACACAATGAGGATACGAAACAGGTATAATTATGACCCCCGAACACAATAAGCTATTCAATGGTGGGGACAAAAGAAAATATGCGTCATTGAACTTTACAAAGAGTAAGGGGAAGGATACCTGAGCGTAAGAAAGAATCAATACTTGTTTTAAAGCACCAAACGTTATTAAAAAAAATTAATTTGTTGAAATTCGTTTAATTAAATAATTATGCCTTCGGATAAAAATGAAACAAAGACAATATCATACAATAAAGTCCGTTAATTTCATATTTTTTATTTTTTAAGACAAACTAAATACATTTTTTAAAATGTTAAACACAAATAAGAACATTTATATTCATTTGCTAAGATACTTAGTATGTATGTGAAGATAATTAATCAACTTTTAAACAAAAAAGGGGTTTAACAATTTTATAACATCAATAAATTTCCATCGTAGCGAAATTATTTTGATTGTAAAACGTGCGTTTAAAGGACCCTTGAAGTTTATACTTTTGTAAAAATGCATGCAATAGAATTTAAAACTGAGACAGTGTAGAATGCAGGAAATAAAAAAACGATCACAGTTTAAAAAGAAATAAATCTGAAAACAACGTGATTTCATGTCAGCAATGTATAAATTAATAGACCTCAAATCTCATAGTCTGAAGAGAATAAAAGGAAATCATTGACCGAGCACATTGGACCCCTGAATACAATGGTTTATTGTACAGCAGGGACAAAAAAAAGAAATATTCGTCATTTAACTTCAAGAAAAGCAAGGGGAAGGTCCCTGAGTCTTCGGGGATACTGATCAAATGTATTTCTTTAAATAAAACACGCATTGATTTGTTTTAAACTCCTGTTAAATATAAATTTTTTTTTTAGGTACATGAAATGTTTATTTTGTTACCATGACTGTTATCTTTGATGTTTATCAACATTTATCACAAAGGGATTTTAATCAATTTGAACAGACTGAATAAATTGATTAATATACTGTTTACATCGTCGCTTTAGAACTGCCGTGATATGACTGTTCAGACAAACAAAATAACGCGCATTTAAAAAAAAAAAAACTGCTAGGAACATGAAACACAAAAGCAATAATGACGTTTAACATGACGTTTTAAAAGTAACCAATCGGATTATGTTGTTTTCTAATGTTGCCATGGAAATTGTTCAATATAAAACTATGAATTGAAAAGGAATCAAATCAAACGCATCTCGTCTTTGGAATAACAAACAGTTATATTATCGAACGAGACTGCATTCAGTTACAATGTATATGGAGTGGAGCATTAAATATCCGTGAGGTAAGAATCAAAATATAAACTATAAAGAGATGTAGCTGTAATTCATAGTTATTTCAATGCGTATTCTAAAAAATATTTTTTAAAGCATATAAATCATTTAAGAATAGAAATCAAGGTGATTCATATATAAATCATTTAAAAATAGAAATCAAGGTGATTCGTTGGCGCATCAACCCCTTCCCAAAGTACATTATTTAATGCTTTTAAAGTTTGTCATTGTGTTCTATTTGTATTTGATTGCATACAAGGGAAAAGATAATGTTGATGATGTCAACTCATTGTAATTCTTAATTTATAGATTAATATGCCTGCCGAGCGATTTCTTTGTGAAGATTGCGGAAAAAGGTTCACTAGAATCTCAAATTTACATCGACACCAGAGAACTACACATGGGTGAGAACTTTCTCATTGTCAGACGTGTGGAAAACGCTTTAATAGAAGGGATAGCTATTTGCGGCATCTTAGACTCCACTCCAGGCCTCAGGATCATGAAGCAATTTCAGACTTAAGTCAACATTTCCATCAGTCATAAAATAATGTTTTATCATAAAATGACGATTGAAATTTGTAATTAACAACATTATATCAAGACACTTTTAATAGCATTTCAATTTTGTCAGTGTTTTTAATCAAGAGGCATTAAGACAGTTTATAATTTTTGACTTAAGTCCAAGTTTGCTTCATGATCCTGGGGCCAGATGTTTAGGTCCAATATCTCAACAAGAAACCCCTCCTATAAGCTCTTCGTTACAGGACCAGGACAACAAAGAAAATGTTAATCCTAACCATCCAATTCAACAGGGTGGAGGAGATCCATCTAGTGACATAAAAGGTATTGTATGATTGGTTATATTATGTTGACATGCTTTTTTTGTTTTTACATAGAGAAGTCAAGAAATGAACATGTATTTTTTTTTAAAACTAGATGATGACGCAGATGATGCCTGCATCAGCGAGGAAGAGGCTATTGAGGGAAATTTAAAGAAGATATCGTTAGAGGCCACTGACAAAAGCAAATTTGATCCTATAACATTCCTTAAATTAAAAGAAGAGAACATACGAAGAATACTGAAAGAAGAGCTAGCCAAAAGAAGAAGAATTAAATTTTATCTAACATTACAAGTTCGATTTACTAAGACCAGAGGAGATCAAGTGGAAACTGCTGAGCCCTTTTTTCATGGACTCTGTCACATTGTTTTCAAAGAAGAAGACATTGAAACTGCCTTAAGAGAGAGTATTATGAAATGTGTAAACTCTTTTCTTGAATACCAAAGAGAGGGTAGTAACTGGACGCTGGGCAAGGTTCTGGGAGTCAACATTCATATCATCCAATATGACCCGATAAAAGGTTCAAGTTATCTCCCATTACCATCAAAACTTGCGAACAAAAAGGCAATCATCAATATTCAAAATTCTGATCAAAAATGTTTCATGTGGTCAGTGATAGCTTCCCTCTATCCAGTGGCAAAGGATCCTCAGCGCGTCATCCAGTATGTTCAGTACGTAGACAAACTTGATTTCACCGATGTTCCGTTTCCTGTCAAAATTGGAGATATTCCCAAATTTGAAAAGAAAAATCAAATATCCATTAACGTCTTTGGCTTTGAAAAACAAGAAATATTCCCTCTTCATTTAACGAAAGAAAGGGGATTACGTCACGTGGATCTTCTTGTTATCAACAAAGGAACTCGTAATCATTACTGTTTGATTAAAGATTTCGATAGACTTCTTAATGACGGTCAAAAAGGAAATCAGTTGTTTCATTGTCACTACTGTCTTCATGGATTTACTAAAAAACGTCTCCTTCAAAATCATGTGATCTATCGTCAAGTACACGGTGCTCAACGAACGAAAATGCCCACAGAGGAAGACAAATGGCTAAAGTTTACCGATATTTCCAAGCAACTCAAGGTTCCGTTCGTGGTTTATGCTGATTTTGAAAGCATTCTTGAAAGACATTATGGTTGTCAACCAGATCCTAACAAGTCGTCTACCATAAAACTAGCGAAGCACGTTCACTCCGGTTTTACGTATAAAGTTGTTGGAGTCTCACCAGAAACAACAGAGAATCACGTTACATACCGTGGCGAGGATGCTGTTGAAAAGTTTATGGATCACATGGTGAAACTCGAAGAAAAGCTTGTAAGCATATTACGTAATCCAAAACCTATGAATCTTTCTGATCAAGAGTCTGAAAGTTTCTTGAAGGCAACTCATTGTTGCATCTGCAAAGATCAACTCGGAAATGACACTGTACGAGATCACTGCCACGTTACTGGAAAATTTCGAGGTGCTGCTCATAGTTCCTGCAATTTAAATCTTAGATTAAGAGAGAGAATACCTGTGTTCTTCCACAATCTCAAAGGTTATGATGCTCACCACACCATGAGTGTTATCGGCAAATATAAACACAAAAGGATTAATTGTATTCCTCAAAACTATGAAAAGTATATAGCTTTTTCGTTAGGTAATTTGGATTTTGTAGACACTTTTCAGTTTATGTCCACATCACTTGAAAAACTCTCCATCAATCTTGCAAAAGAATGATTGCATAAATTTCCCCATCTTGAAGCGTACGTCACGTTCACTCACCCGGGAAATAAACAAATGAAACTACAGCTGCTAAGCAGAAAAGGAGTTTACCCATACAGATACATTAACTCCTTTAAACGTTTTGAAGAAAAAGCCCTTCCACCTCAAAAAGCTTTCTTTAATGATTTAGATGGCAAAACTGTTTCCGATCAAGAATATTTTCATGCGCAGTTGGTTTGGGACGTGTTTAAAATTCAAGACTTAGGTCTATACCATGATCTGTACATGGAGACTGATGTACATCTCCAGTCTCCACATCTCCGATGTGTTTGAAAACTTTCGAAGTCTCTGTCTTGAAATGTATGGTCTTGACGCAGCCTATTTTTACACAGCACCTGGCTTGGCTTGGCAAGCCGCGCTAAAGATGACAGGTGTCGAACTTGAACTATTAACCGACCCTGATATGCATCTTTTTATAGAAAAGGGTCTCCGAGGGGTTATTGCTATGATTTCTAAGAGATACGCCAAAGCTAACAATCCATATCTAAATGACTATGACCCACAACGCTCCTCTAACTATCTGATGTATTTAGATGCAAACAATCTGTATGGGTGGGCTATGTGTCAACCTCTTCCCACTCACGACTTTGATTGGTTAAGCAGCGACTGCATCAAATCTCTTCAGGTCAGTTCTATTCCATTTGAAGGGGACACCGGGTACATATTTGAGGTTGACATGGAATATCCTAAAGAATTACACGACGACCACAACGATTACCCTTTAGCTCCAGAATCCTTCAAAATAGAACAAGACATGTTATCACCTTATCAAAAGGAACTCTTAACAAGACTCGGGATGAAAGAAGGTTACTACACAAAACTGATGCCCAATCTGTTTGACAAAGAGAAATATGTGCTGCACTATAGAAATTTGCAACTATACCTCTCATTAGGTATGAAATTGACCAAAGTCCATCGCGTTCTGTCCTTTAAACAAAGCCCATGGCTTAAAGCCTACATTGATTTCAATACAACCATGAGAAAAACAGCTAAAAACGAATTTGAAAAAGACTTTTTTAAGCTAATGAATAACAGTGTCTTTGGTAAGACAATGGAAAATCTACGAAAACGAGTAGATATTCAACTTGTTCATAATAAGAAGAGGCTCTTAAAGCTTTCAGCCAAGCCTGGCTTTCAATCGTTCCAAATTTTCAACAATGACTTGGCTTCTGTAGAACTAAGCAAACAAAAGTTGATTCTTAATAGACCAATTTACGTGGGATTTTCTATTCTTGACCTGTCTAAAGTTTTAATGTATGATTTCCACTATAATTACATCAAGAAAAGATATGAAGATTGTGCTTCTTTGTGTTTACTATAGAGATGTGTATGTTTACTTCAATGTATGATGTAGATACAAATTAAAATAGATTCAATGAATGACTGTCTTTTTTCATTATTTTACTTTGTCAAACATAGGACCCCGGGGGTGCCGCGGAAACTATGATTCCCGGGGACATAGATCCCGGAGACATTGACTCCGGAGTCCAAAGACTTCGGAGTCCAAAGGTACCGGGGACATTGTCTCCGGAGTTCAAAGATCCCGAGGACATTGACTCCGGAGTCCTAAGATACCGAGGACATTGGCCTCGGAGTCCAGAGAGATTTCATTTTTTGATATTTTTAAAATAAATTAAATACGAAACTGAACAGCCAATCAAAACGAAGATTAGTTCTCGTATTTAATGTGAACCTTTGATATTATTTTTCTCATTATTCTTGTGGATTTCAAAGGAGCAACATGTATACCTGCAATTTGTGCTCTAACGTTTACTGTGGTTTCATCAATATTCGTTGCATACCAATTTTCGTGGATTTCGTTGTTAAGTTGATCCACGAAATTAAATGTTCATTGAAGTTCAATTTCAACTAACATTTTGTATTGATTGGATCATTGGCCACGAAATTACGTATCCTTGAAACTGTGGTTTTTAGAAAATCCACGAAAATTGATACCCACGAAAATTAATGAAACCACAGTATGTGTGGCCTGATAGTTTAAAAAGGCACTTAAAATATAAACACGGATTTTATGAATTCAGTCTAGCTCCACAACAACAACAACAATAACAACAACAACAGCAGCAGCAGAAAAAAGTGTCTTTACCACCTCTACAACAACAAAAATAAGAGGGATACTCGTTACCACAAGAAAGGTTTATGGCGCCTCAACAACAACAACAACAGCAACAACAACAACAACAACAACGAATGACTATGTTTTCACAACAACAACAACAACAGCAACAGCTGTCTTTGTCGCCGCAACAACAACAACAACAGGGCATGTCGACACAACGTCAACAAAATGACTTTTTCTTTCAACATCCATTTACAGCTAATGTCTCAGGACCAACCTGCTCGGGAAAAACTTATTTTGTAAAAAAGTTGCTGCAAAATTGTAAGACTAAGATTGTCCCGGCTCCAGAAAGAATTTTGTGGCTTTACAAGCGTTGGCAACCTCTATATAATATCATCAAATCTACAGTTTATCCCCCTGTCAAGTTTATACAGGGTATTCCAATAGATCTAGAGCAAGATTCGTTTATCAACCCTAGAACAAGAAATCTTGTGATTTTAGACGATCTGATGTCGACAGCATCAAAAGACTCTAGAGTAAACGAATTATTTACAGAAGGTAGCCATCACAGAAACCTGTCAGTCATGGCCATTAACCAAAATTTGTACTATAACAAAGATCCTACTCAGAGACGAAATTGCCACTATTTGGTGATGTTTAATAACCCCGTAGACAAGCAGCAAGTGATGACATTGGCTCGTCAAATGTATCCAGAAAACTCTCAACATCTGATGAGATATTTTAAAGAGGCCACCTCAAAACCATACGGTTATCTATTGATTGATTTAAAACCGACAACTCCTGAACATCTGCGCCTGCGCACTGACGCCTTGGATCCTATAAAATTCGGTTCTGAAGAAAATAATACTTATTCTTTAGAAAACCCACCAAGCGATCAAGAAGATCAATCAGAAATCTATCATTCGAATTCCAAGTCTCACCCAGAGCAGTTGCAAATTTTGGACTCTGAATATACTGATTCAAAAATGCCGTCTTGTGATGATTGCAGTCTTGTCTTTGAAAATATGCACGATCTTCAAAGACATGTTAAAAGATGGTGTCCCGAAAATCCCGCATTAAAACGGCATAATAACGATATAGAAATGGAGGAAAACCAAGAAACTGCAAATTGGATCCCATTTGAACAGGAGGAAACGGAGGAAGATGATGAAGATGACCATGAACATGAAGTTTTTAATGTTCTTATGGATAAAGCAAGAGAGAGCAATGAAAAAGAATGGAATCAAAAATATGATAAGTACATAAAAGAAGGATTAAACCGAAGAGAAGCTGAAGAGAAGACAGATAAAAAGATGAAATCAAAGGACATACAAACGTTTGTATCAAATTACGCTGCACTCATCCAATATATTCTTCAGCTAAGACATGGATCCCTTCATGCCACTATAATGGATGATGTAGCAGAATTTCAGTCAAAGGGCTACAGTGAACACAAGTCTATTATGATGGCCCTGCATAAGAACCGACATCTCATTGACGGAATCTGGGAAGAAGATGATGATAGTGCGATGGAATCCGAAGAATACGATGATAGCGAAACAGAAGAGTCCCAAGGCGATGATACAGATGAAGAGGACTGAAATTATTAAATCAAATTACTTACCATTGTTGTATTTAAAATGTCGTATGAATTACAAAAAAAAATGTGTAGATCGATCACGTGATTAAAGAATTTAAATGTATCATCTTTTTTTTATTGTTCTTCATTTCACGGATGACATTCAGAGACGTAACATGTCTTGGGAGGATTATCTTGAGCAAGTTTATTACAACCCTGTTAAAAATCCTTCCCTTTGAGAGGTCATAATAGTAGACTCTACCTGTCTCTCCTTTCGATACCTCCGATGATATGGGGTTGGGGGTATAATATTAGAATCAATATGTCACCTACTCCTCGGTTGATATTGGGGGTTAAATATATTAGACTCCACCTGTCACCTACTCCCCGATCGATACCTTTCTCATTGATGGTCACCTGTCCTTCGGATCATAGTATCTATTGGGTTTGTGGTTTTCAATGAGTATCAACTCATAATGAACTCATTATTTAAAGGAGACTAGATATATGAAGCCCTTTAAACTTTTTTCGTCTATGAGATTGTGTCTATTCATTTTTCTTTTAGGATGAGTTTCTTCTCGGTATCGATTTATACGACACCCAGGTTATCTTAAAACACCAACATTTAAACCTCATTTCCGTATTGCTACGCTCAGGTAAAACGTTTCACCTTTCCCTTCAGTGATCCTATACATACTAGTATACCTCCACACAATACACTATTGTATTGGGGTTGTCCTTTTACTCGGTCAGGTCCCCGTCTCCCCTATTGAATGTTACCACGCTCATGTCCTATTTTTAAACACGTTTCCTCTCATCCCCCTTTAATTCCGGCCCCTACCCCCAAACAAAAGGGCCCCAATGTTTTACCCCCCATACGTACTACAAGGTCACTGACGCATACCTCCATTTAATACATCATTGTCTTCGGGGGTAATTCCTTATCAAATGTCAGCAAACCCCATAGTCCCCATTTCAATAGCCCTATTGATTAATTATAGAACCCATCGTTGCGTTCTCGGTTTCCATGGTGATTAATGACGTATACGGCTCCACAGCCCGCTGTGGAGCTCCTATGTTAGGTATCTGCGCCAGAAAGGGTACTTTTACACCACTAGCAGAGGATGTTCACTCCCCCATGGCACCTACCTCTACGTTTTTTAGAGGTCCGTTAGTGCACGGCTCCTGTTCTGTACTTTATTGGATTTTAAATTTTGAACACCGTTGGTTACATCATGTCATTAAGAGTCATGCTTACCAAAATGATAACATGGAGTTAAACAATATACTAGTAGGCATTGTATTTGCAAGACAGTTATTTGCGTAAGATGTAATGCTAATATCAATCTGTGCTTCCATCTGTCCGCCTAGCGGTCAGTTAACCAAAAAAGTAATCATTTTGTTAGCCGGTTAGTCATTTTATCAGTTGGTTAGTTATTATGTCATTCAGTTAGTCTTTTTTTTTAATTCGTTAATCATGATGTCTTTTTTTTTATTCGTTAATCATGATGTCGGTCGATTAGTCATTTGGTTAGTCGATTAGTCATATTGTTTTATGAAGCTTTGTAGTCAATAGATAATTATTGTGTCGATTAGCGAGATGTTTATTTGGATCTAGGGTTTGCTTTAACGTTTTAATACTGTACTTGATAAAAAAACATTTTTATGATTCTCATAAAACTTTGTAGCTCATTACGTTTAGTTATCTATTCATCTTGTTCTATTAAGAAAGTTATTTCAAAGTACTGAACGTAAGGTTAAGAAATGTTTTTGATAGAGATACATGTATTTTGTGTAAATGTCGAAGTTTGCATCGAATTTCCATTGGAAATGATTTCTGGTATTTACATCCCCCCCTTTTTAAAAAAAAATTCTTTGGGATAAATGTACATAATCATTGCCAAGCAATAATGAAATCAAATGTACGTCAGCTTAAGAATGTTTTGTCAACACGTGTTTTCTTTGCCTGTTGTTGAAAAAGAATAGGCATAATGCATGTGCAAAAATTGTAATTGTTCAAACAGGTTTAATCGGGTGTTACAATAAATATTTTTGTAACTTAAAACTGCCTGTTTGCTTAAGAAAATATTCACTGGATGTGATTAAACTTGTTTGCCAAAACAAAGGAAGCATTTAACGTTTATTAAGGAATTCCTGTATATTTATCAGAGAGTTGTCAAATCGGATGACGCAAACAATGATGTAATGAATAACGACTATCTGTTAACAAAACATGTCCCCAGCTGGGAACAAACCAATTGGGAAAGATTGCAAAGATTATCACTAGGAATGATTTGGTTTTGTTTTGCAAAGACTAACAGTCCTGAGCAACGAAATCTTAATGATATATTATAGAGTGAACATTTGCATTGCACAACAATACACAATTAATAACGACATTTCCTGGAATTCTTTTGATCGGTTAAGCAAAAGATGAATCGCGCAGGTAAAATGTTTAGTACTGAAATTTATATGCAAGAAATGTCCAAAACTTTCTTCAGTTCAAAAAATAAAAAAATTACAAAAAAAAAAATAATAGGTATAAGAGTCTTCAGTTGAGTGTTTCTTCCTTATTATGTTCGTATCTAATTTAAAAGCAGTTGGTATTAATATGCTTAAAAAGATCTTTTACTTTTTTTATTACGATTTGTTTTCTCATTGGAAACATTTGGACAATTTCGTTTTTAATGTTTGAAATAGAACCCCGTCTTTCAAATAAAATACAACAATGAAAAAAAAACCCAAATAGAATAATTGTAGATAAAGACCTATATAATATATATATATATATATATATATGTATATATATGTGTATAATGCATGTCAAACAACCGCCTGAACTCCTTACTCACTACAAGAGTCAGGATTTAAGCAAACTCCACGATACCGCTAGGCGGATTAAACTCTTCTCGAAACAGAAAAACCTCTTTTCAGTCAGTTGCAACCTAAATCATTGATAAAAAAAGTCATACATCTGGTGCCCTTTTGTTCATTTTTTTACTACATTAACAAATCTGATATATCATTCTTAGGTGGTAGACAATTCCTATAGAAAGCGAAAAATGAATACAAGGAGAAAAGTTTTTTTTTGTGCCCCTCCTCTAATTTTCGGCTATATAAAACTTTAATGTAAAAAGATTCAAAAGTAATTTACTTACGAGCACACGAGGTTCAGACAAGGACAACTAGAGAATTTAGACTAAAGGAGGAAACAAACACTTAAAGAAAAGCCAAACACATACTCTTACATGGAGAGAGAGAGAGAGAGAGAGAGAGAGAGAGAAGAGAGATAGAGAGAGAGAGAGAGAGAGAGAGAGAGCTTTTTGCAGGTATAGTAGTAAATGTTTTAGGGAAGGAGCGGATACTTTAGATCTTGATTAAGAAAGTCTTTTAATTCATTTAGTGTACCAACAAGCAATGTTTTATATATTGTGTGTTTTTAAGTGATTCGAATCCTTATGTCAATGTGTCACATACAATATATATAATACCAAACACTAAATTTAACCTGCAAATTGAACAACATTTTTGTTTTTTGTTTGTTTGTTTGGTTGTTGATAACATATGTTCAGTGTTTGCGATAGAAAAGGTTATTTTCAATTCTAGGTAAAACTAGTTTTATCTGAATGTAACAAGTAATAATGGTTTTAAACAAATGATTAAATGCCAAACGTATTTAGTATTTATTATAAGTCAGAAAGTGTTAATTGTGTAGAAGTGTTTCCTTTTTCTTTGGAAAATCCACAAAACAAAACTAAATTCACAATGTTCGTCTTAAAATTGATTGTGTCTCTTGTTGCTTTTGATAAAATAATAATGTCAAAATTGCAGTCTATCGTGCTTTGTAAAAATTCCGAAACTGTCCAAACATGATTCCTCTGGATATCATTCAAATTAAAAAAAAACCCACATAGTTTATTCTAGTTTGGATGTTAAAACAAAAATTAAATACCGTTGATGCATCTTACGTCTGATTAGAAATTTCAATAAAAGTGAAAGGACGCTTTCTAGTTAAAAGCTAGCAGCTAATACCTGTGCACCACGAAGATTGTATAATGCTTAAATGTATATTGATATGATATTTGTTAGAATTGCTAGAGTTATTGCTCTTGCTACACTCTTTTAAAAAGCCATATATAATCCTATTCAATTGTTATCACGACTATATCTCCTTTAGATTTGCTGTCATCTATACATTTTATTCTCAATATTGGTATTTATTGAGTGTATAGATCAGACGTGTTCATCACATGTAATTTTAAGCAAAACGGTTTTGCGAGTACAAAATTATATTTAGTTCCTTAACTAATATACCATGAACAAAGGAGCCGATATCAAAGTTAGGCATGTGAGTTATTTTCCATAATCTATAAATATAGAAATTTTTGTTCTCATTTTCTGGTATTGCAGTACATAACTACGCTCAATAATTATCATATACATTTGTCTATTTGTTATAGTTTATTTTTTTTAGTATACACAAACCAAGTTAAAACAGAAATTATGCACGATGTAAGATATACTATTCATCTATTTTTAATGCATACATAGTAAAATATTGTTTCCTATATTGCATCAATAAAGACAGAAAAAAAACAATTTGGATAAAAACAAGACTACAAGACAAGCCGTCATTCATGCTGAAACTGCGAATACAAATAAATGTACTCTAGTATTAATGCTGTACACCATTTTTGCGAAGATTCTGAAGAAAGAGAAAATGAAACAAAAATCGCAAAATGGGAAGGCCTTAAACCCCGAAATTTATGTTACAACTTTAAGGGTATGGTGTCCATGTCCCAAGAAATGTATTACAGTGAAGCGCAATGTCGTAAAAAAAGCTAAAGTATTACTTTGAAACCAACTAGTCTGTTTGGAATTGTTATTGTTCTTAAAAGTTAAAAAATATACATTATTGTCAAATATTGTAATGACATAAATATAACGATAAACACTACCTATCCAGAAAAATGAGATACCCTGTATGCGGAAAAAAAAATACTATGTTCAACCGGTGACAGTTTTTCCATTATCAAAAATTAAAATCCAAGTAATGTGCACATCTTTAATATTTGTACAAAAAAAACCTACAAAACAGCAATCAATTTCCTATCTTCAATAGTGTACGATGAGTAATCTGTACAACAGTATACCATATTGGCAATATGCTGAGGAACAATATAATGTCAACAATCAAATTCCAAGTTAATTGCACATCTCTGAGATATGTTACACTGATCTGCGAAATATCAACTTCCTATCCTAAAAACTGTTATCCGTACTATATGGGGACTCTTTGGGCAGCCCTCCATTTTCACTATTTTATTAACCGGATATTTCCTTTGGAAAACCCAGTTAAAAGAAACCTGTTTTTTTTTTATATTTTAATAAAGCTTTTTAAACGTAAATGAATGCACATAGAAATTTATCTGTAAAAGAAATGCGATGATAAAACAAGAGGCCCATGGGTCACATCGCACACCCGAACAACTTCATTGTAACATTCTATTTCTTAGCAAATACTATTTCTATTTCAAACCCCAGTAGTGTTCCGTTGTTTTTGGCTGGCTT
Organism: Magallana angulata; assembly: GCF_025612915.1. Taxonomy (NCBI): domain Eukaryota; kingdom Metazoa; phylum Mollusca; class Bivalvia; order Ostreida; family Ostreidae; genus Magallana; species Magallana angulata. Next base: position 20,580,244 of record NC_069112.1, read on the forward strand.
TAACAATTTAGAATCTATACTATCTTAGGATGCTTGCACAGTAATCTCACAAACTGTAAAAAACATTTTTAAATAATATATATTTCTATGTTAAACTTTGAACTCCACTCGGGGCCCCAAAGTAAAACTTTGAATCCCGCCTGGTCGAAGGGTCACGATTTTTACAATTTAGAATCTTCATTAAAGAAACAAGCTTTGATGTAAATATTTGTATTTCTAGTGCAGTTGTTCTCGAGAGGAAGAATTTTAAAGACACACACACCCTATACTCACTGTTTTACAATCATCCCTTTTATAAAAAGGATTACGCTCTCTATTTAAACAATTTAGAATCCCCTTCCCATAAGGATGTTTTGTACTAAGTCTGAATAAGTTTGGTACAGTGGTTTTAGAGAAGAAGTAAAATATGCGAAAAGTTTATTGGTACTGTACCAGTTATCGGCTAAGACCAGTTATAGTCTAAACTGAGAGTTCCGGTAAATAGCATGCGACTAGCCAATATTTTTAAATTCAGTCGTCTGTTTCGAATAAAGGAAAGTAAGTCTGCATGAAACTTTGAATATGTTTTAAACATGAGCTTAACGATCCATGTTTACCGCTGATTTTACATCTTTGCACTTTCAGCAGTGGGGGAAGTAAGGTAACAAATAACAAATAGAATATAACCCCTTTGTGATATATTATTATATCCCTTCTTTGATTTGACATATAATATCACTACATATAACATGAAATAACAATAAAAAAAATCACAAAATTCTGACAAATTCATAGCGCAGTTGAACGGCCGATTTCACAATTATGCATTGAATAGTCTACGATTTTGTGTGTTACCGTATATTACAAACGAATAATTTTATGAGTTTTGTTTATGCATCATAACCCCTACGACCTTTAGTCTTACCCCACAAGGGGCATAATTGAAGTTAAATTTTGCAAAGAATAAAATCAACAAGTACAGGGATTTTACTATGTTATTATCACGAAGCCGATAACTGGTACAGTAAAACGAAAACACTCGGCAAATTCGGAGCGTGCAAAATAAGACAAAAACCAAGATGTTTTTGTTTTTAGATAATGATATATCTTAATAATAAAGATATTCATTACAGATTTATGATTTTGAATTTTTTTCCTGTTTTGAAAGGCTGCTATGTGTGTAAGTAGGATACATATGTTAAAATTTAATGATTTCATTGCCGTTATACTATCTAAAAAGTCTTCAATGCATTATTTCACGTAAGCAAAAATATTGGTACGAACATTTTTGTAACTGAATGTGCTAATAATATTCTACTAACTGCATTGGATACTCTAATTGATATCTTTTTCACAAACAAAAAGCGTCCGATGATCACACCGCCTATCATTCCAAATCCCATCATGTCTCATTTCTATGCAGTCCTCGTTCCCATTATAGTTATCAGGATTTCCGCTGTCCCAATTTGTGAAAGTTGTTGGATTTCCATCCCTGCTCCAAACAAAATGTCCCTCATTCTCTCGATCGTTTCCACCAATCCATACTGTACAACCCCAAATACTGCAGTCATCTAGGAGACAACATATGCATATTATTGTTTATGATAGATTTTTTCAAATACAACGAAATGATTATTTACATTAAATATCAACTTCGTTGGTAAATTTTTTGTAAAACAAAAGAATAAAACATGATATGTAATTCAAACAGGTGCTCAAAAGTTTTTCTTGGTTTTTATTAATTAATATTTTTTGAGTTTTTATTTTTGATGTCACAAACGTTGAACGATGTATAAGCAAACACCGCAAGCAAAAACTAAAGGTCACGGTTGTGGTTAGTCCAGTTGCTCTTCTTTCAATTTTAACTTACAATTATAATAATATAACTAAAATTCTGAGGTATTTTTCACATTTACAGACAAGACTGAACTTAAAAATATCGAAATTAAAAGCATTAAATGACAAAATTATTTTGAAAAATATAGAATCGTTTCTGATTTTTAGAACGCACTAATGCGCAATACTGAATTTATTCATACACATCGTTCCAAGTATGGCATTACGTATTTAAGAAAATAAGTATTCCATGCTTTAAAATCTGCATATAAAAGAAACAGATAGGTATAAGAACTTAGCCATCTTACCCATACATTGAAGAATAATTTTTCACATTACCCAAATCTTGGAATTTAAAATTTAGTTGATCAAATCAATATTGTTTAATGATTTTGTAAATGTGAAGAGTTGTACGCAATCGACCGATTTTAAAGTTGAATCGTGTGTTTATGGTGCTTTTAAATGTTCACATCTACACGTGTGTATCAGCGGTACATTAAAAAACCCAGGACATTAAGAAAAAAATAAATGTCTGCGTATTTGACCGAAAATTAATCAATTCCGCTCATGAACTTTGTAGCAACAGTTGCACGTAATCAATGATGTAAAAGCAATTATGAACAAAACATTTTTATTTGCTTATTTCGTGTTAAACAGATTTTGCTTGAAATTAAGCTTAGACAGTTTCCTTCAATGGTTTGACTCGTACATCACGTTACATGTATGTATCCTTTGAAACAGAAAAATAAAAGACTTACCGGGCAGGTTCGGAACAATAATGTTTTCAATGACCCAAGTATTTTCATCCAAGGAGTCAATCTCTACTAGATAAGCGCCTTTAGATTCACAATATATCTATGAAAATTCATATCAAATACATTACTCTCAGATTTGTAGACAACTTGCAATTGTGTTCTAGTTTATTCTCACTGAGTAGGCTTTTTCGTTTACTTACTTTAGCACTATTCCATGCTTTTCTTTCAGTAGCCAGACGATAAATGCGTTGTCCGTATTTTTTCCAACCTAATATAAAATAATCAAGTTTCTTATGATATTATTTTTGTAATATAATGTCACGAAAGATGAAAGCAACCACTTTTAATCAGGCTTTCTTCATGTATTAAAAAATCGGTTAAATTGACCACAGCTTTAAAACCAATTTAGATAAAGTATAGCCGATAAAGCATGCAAAACGTTAATCAAGACAATTTTATAGACTTAAAAACAACCATCAACCTTAAGAGTATGCTCACATTTTTAAAAAATGGTTTAGACATTATTATTTCATTTACCGAAACATACACCTCTGAAGACGAATTCAAAATAAAACCTCCATTAATCTAACAAAACGTAAACTATCTCCGATTTTGTGTAACATCTCCAATGATTATTGTTTTAATGTAGAAGGTTGTTGTATTTTGTTTTGTAATAATTTTTATGTTAAATACTGAAATCTAATTGGTTAAGACGCAGTTGATAATCCGTTCTATTACCATGCATCAGCGTTAACAACAGACTTGGCAACGGGTACCACTTTATAAATAATGCCTGTTTGGAAGGGTATCAGTTGAAATTGACAGCCTTAGAAAACCACTGTCAACCGACGCGAAGCGGAGGTTGACAATGGTTTTCTCAGTGTGTCAATGTAGTAGATGTGTTTTAAAATTAAATTAATTTGAAGAAAGGATTGTCTTATTATTGCTGGGAAATCCCGTTACAGCAATTTCAACTAATATCCTCCCAAACCGGCACTATTTATTTTATTTTGCTGAAAGTCTTAATTTTAAAGAAATGTATGCGCGGAAATTAGCCCCATACGGTTTGACGTAGAATTCACGTCATTTCTAGATAAAAGCAGATAAGTTCCCTTTTTTTTTTAATTAAAACATTCAGTATAATAAAATAAATAGTGTCTGTTTGGAAGGATAACAGATGAATTTGTTGGCTTCGCCCGAGGAGAATATTATTTTTCTGGGGGAATGAATCTTCATATTTCCCGAACATTCACGTAATCAAAGTTTAATTATACCTAACAACATATGATTATACAAGATACATCGATTTCTAATTTTCTAGTAATTTTCAAACTTGTCAAAAGTTGAAACGTCGTGATTGTTTAGGATTTAATTTGGTTCTTGTCTCTCGTTTCTTTCATAAATACGAATCAAATATAGTAAAATTGAATTTTGCGGTTTAAAGGGGCATGGTCACGATTTTTGGTCAAATTTTATTTTTCTGGTTTTATTATTCGAAAAACTTTTGGAATGCATTTCTAAAGATAAAATGAAATTTGGGTGCCACTCGTTGAGTTTTAAGCAAGATACAGGGCTCACAATTCTTCGTCATGAAAACAAGGCTCGTGCCCTGTTTTTTATTACTTAGGTTCAATATACATGTACCAGTAAAAATCTTTTTCAAGCTGGTTTGTCTATCTGATTATTCATTTAAAGCATAATTAAACAGTTCCTAACGATTAGTACATTCATTTTAGGTCTAAAACTGGAATTTTCACTTCAACATTCATAATGTAAACAAAAGCTTTGTTTACATTGCAAAGAATTGTAAGCTCTGTAACTCGCTTATAACTCACCAAATGACACTCAAATTTTAAGTGCCTATTGAAAATGCCTTACTGAAGCATTGTAAACATTAAAATCGAATTTTTTTTTTTTTACCAAAATCGTGACCATGCCCCTTTAAAGAGAATTTAAATGCTTAATTAATTTTGCTTTACTAATATTTTTCAACATCGTATTCTAAAATTGGCTTTTTCATACCTTTGGAATGAAAATCCCAATATTTCCGAAGAGGTGAGACACGATACTTATTCCCCGGGAGACACGACGTTTTGTTCGCCTTGTCATGTGACTTACTAGACCAATAAGGTGACGCGTTATATAGAATAATCATATTGAGGTATAATGCTATTTTATCATAACAAATGATATTGAAAATGTATTTCTGTTTTATTACCTCTAATGTCGTGTAACATTTGATGTTATTATACTTTCATGTTAAATACTAAAATCTAATTGGTTTAGACGCAGTTGATAATTCAGTCTATATTACCCTCAGCGTTAGCAACACACTTGGCGACGGGTAACAACGAATTGCTACATGTGCGTAAATTTTGCACGTACGGTTCGCCGTAGAATTCACGTCATTTCTATATAAAAGCAGTAAAGTTTCTCTAAGATTAAGGCATTCAGTATAATAAAATTAATAATGCCTGTTTGGTAGGATAACAGTTGAAATTGACACCCCAAAAAACCATTGTCAACTGACGCTCTTCGCGTCGGTTGACATTGGTTTTTTGGGGTGTCAATTTCAACTGTTACTTAAAGCTGACATGAATTCATAAAAAGATTTGGTCGCCATATTAGTTTCGATCGCTCCTCTACTGTCACTGTGGTATATGTACCGGTTGAGAAAGTTACAGTCGGTTGCTTTTTGATCGAGGCATTCAGGTTGCACGGACTTCAAAATGAACTACACATTCTAGTAAAATGTTTGTAATAAAGGAAACAACAATCAATGAAATATAAAATGTATTTATATTCTAAAAGAATTTCCAAGGGTTCCGTATTATTTTGCACAGACAGTGGTGTCTTACTTCGCATGCAAATCGAACACGTGTGTCGTTCATGAATACGTGTGCATCTTTTTGAAAACTCCGGTGGCACTTTATCCAACACGGTAGCTAAATGATAGTAAATCGAAGAAAGTAACAACGTAACATCGTTTCCATCCGTCCCTACGAAAACGCCCCGTTTCTAAAATCCCTGCGATCACTGACATTGCTCGATCTGCCATAGTGTGTGGTTTGCGCTTGTGCGATGCTATAACATACACAGGAAAAAGGTCTACAATTATCAAGGATTTTTTAAGTATCTGTGCCTGGATTTCAGCCTCTCTTGTTTCGTCGTTCATTGGTCATTCCTTGCCAGTGCAGTGGTCGTCATATTTTTTTGTTCAAAACGCTTTTCTACACGTCTTGTCGTCCAAGGTAACGTGTGCGGATGTATGAAATACCTGAATACGGTAAAGCATGAGTAATGCTCTCGGCCTTTTATAGGGGATGTGTAGCGATAAGCAGAACAATAGAAATCGACAACTAATATGGCGGAAGTCGGAGATAAAAGGGAAATAATGCATATTTATGAATTCATGTCTGCTTTAATAATGTATTTTGGACTCTAATCTATTTTTATATTCACAAAAGAAATTTTGTGTTTGTTTATCCCGTTTTTCATTTTCGCAGTGAATGTTGTATTCCTTCTTTGCTACCTTTAATAGTCTTATATTAATAATATAACGATATTATTGTTTGGTATGTTATTTTTGTTCATCTTGCAATAGTTCTTCTATCGGGTATGTTACCATTATTATTTTTACACAAAATTTCGTTTTTCAAGTATGTTACCGTCTTCATCTTCACACAGGATATCGTATTTCCACTCTCCGTTTGATTGACAGGTCAGTCGTCCTGAACCAATTCGGTAGTACCCTTCAGAACACGAGGCGTGTATCCTCCTGTGTATACCAATGGCGTCCTCACGTTTTGTTTGAGAAAAATCAAGGTTGCCTGTTCTATCTGGTATCCCACAGTCTTCATGAATTTGGATAGAAAATATTATTTTATCATTACATGTAACTATTTAGAATTCAATTTTGACGAAATCCGATATGAAAAAAAAAATACCCTAACGATATTACGCATTCTTTTACATATTAAACAGTTTGCACCGTAAAAAAGATGATAACATTTCGATACTTCAGGTTTGTTCTATACATACCTGCTACATCAACTACTTAATTATTTAATCACATTGAATTGCATTTTTTAGAATGAAGAACATAATATACTGTATTGATTTGAAATTTTGTAATAAGACATTTGAGTCATATATGTGGTACATCTTGCTTTTGTGTAAAAATAAGAACGAACTTTTCTATTAAATAGAGAAAAAATCAATCGTGTTTCTTGACAATAGTAAAATACCTGAAATAACACATTTAAAGTGTGTCTCCTTTGTGTATTTTTTGTGTGCACATTTTTCGTGGAGGCTGCAGTTTGAGTTAGAACATACACCTGCTAGTTCCTAAAGAAATGATTAAAAAACCTAAATAAAAATCATGACCATTTATCATAAATGATGTACGTTGGTGTTTAATAACATGTTACAGTTATAAGGTACTTCACTACACGAAGACTTGTACTTTTTAAGACACTACGTCACAAGATGGCGATTTAAATGTTTTGTTAAACTGTTTATATATCGTTCTATTGGGTTGTATATCGTCGTAGCTCAGTGGTTAAAGTATTGGGATTCTGAACCACAGATCATGAGTTCGAATCCGCCTGGAGCTTTTGTTCATGCTTACTAAATTAAATTTTTGAAAATGTAATTTTTCACCCAAATTTGCACATTTTTTGCCTATTTGACTTAAATACTTCTTATCCATTATGATATCTATCATAATCAAGTAATACTCTGCAGATTTGAGAAAATATTTCAAGGTGTAGAGAGCCACCTTAAAAATGAACATAATCATAAAAGATGGTTGTGCTTCTTACATACATGCAGTTGTAACATGTATCATCCGCTTTAGAGAAAAAAAAGTCAATAACATTTGCAAAATCAAACATAATCAAAAAAGCGACAAATGAAGTGTTTCTGACAATTAGGGAAGGTCAAATATCAAGTAAATAAAGCTTAGTATCAGAGTTAATCAAATTACGACACTTCGCTTTTCGTTTGTTAGGGACTGCTGTGTACATATTTGGGTTTGGTCGTTGTTTAGACTATTCCTCTATGTTAACCAAGCTAAATGCATACTTCATAGTAACCTTTCTCTCTTTTCAAGGTCTTACTCAGGGGAATACCAATCAAAATTAACATAATCAATTGTAGTTAGATATATAAAGAAACAAATTCTTTTCTTTTTTTTTTCCTTGAAATTTTTCGGCATCTATTTTTAGGCCTAGAGTATTAATTTTGGACTCATTTACTATTACTTCATTATTATTACTTCAGTGAAATTGTCAAGCTGAATTAAATAGCACACTATTTCTTTATGTTCGCAGGATGCAACTTACTAAACGGTGTTAAGTCTGTTTGTCAACATGTTAAACCGACGCGTATTTGGGGTAGAAATGTCTGCTATCAATGTTCTCTCTTAAAAGCCGCATAAGGCGCTGTTTTCTTTTTAATGCTAAATTTTTTCGAAGCATTTAACCATAATTTCTCTTCATTAACAATAATTCATGCTGATAGAGTCAAGTTAATCAATTAACTTAATTAAAGCTATAAAAAAAACACATTTACTCGAACTAAACCGGTCAGAAGTTTTCAAACTGCTTAACAGCGGCTTGATATCTGCTCAAAATACATTTGTGGATATTGTTGTATACAACAAATTGCACAGAACTAGCTTTTATCAACGTATGTTTGAATTTATTTATGCATTAAACTTTGACTACTATTTATATAATAGTGGTGTGTTGTGCATGTACTATGCCTAAATAGTAGTCAGGGTTCAGTGTTTGGTACACGGACTGGAGGCTATGTTTGAAGCCCTGGGGCTCGTACCATAAAGGGTACTCAAGTCTAAGACAGTGCTTAAGCCGGTAGTGGTGACTTAAGTATGTCTTAAGTATTGTTTTCAGACATTTAGAAGTTTATTGTTAATTATTCAATTCAGCATATGATTACAGAGTATTAATCGCATTATGATATTTACACAGAGTGAATATCTTAATATTCACCAAATGAATATAGAATTGTTGATATGATTGATATAAATATTAATAGTGGTCGCAGTGATTTGTAACATTTTCCATAAACCGGTAGTATGCAAGTAGACTGCTGAATAAACACGTAATGGTCGGTTTACAAGAAGTAACTGCATATATAAACTCGCGAAACTTGAGAAACTGAAAAAAAGACGTTCGAAGACAGAAAAACACTTAGCGATTTTAAAGACGACGATTGCCTCTCTTCAATATATCGACTTAATGAAGAAATTATACCCATAATATGTGAATTGCTTTATTGGTGAGGTAAAAGGTAGAACAAGAGATAAAAAGAAATCCACTATATAATTATATCAAGTTCTACGGCATCGCAATATTACGCCACAGGCAGTCTTCGAGAACGACTAAATAGTGAATATTCGTCAAAACAAACAAGCAACAACAATAGACTGAATAAATTGTCCGAGATCCATCGCTTTGAGCTTTTTAAACATTTTAGGCACATATGTATATATACTCATGCCACCTTAAATGTTGTGTCTGTCAATCTTATATCAAAGATGTCATGAACGTGTATCTATAAAAACAAATACATTCAAATTCGACAACAGAAATGAAAAATATGTTTTTATTTTTTAACATAAACATGGCTTAGCTAAGACAATGCTAAGTTTGCTTTATGTTACGGTATAAGATATAAAAGCAGGACTTATGTAGGTCCTAAGATTCCGCCTAAGTCCTACTTATGACCCTACTTAAGTCAAAATCTTAGCGTGCTTTATGTGTGTTGTCTAGTCCCTTTAAAAAAATAGCCATTATGAAAGAAAGCCTTTGCTCTATCAGTTGATTGATTTTAAGTGATAATATATTAATCAAGGTGATGTACAGTCAGCAAAAATTCCTTTTGTTTCCAAGAAATGTGAAACGCTGGTCCTTTCAGAGAAAACTCGTGTTCTTTAGCATTTTTAATCAAACGTCAATTCACAAAGCGTATTAATGATTCCTATGTAAAAATTCTTTTGATAAATGTTTAATCAATTTGTTCAAAAGTTTATCAAACCTTTAACAGTAAAATCCCCTTAAAACATGGTAGCGAATAAGGCTAACGTTCTCATCGTCGATGGTTTTAGGATCGAAAGTTCGATACCTGCTATCTTAAGATTTTCCTGCATAACAATCACCGTGCTTTATATCGGCATAGTATGCTTACGTTATATAAACCCTTATGTACCATGAAAAAAGTAGATGCGCATTAAATACATAGTGACACACTGATAAGAAGCATACTACAGATGTACATGCGCAAAGCAGCCTTATCATATTAATATATGAGCGTTAAATATAAAGTGACAAATTGCCTGGCAACATAATAATTTGAGATATAGAAGTAAACTATAGTGCTTGATATTACAATTGGCGTTCTTTATTATTTGATTCGACATTTACATTTTATGAAGTATGTAAAGTGTACATATACTTTAAAAATTTGTTGCTCTGTAGAACAGTATTAGACTATATGCAAACTTTATGAAAAAATAAAAAAAAACCCATTGAATAGAAATCCAAAATAAAAAGAAAAATACACCGGAATATGTAAAGCTCTTTATGAATGGCAATCAAAAATGAAATAAAATCTTATTTAGTTCATATTTATAACAAGGTTAACAATGTATTTAGAAGGTATCGCAAAACGTATTCTACAGGCATCGCAAAATGTATTGCAAAAGGTATCGCAAATTTCTTCTAGATAAAAGGCAATACTAAACATGTAAAGTTAAAAAACCCAAAAACTAAGCAAATGAAATATTAACCTTTGGCCAGTGATCTTTTTCGCTGTAAACCCACCCAGGACTCTCCGGAAACTTAATATTTGCCGTCTCTTTCTTTTCATAATTCAGTTCACAAAAATTTGCTCCTTTGCAATAATTAACTGATACGCAACGTGGAGTAACTAAACACTCTGTTACACAGTCCAGAAAACTGAATTCTGGGAAGGAATTGATCACGCTTCCGTCCAGTCGGTGTCCATGTTCAAGTCGAGAAAAGCCCGGATGTAGATTACTGGAACACTGGACAATGAGATTGATCAGGAGCCATAGAGCTCTTAAAGTTCGAAACATCCACATCGTTTTGTAGATACGGTCTCATTTAAACAATTCAAACCAAGTGCATGAAGTGCCATTGATTTGAGATTATAATTTTAATAATGAATAGATCTGGGGCATACACGGAATATCGATTGCGGAGAACCCTGTTCAAAAACCTAAATAATTAATGTAAAACATTATATTTTGCATAAAGTTGCAAATCAAATATAAAGAAGCATTACAGATTTATATGTTTTATTAAAATGAAAAAAAAAGATAACGATGTATATTTTCTCATGCAATGTAAATTGCCTTGCAGATTATACCCTGATTAGACATGTACATGTACATTCAAAAGCATCCTCAACTTTCTGGGGAGCATAGAGGCAGAACTGTAAATTACTGCGTTAATGCATTTTCATTCACATAGTCTTATGTGCTGTACTTTTTTAACCCCTGGGTGGAGAGAGTGCACAAGAAGAATAAAGTAACTTGCTCAATGTTACAATAATAGCGATATAGTACGAAAGCCGAGAAGGATCATTCGAGATTCGAGATTCAAAATACGAGATTCGAAATAAGAGATTCGAGATTCGAAATTCGAGATTCAATATCTTAATTAACCAATCAAATCATGGATCTGAAACCTGTATCCTAGCAACATCAAACTGTTCTAAATAAAGATCATTCGTACATGCTCTTTCCTACAAATAAATGTCTTAATAGCTCTTATATTGTGGTTATAAAATGGTTAAATTAACATTGATAAATTGACCCCACACAGGATAAACAATTAAATTAGTGATAACACTGTGGGCTTTGCAAATCTATGTGATTTTGTTTGTCCTGTATGTACCCCCCTCCCCCCCTCCCCCGAACCATTTTAACCCGTTGTGTATTCGCCCCAACTGTGTAAAAATCGGCTCGCGAAGAAAGATCTGTTTAATCTAAATAATAAAAACTGAGTGTGGTTTTAGCTATGAAACGAAATTCATTGAAATAATCGACATGTCAAATTATAGGTTATCATAAAGTTTTAAACCATAGAAGATATAATGATTTACAACCTCAACGACAACAATCATTATAGGAATAGTGTATTGTAGGGTATCAGTGCCATTGTCGATGAGAGAGAGAGAGAGAGAGAGAGAGAGAGAGAGAGAAAGAGAGAGAGAGAGAGAGAGACACACACACACACACACACACACACACACAGAGACAGACACAGACAGACAAAGACAGACGGACAGACAGACAGAGAGTTTTGTAGTGTCAAATTCAGTTTTGATTTAGAATTTGAAATTAATTTGATTTGTTACAAGCATATATAGACAATAATTAAGCCTATAAAAGGAGAAAAGAGAGGTGGTAGCTCGGGTAGGGCAGACTAACTAGCAAGCTTTAATTTTACATCGACTCTCTCTCTCTCTCTCTCTCTCTCTCTCTCTCTCTCTCTCTCTCTCTCTCTCTCTCTCTCTCTCTCTCTTACTCATCACCTAGCATTTCCTTTTCCGTGAGGGGGTTTGGGGTATTTGTGATGTCTTACATTAGCTAGCGAAAATGATAAAAAAACATGAAATGTTCTTTAAATTGTGTGCGGATGTTGTACTCCAATAATCTGTTTTCAGTATATGCATTTCAAGAGGGGGGGGGGGGCTTTATAGTCCTAATTAGTTTGCCAGTTATTCTGTCCCCACTTTGTTTTCTCTTCGTTTTCCAGGTTTTTTTTATTTGGCTCGGCAAATTAATATAAAACTTTCTGTGTAGCTCCATAACGATGCACTGTAGATAAAATATGAGTAGTTTTACTTTTGATAAACAGGTACATATCCGTACTTGATTTTTAATTTGACTCTTATAATCGGATTGAATATTCCAATAAATATAGGGTAGGAAAGAGTAGACGGGAGTTTTTTGCGCATATCCTACTGTACCATTCATTCAACAAAGGTATCAGCACTCATCGAGTTTGACTTCCTTTCTTTTTTTTCATCCACTGGATTTAAAGCTATTAATTTTTGAAAATATTTTGAATTTATGGCCTGATTATATATAAATTAGATCTGCGCTGGTGCATCTATTTACCCAAATGGACCAAAATATAACCAAATGAATCTAAAAATTTTGACAAAATTAGTTTTAAACGTACGACTCTTTTTCAATTCTAATCGGGTATGTCCTTTAGAAAAATCTTGAACCACACACATTTTAGCAAATAAAACGACAATTGTTTCATTTTTTTATGGGGAGGGAGGTGGTGCCGGTAAAGGACATGTATTGCTTGTGGCAGTTGTGCTATACTCTCATTTGTTATAATAGGTAATACTACATATTGATATAAAATGAAAGTTTCCAATTACACTGTACATAGCTTCTATCATGCATTTTGACCCTTGCGATAGTTTAAAACAATTTTCAAAGCATTTAATGTAATTCAACCGATCATTTTTAAAATTTAATTTTCTGGATCCCCGCCTGATACGTCCGCCTTCTTGTATATTAGAATTACATGTACGTTGACCATATGTACACATTAACTTAATCGGCTATGTTATGGGACGATAACATTTTTTATCAATGATAATGATAAGGATATGTAACAAATAACAGCCTATTTGTGGGTTTTTGCACTGATTATTTGAGATAATTTGCCGCCATCTTTTATGCATTCCACACACCACCCACAGTTTCTTTATTTGGTGTTCTGTGTGTATGGCGACAAATTGGTAAATTTGCATCACTCACTCCTTGTAGCTTCATACTGCCTACATTTTATCTGTCTAAGTGTAATGTAGTAGTATATTCAATACACATATCTTTGTTTGCAGTGCTTATTTACATCTTTAGAGATTTACTTACAAAAAAAGTAAACATTTGTATGACTTATATGTAATTATTGTCAATTTTGGTGCGGGGGGGGGGGGGGGTAGGAAACTACAGAGAAACTTAACTTGGCTGTGAAACATATGCTTTTATTCTTTCTTGTTGATATATCAATGAATGAATTATAACAAAAAACATGTACAACAATTAATTTTGAAATATTCATGCACAATCAAATTTTTAAAAAGTTTTACTGTTCTCTGCACAAGAAATCGGCAATGTGAACAAATTGGCACCCTATCATCCCTATCTTTAATTGTAGAAAGTATGTATCCTTCTATATTGAAAACAATTCCAAAAGTAAGACTCAAAATAAGTTGTTTACTGAGGAAAAGGAAAAAAAATTGTATTAATGCTTGAAATTAAAGAACTTTATTTATTTTACAACGATTGATAGGCAATTTCTACAACTTATATTAATATCTCTCGTTATCCACTTTATCTGAAATGTCTGAAATAAAGCTGAATGTATTTTTAAAACTATTTGCCACACTGTAGTTTTAACAGAATCTTCCGAAGAATTGCAAACACAACTTAATTATTTCTAAATTGATTGCAGACGATGAAATTTGAAAATGAATATAGATAAATCTAAATTACTAGTTTTCGGCAGAGGCAGACGGAACGAAAATTTACAGCTACGATATGACAATAGGTTAATTGCAGTTGTGACAGAAATTAATTATATAGGAGTTACTTTAATTAGATCAGGGTCTTGTAAAGTAGCAATGCAAAACAAATCCGAAAAAGCAACAGAAGCAAAGTATAAAGTTAAAAAAAAAGGAAGAATGCTTAACCTATCAACACAATGTCTGGATTTATTTGATAAAATTGCGCAGCCAATATTGTTATATGTATGTGAAGTGTTGAAGTTTTCGAATATCACTGTTAAAGAAAGATTAAATCTCCAATTTTGTATAATTTTGCTTCATTTGAAATTTTATCAATCAATTTCAGAATTCATGATATAGTGGGAACTTTAGAAATTCAAGTAAAAACACGCATGATTGCATATTGGTCAAAATTACTAACTTGAAAGAAACCAAACGTTTTATATTATTCTACAGCTAGGCCTTTCAATTAATTAAACAAAGAAATTGGTAAAATTGACGGGCTTGATTATATAAAAACAACACTAAATCACTGTGGACTCTCTAACATTTGGCTTGAACAAAACACGGTATACATAATACCAAGTGGTTAAAAGTAAAAGTAAAAAATGTTTTATTGATAAATTTTACCAAATTTGGCAATCAGTACTTAAAACATCTGCTTAAGTTTTTTTTTAATTATAGACTATACAAGAAAGAAATAAAATTTGAAAATTATTTAGATACGCCTTTTTGCCCTTATAGGCTTAATTGTCTACCAGGTGGCAGAAAATCGAAGTCGACCCCGGCCTTTAAAATGATCAGATACAATAATATACATTTTCATTAATGTTGTCTTTAAATAAGGCGAACAGACCATGGGCGAACGTAATCATAGGTGAACAGACCTAGGGCGAACGGAAACTAAGGCGAAATGCGTCAAGGGCGATCGCATTTAAGGGCGAAGAAACAAACACTTAACAAGGAGCAACCATTCAAGAGACTCATAAGATGTCAGATTATTCTCAAATTTGCACCTGAGGATTCCAAATTAACTGTCACCAAAACCCTAAAACCCTGCCACCAAGCTCCCTCTATTTCTTTTGTTATTGAAGATGTATCTCTCTTACTCAGACTGAAGAAAAAAGCACAGATATAACGCATTTGGAGCTTCTCATTACGCATGATCTGAAGCTAATTTTTTTATCCTTAAAACAATGATTTACAACCCATCTTGGTTCCAAATCAGAGCTTATACATTTGTCCTTACACCAAATAAAAAGTATTTCATTAGAGCCACTTCATTATGCAATCATTGCATAACAAAGAAGAATTTTACCCCTACTGATCATAAATTTTATACCTATATTGTGAATCATCAGGTAAAAAATGAAATCTGTATCAGGTAAATTTATATATCAGGTAAAGTCCGTTCACTTGTCTACTCACTGCCATACTCAGTTTTTTCTAAGAACAGCATTGTATTACAGGACATTCCAAATGATATTAGCATGTAACGAAGCTCAGTTCTGCTATGACAACCATCAATCTTGCTCTGATGATAAAAAATATAAACGACACAACTGGGATCCAACATCATCTTGTGATTTATGTAACATCCCATCTGAAGAGCAAACGCAGCCATCAAATTTTAATTGAAAACACTAAATCATAGGCCCTCCCTAAAGAATTTAAAGAGAACTACTGAATAATGATGATTGACCCATTTTAGATAATTTACAGCAAGAGATCTAAATAAGCATAAAAATAGAGTGATTCAATAAGGCAATGCATTTCTGAAGCATATTTACCAGAGAAATTACATTAGTGCATGTCATATCACAGTACTATAGAAATAATCAAACCAACCCCAATAGTTGTAGATAGGGGTGGGACATCTTTATTGTACCCATACATTTTACATGATATAATTCCAGGACAGGTGTGCTGGGGTTACCATATAAAAATCAGGAATATCTCCTTCTATACATTTTAGCATTAACTAATACTTCAATACCTAATGTCATCAAACATGAATATCAGTATTTGAAGAAAAGGAACTCCCCTTAAAATTTGGGTAGAAACTGATTTTTGGATTATATTGCTTAAAAATATTTTCCAGTAAAATTAAATTCATTAGTTCTTTGGGATGTTAGCAATGAAAAGTCTCTAGATTCAATCATAATGACATTATGTGTACTTGACTTTTAATGACCTTCTCAACTTAATGCATGACACTATTTCTTTACACAAAATATGCATCTGTGAGACCCTGTAAAAGGAAATAAAGCATGTTTTTGCCTCTAAATGTATTATGCATGGGGAATTCAATGTAACATAAACATAAACATAGCACATATTTGTCGAAATCCTCTCATCTTGAGCCATAACTACGTACATGTAAGCAGTGGAATTATATCTCACATAAGGTGAGTAGAAATCAAAGGAATTTAAGTTTCTGTCAAAATAATCCTTCAACAGAATCTTCATGTTATTCTTTGCAATGTTTCGCAACTAGTCGCTGCATACTCTTATGACAAAGTCTGAGGGCATCATTTATGTCTGTGATAATTAATCTGCACACGTTTACAGTAACTAGAACACGAAAACCAATCTCTTAAGCTTCCAGTCATTTAAAAATCTCGACCAGTTCCGAATTATCGAATAGTTCATTAATTAAATAGCAAATAAATAATTGATGAAACACAAGATGGAAAAAAATGATACCTTTGATAAAAACACCTATTTATGAATGGCAATCAGAAATGAAATAAAATCTTATTTAGTTCATATTTTAACAAGGTTAACAATGTATTTAGAAGGTATCGCAAAACGTATTCTAAAGGCATCGCAAAATGTATTCCAAATGTAATGCAAAGGGTATCGCGAATTTCTTCTAGATAAAAGGCAATACCAAACATGTAAAGTTAAAAAAAAACAAAAACTAAACAATTAAATGTTAACCTTTGGCCAGTGATCTTTTTCGCTGTAAACCCACCCAGGACTCTCCGGAAACTTAATATTTGCCGTCTCTTTCTTTTCATAATTCAGTTCACAAAAATTAGCTCCTTTGAAATAATTAACTGATACGCAACGTGGGGTAACTAAACACTCTGTTACACAGTCCAGAAAACTGAATTCTGGGAAGGAATTGATCACGCTTCCGTCCAGTCGGTGTCCATGTTCAAGTCGAGAAAAGCCCGGATGTAGATTACTGGAACACTGGACAATGAGATTGATCAGGAGCCATAGGGCTTTGGAAGTTTGAAACATCCCCATTATTTTGTAGATACTTTCTAAATGAATCAATTTTGATCAAACTAAACCAACTTTGAATATCATGTTATCAAATACATGAATAAGAAATAGAAAAAAAAGCATTAAAAGCAACAATAAGTAGGTCTGAGACCACTTATTATTGAAAACGCTGATAAATATCGATTGCAGAGAACCCTGTTCAAAAACCTAAATAATTAATGTAAAACATTTTCATAAAGTTGCAAATCAAATGTAGAGAAGCATTATAGATTTATATATTTTAATTAAAATGAAATAAAGATAACTAACGGTGTATATTTTCTCATGCAAAGTAAATTGCCTTGCAGATTATACCCTGATTAGACATGTACATGTACATTCAAAAGCATCCTCAACTTTCTGGGGAGCATAGAGGCAGAACTGTCAAATTACTGCGTTAATGCATTTTCATTCACATAGTCTTATGTGCTGTACTTTTTTAACCCCTGGGTGGAGAGAGTGCACAAGAAGAATAAAGTAACTTGCTCAATGTTACAATAATAGCGATATAGTACGAAAGCCGAGAAGGATCATTCGAGATTCGAGATTCAAAATACGAGATTCGAAATAAGAGATTCGAGATTCGAAATTCGAGATTCAATATCTTAATTAACCAATCAAATCATGGATCTGAAACCTGTATCCTAGCAACATCAAACTGTTCTAAATAAAGATCATTCGTACATGCTCTTTCCTACAAATAAATATCTTAATAGCTCTTATATTGTGGTTATAAAATGGTTAAATTAACATTGATAAATTGACCCCACACAGGATAAACAATTAAATTAGTGATAACACTGTGGGCTTTGCAAATCTATGTGATTTTGTTTGTCCTGTCTGTACCCCTCCCCCCCCCCCCGAACCATTTTAACCCGTTGTGTGTTCGCCCCAACTGTGTAAAAATCGGCTCGCGAAGAAAGATCTGTTTAATCTAAATAATAAAAACTGAGTGTGGTTTTAGCTATGAAACGAAATTCATTGAAATAATCGACATGTCAAATTATAGGTTATCATAAAGTTTTAAACCATAGAAGATATAATGATTTACAACCTCAACGACAACAATCATTATAGGAATAGTGTATTGTAGGGTATCAGTGCCATTGTCGATGAGAGAGAGAAAGAGAGAGAGAGAGAGAGAGACCCACACAGAGACAGACACAGACAGACAGACGGACAGACAGACAGACAGACAGAGAGTTTTGTAGTGTCAAATTCAGTTTTGATTTAGAATTTGAAATTAATTAGATTTGTTACAAGCATATATAGACAATAATTAAGCCTCTAAAAGGATAAAAGAGAGGTGGTAGCTAGGGTAGGGCAGACCAGCTAGCAAGCTTTAATTTTACATCGACTCTCTCTCTCTCTCTCTCTCTCTCTCTCTCTCTCTCTCTTACTCATCACCTAGCATTTCCTTTTCCGTGAGGGGGTTTGGGGTATTTGTGATGTCTTACATTAGCTAGCGAAAATGATGAAAAAAAACATGAAATGTTCTTTAAATTGTGTGCGGATGTTGTACTCCAATAATCTGTTTTCAGTATATGCATTTCAAGAGGGGGGGGGGGGGGCTTTATAGTCCTAATTAGTTTGCCAGTTATTCTGTCCCCACTTTGTTTTCTCTTCGTTTTCCAGTTTTATTTTATTTGGCTCGGCAAATTAATATAAAACTTTCTGTGTAGCTCCATAACGATGCACTGTAGATAAATTATGAGTAGTTTTACTTTTGATAAACAGGTACATATCCGTACTTGATTTTTAATTTGACTCTTATAATCGGATTGAATATTCCAATAAATATAGGGTAGGAAAGAGTAGACGGGAGTTTTTTGCGCATATCCTACTGTACCATTCATTCAACACAGGTATTAACACTCATCGAGTTCGACTTGCTTTCCTTTTTTTCATCCACTGGATTAAAAGCTATTAATTTTTGAAA
This sequence comes from Magallana angulata, assembly GCF_025612915.1. Lineage (NCBI taxonomy): Eukaryota > Metazoa > Mollusca > Bivalvia > Ostreida > Ostreidae > Magallana > Magallana angulata. The sequence goes on from NC_069112.1 coordinate 20,599,612, forward strand.
ATATTTTGAATTTATGGCCTGATTATATATAAATTAGAGCTGCGCTGGTGCATCTATTTACCCAAATGGACCAAAATATAACCAAATGAATCTAAAAATTTTGACAAAATTAGTTTTAAACGTACGAGTCTTTTTCAATTCTAATCGGGTATGTCCTTTAGAAAAATCTTGAACCACACACATTTTAGCAAATAAAACGACAACTGTTTCATTTTTTATGGGGAGGGAGGTGGTGCCGGTAAAGGACATGTATTGCTTGTGGCAGTTGTGCTATACTCTCATTTGTTATAATAGGTAATACTACATATTGATATAAAATGAAAGTTTCCAATTACACTGTACATAGCTTCTATCATGCATTTTGACCCTTGCAATGGTTTAAAACAATTTTCAAAGCATTTAATGTAATTCAATCGATCATTTTTTAAATTTAATTTTCTGGATCCCCGCCTGATACGTCCGCCTTCTTGTATATTAGAATTACATGTACGTTGACCATATGTACACATTAACTTAATCGGCTATGTTATGGGACGATAACATTTTTTATCAATGATAATGATAAGGATATGTAACAAATAACAGCCTATTTGTGGGTTTTTGCACTGATTATTTGAGATAATTTGCCGCCATCTTTTATGCATTCCACACACCACTCACAGTTTCTTTATTTGGTGTTCTGTGTGTATGGCGACAAATTGGTAAATTTGCATCACTCACTCCTTGTAGCTTCATACTGACTACATTTTATCTGTCTAAGTGTATTGTAGTAGTATATTTAATACACATATCTTTGTTTGCAGTGCTTATTTACATCTTTAGATATTTACTTACAAAAAAAGTAAACATTTGTATGACTTATATGTAATTATTGTCAATTTTGGTGCGGGGGGGGGGGGGGGTAGGAAACTACAGAGAAACTTAACTTGGCTGTGAAACATATGCTTTTATTCTTTCTTGTTGATACATCAATGAATGAATTATAACAAAAAACATGTACAACAATTAATTTTGAAATATTCATGCACAGTCAAATTTTTAAAAAGTTTTACTGTTCTCTGCACAAGAAATCGGCAATGTGAACAAATTGGCACCCTATCATCCCTACCTTTAATTGTAGAAAGTAGGTATCCTTCTATATTGAAAACAATTCAAAAGTAAGACTCATAATAAGTTGTTTACTGAGGAAAAGGAAAAAAATTGTATTTATTAATAATTCCGTATGATGTGATAATATCTCAATGATTTGTTTATAATCATAGTACTAGTGTATCACTGTATGCATACATAAAAACGATAAGTAATGCTTATATTTATTAGTGAAACAGGACAGATTATTTATATTTAGATTACTTAGATACATGTACTAATCTTCATGCGGGAATATAGAAAGGAAGGGGTCAGGGGATCTGGACCCCCTCCTCGGGAAAATTGGAGCTTATTAAATTTACATAGTAAAATTTTTTAAAATTGGCCTAGGACCCCCTACAGAAAAAATTAGCTACGCTTATGAAGTTCTCTACCATAACCGCATTTTTACACAAAAGGGGTGAATAAACCCGGGTTTTAAACTATTACTGGTGGTGAAATACCCCAGGGTTCAAAAGCATCAGGTGGAAATGCACCAGGGCAAACAAAATCACTTAGATCCGCGAAGCACACTGCATTATTACTAGTCTACTTAGATATTCTCTGTAAAAGTAAATACAAATAATCATTTAGTTAGGTAGGGAGAAGTGAACATAGCATTTATTTGTAGGAAAGAGCATGTACGAATAATCTTTATTTAGAACAGTTTGATGTTGCTAGGATACAGGTTTCAGATCCATGATTTGATTGGTTAATTTAGATATTGAATCTCGAATTTCGAATCTCGAATCTCGTATTTCGAATCTCGTATTTTGAATCTCGAATGATCCTTCTCGGCTTTCGTAGATGTAGCGACAAACTGGAACCCGGATCTACTGAGTCTAAATCAGTTGACGCTATCGAATGCCACCTTTATATAACTAAAAGAGATGAGATTATATCCCTCACAGTTAATATTGGGTATCATTATTTCCTTACTTTATTGCTAAATCACATGTTTGGTCATTTAAGAGCAGTGGTTTAGCAATAAAAAATGAGTGCTATTTTTCATGAAAAATCAACATGTTGTGTTCTAAATAATTAGCACTGAACAGTTTTGCTACTTGGATAAAATTTTCAAAATAACACGGAATAATTGTCTCATTTTGTCATTGGTGTTCATCCATGGGATTTCTACAGATATTCTGCAAAAATCTTTTTCTCAAAATGCTTGAAATTAAAGAACTTTATTTATTTTACAACGATTGATAAGCAATTTCTACAACTTATATTAATATCTCTCGTTATCCACTTTATCTGAAATGTCTGAAATAAAGCTGAATGTATTTTTAAAACTATTGTAGTTTTAACAAAATCTTCCGAAGAATTGCAAACACAACTTAATTATTTCTAAATTGATTGCAAACGATGAAATTTGAAAATGAATATAGATAAATCTAAATTACTAGTTTTCGGCAAAGGCAGACGGAACGAAAATTTACAGCTACGATATGACAATAGGTTAATTGCAGTTGTGACAGAAATTAATTATATAGGAGTTACTTTAATTAGATCAGGGTCTTGTAAAGTCGCAATGCAAAACAAATCCGAAAAAGCAACAGAAGCAAAGTATAAAGTTAAAAAAAAAAAGGAAGAATGCTTAAACTATCAACACAATGTCTGGATTTATTTGATAAAATTGCGCAGCCAATATTGTTATATGTATGTGAAGTGTTGAAGTTTTCGAATATCACTGTTAAAGAAAGATTAAATCTCCAATTTTGTATAATTTTGCTTCATTTAAAATTTTATCAATCAATTTCAGAATTCATGATATAGTGGGAACTTTAGAAATTCAAGTAAAAACACGCATGATTGCATATTGGTCAAAATTACTAACTTGAAAGAAACCAAACGTTTTATATTATTCTACAGCTAGGCCTTTCAATTAATTAAACAAAGAAATTGGTAAAATTGACGGGCTTGATTATATAAAAACAACACTAAATCACTGTGGACTCTCTAACATTTGGCTTGAACAAAACACGGTATACATAATACCAAGTGGTTAAAAGTAAAAGTAAAAAATGTTTTATTGATAAATTTTACCAAATTTGGCAATCAGTACTTAAAACATCTGCTTAAGTTTTTTTTATATTATAGACTATACAAGAAAGAAATAAAATTTGAAAATTATTTAGATACGCCTTTTTGCCCTTATAGGTTTAATTGTCTACCAGGTGGCAGAAAATCGAAGTCGACCCCGGCCTTTAAAATGATCAGATACAATAATATACATTTTCATTAATGTTGTCTTTAAATAAGGCGAACAGACCATGGGCGAACGTAATCATAGGTGAACAGACCTAGGGCGAACGGAAACTAAGGCGAAATGCGTCAAGGGCGGTCGCATTTAAGGGCGAAGAAACAAACACTTAACAAGGAGCAACCATTCAAGAGACTCATAAGATGTCAGATTATTCTCAAATTTGCACCTGAGGATTCCAAATTAACTGTCACCAAAACCCTAAAACCCTGCCACCAAGCTCCCTCTATTTCTTTTGTTATTGAAGATGTATCTCTCTTACTCAGACTGAAGAAAAAAGCACAGATATAACGCATTTGGAGCTTCTCATTACGCATGACCTGAAGCTAATTTTTTTATCCTTAAAACAATGATTTACAACCCATCTTGGTTCCAAATCAGAGCTTATACATTTTTCCTTACACCAAATAAAAAGGATTTCATTAGAGCCACTTCATTATGCAATCATTGCATAACAAAGAAGAATTTTACCCCTACTGATCATAAATTTTATACCTATATTGTGAATCATCAGGTAAAAAATGAAATCTGTATCTGGTAAATTTATATATCAGCTAAAGTCCGTTCACTTGTCTACTCACTGCCATACTCAGTTTTTTCTAAGAACAGCATTGTATTACAGGACATTCCAAATGATATTAGCATGTAACGAAGCTCAGTTCTGCTATGACAACCATCAATCTTGCTCTGATGATAAAAATATAAACGACACAACTGGGATCCAACATCATCTTGTGATTAATGTAACATCCCATCTGAAGAGCAAACGCAGCCATCAAATTTTAATTGAAAATACTAAATCATAGGCCCTCCCTAAAGAATTTAAAGAGAACTACTGAATAATGATGATTGACCCATTTTAGATAATTTACAGCAAGAGATCTAAATAAGCATAAAAATGGAGTGATTCAATAAGGCAATGCATTTCTGAAGCATTTTTACCAGAGAAATTACATTAGTGCATGTCATATCACAGTACTATAGAAATAATCAAACCAGCCCCAATAGTTGTAGATAGGGGTGGGACATCTTTATTGTACCCATACATTTTACATGATATAATTCCAGGACAGGTGTGCTGGGGTTACCATATAAAAATCAGGAATATCTCCTTCTATACATTTTAGCATTAACTAGTACTTCAATACCTAATGTCATCAAACATGAATATCAGTATTTGTAGAAAAGGAACTCACCTTAAAATTTGGGTAGAAACTGATTTTTGGATTATATTGCTTAAAAATATTTTCCAGTAAAATTAAATTCATTAGTTCTTTGGGATGTTAGCAATGAAAAGTCTCTAGATTCAATCATAATGACATTATGTGTACTTGACTTTTAATGACCTTCTCAACTTAATGCATGACACTATTTCTTTACACAAAATATGCATCTGTGAGACCTGGTAAAAGGAAATAAAGCATGTTTTTGCCTCTAAATGTATTATGCATGGGGAATTCAATGTAACATAAACATAAACATAGCACATATTTGTCGAAATCCTCTCATCTTGAGCCATAACTACGTACATGTAAGCAGTGGAATTATATCTCACATAAGGTGAGTAGAAATCAAAGGAATTTAAGTTTCTGTCAAAATAATCCTTCAACAGAATCTTCATGTTATTCTTTGCAATGTTTCGCAACTAGTCGCTGCATACTCTTATGACAAAGTCTGAGGGCATCATTTATGTCTGTGATAATTAATCTGCACACGTTTACAGTAACTAGAACACGAAAACCAATCTCTTAAGCTTCCAGTCATTTGAAAATCTCGACCAGTTCCGAATTATCGAATAGTTCATTAATTAAATAGCAAATAAATAATTGATGAAACACAAGATGGAAAAAAATGATACCTTTGATAAAAACACCTATTTATGAATGGCAATCAGAAATGAAATAAAATCTTATTTAGTTCATATTTTAACAAGGTTAACAATGTATTTAGAAGGTATCGCAAAACGTATTCTAAAGGCATCGCAAAATGTATTCCAAATGTAATGCAAAGTGTATCGCGAATTTCTTCTAGATAAAAGGCAATACCAAACATGTAAAGTTAAAAAAAAACAAAAACTAAACAATTAAATGTTAACCTTTGGCCAGTGATCTTTTTCGCTGTAAACCCACCCAGGACTCTCCGGAAACTTAATATTTGCCGTCTCTTTCTTTTCATAATTCAGTTCACAAAAATTAGCTCCTTTGAAATAATTAACTGATACGCAACGTGGGGTAACTAAACACTCTGTTACACAGTCCAGAAAACTGAATTCTGGGAAGGAATTGATCACGCTTCCGTCCAGTCGGTGTCCATGTTCAAGTCGAGAAAAGCCCGGATGTAGATTACTGGAACACTGGACAATGAGATTGATCAGGAGCCATAGGGCTTTGGAAGTTTGAAACATCCCCATTATTTTGTAGATACTTTCTAAATGAATCAATTTTGATCAAACTAAACCAACTTTGAATATCATGTTATCAAATACATGAATAAGAAATAGAAAAAAAGCCTTAAAAGCAACAATAAGTAGGTCTGAGACCACTTATTATTGAAAACGCTGATAAATATCGATTGCAGAGAACCCTGTTCAAAAACCTAAATAATTAATGTAAAACATTTTCATAAAGTTGCAAATCAAATGTAGAGAAGCATTATAGATTTATATATTTTAATTAAAATGAAAAAAAGATAACTAACGGTGTATATTTTCTCATGCAAAGTAAATTGCCTTGCAGATTATACCCTGATTAGACATGTACATGTACATTCAAAAGCATCCTCAACTTTCTGGGGAGCATAGAGGCAGAACTGTCAAATTACTGCGTTAATGCATTTTCATTCACATAGTCTTATGTGCTGTACTTTTTTAACCCCTGGGTGGAGAGAGTGCACAAGAAGAATAAAGTAACTTGCTCAATGTTACAATAATAGCTATATAACGACAAACTGGAACCCGGAGCTACTAAGTCCAAATCAGTTGACGCTATCAAATGCGCCAGCGACTCAACACCTTTATAGAACTAAAAGAGATGAAATGAGTGCTATTTTTCATGAAAAATCAACATGTGGTGTCCTAAATAATTAGTACTGAACAATTTTGCTACTTGGATAAAATTTTCAAAATAACACGGAATAATTGTCTCATTTTGTCATTGGTGTTCATCCATGGGTTTCTACAGGTATTCTGCAAAAATCTTTATTTCAAAATGCTTGCAATTAAAGATTCGTAACTAATACATCAACAGGATTTAAATACAACAATTGATTGAGTTAGATTTCAACATTGTTTGTATCTACCCCCTGAGAACGAAATGTTAACCGACGCAAAACAAAGTGCAGAATGTTTATCCCAAGGGGGCGAATATAATCATTAATGCGCAAAAACACAGTCAACGTTTGTTATCTTATTTTAAGAAACAAACAGAAAATCAACAAAGGATTTGAAAATATATCGCAGAAATGTTTTACATTTAACATAGAATTAACTAGTAAAATATTGCGATTTATAAGTCTATTTTCTAAACAAAAAGTTATCAATAGTATAGAGATATTGGCTCGCCCTAAAAATATTGACCTGAACATTTTGTTAAATATTGACCAGTTAGGGTATTCCAACATTTAAATAAATCGTTTCTGATTCCTAGATTCGTAAACAGTGACGTAAATAAACATTTGCCATTCTAAAAGAAGATGACATCATAATAGCCATTAGCTCAAACCAACTAAACAACGGTCGTGTGCTGACAATGCGGCGGTTTGCTAGCATTATAGAAACAAGGATCTGCGAATTAGGTTGAATATCTTTAGCATATTTCCTACGGCCAGCGTCAAAACACTGAATACCAATCAGTTTCAAGAATAATAGGGATATGGAAAAAAAATGACAATAACAAACCGTCAACCATACCAAAAATCCATGAAACGAAATACAAATTTAAAGCAGAACAACCCGGACCTCCACAAAGATAGAGGTAGGATCGGACCCCGGAGCCATAAAACTTAGCGAGCTCACTTTTGATCTCAGTCTCACTTTTCCACTATATGTTCCTTTATTAAAAGTGAGACTTAGATCATAAGTAAGCTCGACTAAGTTTTATGGCCCCGGGGTCCGATCCTACCTCTATCTTTATGGAGGTCCGGGTTGCTCTGCTTTAAATTTGGATTTTTTCACCGGCCGTGTGCTCTTTGTCGTATCCTTGCCTTTGTGTATCGAATTAACTGAGAGACAAAAACACCATATGCAGATTATAAACTTAAGGTATATCGCTACATTAGCAAGAAAAGTTGACCTTAGAAATATATAAAAAAAAAAGTCATCGCGTTTATCATTAAGTTTTCTTGTTAGGTTACCATCAATGTCCATTTCCAGTTTAGCACAAAATATAACTCGTGAATTCTAGGTTGAGCTGAGGAAAGTTAATTTTATCTTGATTTTTGTAGTAAGTAAAACAAATGTTTTCTATGTTTTGGTCAACATTGATTACATGCATATTAGCCACCGAAGGACGAAATATTGCCCAAGGCAAAGAATATAGCAGCCTAAGTCAATACTTATATACTATAGGTTTTAGTTCTTTTTCGCACTAACAAATATAACATAAGTGACTTCAAATCTTATCAAAATTTGTTCTACAATAATATTGCAACGAAAACTGACGGGCAAAGACGAACATCCACGGATATATGCTGAATATGTCCTAACGCGGCAATAGAACACAAACTACCTTGGAATCATTAAATTTCGTGAGGGCCAAATTTCGTAAATTGTTTAGCATTAACAGGTTCATGAGAACGTAATTTCGTGTATTCTCTTCTTATACCTACAAAAAGAAATGGAAGAGAGGTAAACAAGACCTCTACGAAAGCTAATGATTCCACAGAATATTTTTTGCATTAAACGACTTTTGCATTTTTAAGCGCGTAAAAATATTTACTTGTGGATGTTTACCATACACACTTTTATTTAATTATTGAAATAAAATAAAGTTAATACAAGGTGTTTAGATTAACGTACACCTACTAAGGCACAAACAGCAACAACTTTGTAACATGTTTCATTAATAACATTACAATTACTTGTAAATGAAAGTAATTACAAGGTTACAAGGTTAAAGTAATTTTAATCAATTTTAACTGTCATTTTTTGAGGTCCAGCTGTAATTTGATTCGTATAAGAACCAATGAAAGCATGCTACAAATAAAATATATTTCATGATGCGTTCTTTGATTTACAAAACTTGGTAATAACATACATTTTCATAATTGTTTAGATTTTAAGGCCTGTAAATATATTTTTCAAACATGAAACGATATTTGAAAAAAGAATTTATATTATTTATTTACAATTAACATTAATTAAAAATCAAATATGATTGAACGATCAACATGGTTGTTGATAATTTGTAGCAGAACGTAAGCATTTGTGTGTCTCGATATTATGCACTGAAATTCACATATTTCAATACGTTATCAACTAATATGGAAATGACTGGAATTTGATTAGCTTATAGTATGACTGAATTATTTACCTTTGATTTATACAAGATATAACCACCAGGTGTTAATGTCAGCTAATCAGAAACTTTTTTTTATCACGTGATCACATGCATATTTTAGGACTCGCCATGTTGGATAAGAGACTAGAAAGACTTCTTTCAACTATACGATAGGCTTGTGTTCATGCATGTGGTAAGTATGGTTAAGGATGATTTTCTTATACTTTTGCTGATATGATTAAAACAAGTATCATTGCTTTTAAAATGTTGAGTTGTAAGCGAATATGCAGGTCAAGTACAAACAACATATTTAAGATAGAAGAACTAACAATGAGTATTCGAAAAAAAAAACCTTTTGTTACAGTGGAATGACCCTTTATCATGATTCTACTTTTTGAAAGTCATTTGATAGTTTAGTTCTTTTACTAAAGAAAACCGATCAAGGCATTTTCGTTTTAATAAGTAATTTGTACAATGTTCTGTTGGAGTATATTAAACTTTGTCCAATTTTGACAGTAGTTAAAGGTATTCATTGATACTTTGTTAAGGAACATGCCACCTTAAAGTTTATTGAGTGATTGTCAATTAAATTACAGCGATGATTGTTTGCGTGATCTCTTATATCAAGATAGTTCAACCATTTAAATGATTTAGATATTTTTAAAGTGGTAAGGAGATTTTAATTTGGAACCTTAAAAGTTAAAAAAACCGTATTTTCTAAGGTAAAACTAATTGAAAACGTATGGTACATGTATTCAACTATGAACGTAATTATTATGCTATTGGATATAGAGAGGAAAACAAAGTGTGTTATTCGTATATGGTAATTTTTACCGTTTATTTCATGGTCCTAGTTCACTCAATTGACTAACTCCTATGATAGGGACATTAGGAAGTTAGATTAATGTTGTTTAAAATCGCCATGATTTAGTGTTTAAAAATCTAATCAACGGCGAATTACTCTTAAAGGCGTTTGTGTGAGTATATGGCTATCAGCTGTTTATATTTATAAATTTGTTAACTTGTCTTTTAAGAATGTTAATGTGGAACACGTCTTCAGGACGTATGAATTAACAAAGATGGATCTTAAATAAATTTGTTAAGTAAATCATTTTTATTGTCTACTTTCTTGAAGTAAGTGTGAAGGGAAGTGTTCTCCTGCAACTTGCACGCTTCAGGGCCACATTGTTTCTGACTGGCATAATAATTCCTCCCGTTTGGTATGTCGACGTGCCTAAATTGATATACGCTAAAACAAACCTGTTTTCATTACGAAACGGTACATTTTCCAACATAATTGTACGTTCCCATATGGTCCTTTGTGTCAGGAGAAGTCCCCTAATGATGTAAACACTTAAAGGTTAAAATGCTAGATTTTTTTTGCAAAAACAATTGCTTTTTCATCTAGTGAAGTTAGTGTGATATTTATTTTTCTCTTGTCAATCCAACGGTCAAAAACATGCTGTTTCTAACTGGCATAAATAACTCTTTCGTTTGGTCAAAATATTCACACTGTTTATGATATACGAAAAGAAAACAACATGCTTTCATTGCAAAACAGCACGCGAGTTGACGCTTTCTTTCTTTTCTGTTTATAACATATATTGCCAAAGAATTTGTTCCTATTTGTTTTGCGAGAAGCCGAATAATCAGACAAATCGGAAGTGATCTTTTGCAAACATTTCATACCCTTTTCATACTTCACGCATCCACTCTTTCACAAAATAGTGCACATTCTGCGACGTTTGGTGTACAGACGGTACATACAAATTGATTCGTATGTGTTTTTCATGGAAATTAGTTATTAAAAGGTAACTGCATTGGTCTAAGAGTTTATTATTTTCACTATTATAAATCAGTTTAGAATTGCCAAACATACGAATTGATTTTACTCTATTGATTTCATGGAGAAAATACTTTAACATAACTATAAGAAATAAACATACTCAAGCGTTTTTTTTTCTGAACAGTTATATTTGTGAACAATCAAAGTTAAAAAGTCAATTACTTTTTATCTTACGTATTGCAAGTAAACAGTTATAAACATATACCATAATTTGACACTAAAACGTTCAAAAATATTTTAAAAACTTGTAAGTTTATTTTTGTTTTGAGCCCATTTATAAGCTTTTACTAGCACTGAGGGACACAACTCCTACTTTGTTAACATTAGAAAAGCCGTTTTAACACAATTGGGCAAAAAACTCCATTTTCGAAATATAACTCCTTTTTGGAGACTATTAATGATTTAGAAACTTAAAGCTTTCTTTGTTATGCATCTAATGGTATCTTAAATATTGATTGATACCTAGCCCAAACACTTATTAAATGCAGCGGGAATACGGTATTTAAATATAATATTTTTTTTATGATTGTTTATGATTTTATCCAACGAGTTGTGTGTTTTCTACCCCATGCCTTGGCGAGGGGATAACATACACAACAAGTTGGATGAAAAATCAAATACCATCGAAAATCATGAAATTCTTTTTATCACATGTTTTTCTACGTTTTTCCATAAACCTCAATTTTTTTTAAAAAATAAGAATTATGGTGACCCGCATACCAAATTTAATGCAAGACGTCAACAACTTTACGCATGAAAAAAAGTTCCTAAAAGATTAACAAACAAATATTTCATTTTTGAACATATTTCTATCAATTGATGAGGAAAAAGTAACAACATTACTTGCTTCAAATAAACTCCACACTTCAACTGAATTATTTTTTATTTTTACTTTTTCATTCTACGTCAATCAACCTACGCAATGTTTAAATATGACGCCACGTCGGGTAAGAATACAGAGTGTAATATAAAAAAAATATCACACTAGTGTGTCTACTGCATATTGAGCTAAATATTTGATTAAAAAAACTATGTAAAATGGTTTTGATAAAAGATAAAAAGTAATTATTGTAAAAACATAAAAAAGAAAAACAACAACAATGTTGTTGCAAAGAAAACAACAATATTAATAGTCAAGCACTTTTACAGATTTAATGATCATTATTTAAATAATTTTGATATTGTCATAAACTATCATAATTACAGGTATAATTGTCAAAGGATGTATCTCTCAAAGTACGCATCAACCCAACAGACCACTAACCTTGCTCATGTAGCTCGGATGATCTTGGGTCCCTGCACCGACGTTTTGCGAGCTGTTCTCACGAACGAAATGTCACCTTTAGCGTTGTCACACAATGTTAAAACGTTTATTGCTAATCATCCAAAACACAGAAAGTGCCAAACCAACACAGAACAGGAAAAGCTCATTCATGGCAAAATCTACGAAGATTTTGATATATCATTGCTTTACACTATATTACGTAATATATGTCAAATTCCTGAGCATAAAAACGAGTGGGGGCATGTTCCGTTTTCAACGGATAGAAGTGTTTCTGCAAACGTAGAAAGAATACGACTCATAAGAAATGAATACGGACATATTTCTGAATGTTCACTCTCAGACATAGAGTTTAAAATAAAATGGCATGATATATTAAGAATAGTTCAAGAGTTGGAGAGCTGTCTATCATCATCGACCGAGATTCAGAATAATGTGATTTATATCTCTTCGTGTTCGATGGATCCTGAACAGGAATCTAAATATATCAAACAACTACTTGATCTGGATAAGAAAATTCAACACATTTCAGGTAACTTGAATACATCTAAAAGAGATCATCATTTAATTGGATTATTTAATCTGAAAGAAGATAATGAACATGCGCCTTTTTATGTCTTTTTTTTCAGAGGAAATAAACAGAATTAAAAAAATATGCGTTCCAGAGAATTTAAAAGGTAATCAATCAATCTTAATATTTTAAAGTATTTATCGATTAATACAAAGCGTTTAACAAAGGCCAGAGGGTATTTTTTGAAAAAATATGGTTGATTTAAAGAGGATAATGATTATGTAAATAATGCGAAATTTTAGCTCAGAATATCATGGTTTAGCTTATATATTATATAATGAGGATAAATTATATCAAAATTCGAAATACATGTGCATTACCTGACCAAGATCCAACTTCCACACTCTTTGAAAAAGGGAAAAAAGACAAAATAAACTTAAAACTTTCTCTTACATTGTACATCTATTTTCTTTCTTTTATGCATACTGTGGAATTATTTAAATTTATGGGAACCGATTTATGAGGATTGTGGGTTTTTCGCTTATTCGTGGAGATGTAATTTATTGGATGTGTAGATTTTCAGTTTTAGTTATAAAACTTACTCTTTCAAATTTTTTATCGTTGAGGATGTAAATTCGTATGAGAGGGCTACCCACGAATACCGCGAAAATTGAGCCACAACGAATTCTAATGATGCCAAAGTATATCTTGTGTTCGTATGCTAGTATCACTCTCTCATTTGAAATGCATTATTTTATTTTCTTCTTTGATCAAGATGACATGTGCTTTGTCAAAATAGCTGCCCACCATGATAAAATAACTATTTTCACTCGAACACAAACGTACATTCAATGTAGTTATCTTTATATTATTCTGTATACACCTTCCTGAAAATAAAAACACAAAGAAAGAACGACATGTTTTAAAAAAGGTTTTCTTACATTTTCATGCATATCAACGAATGACAATTATATATTTCTCATGAAAAATATAAACATAAATATGATATTCAGGATATTGTAGGAAATATAATTATAGTTGTGTATCATTGTACATACAATTTAAAGGAACATGAGTAGAACTAAACAACTAATTGAAAACCACTTTAAGACATTGTTCATGTATTTGCCATTACTTAAATGATAGGAAGGACTCGTAAAATGTTAAAACCATAAAACCATTTGAAAAGAATGCTTTAAACACGTACGATAGTTTTTAAACGATGAGGCACTGAATGATTATATAAAATGTACAAATCGATCTACAATTGACTTTTACATATAAGGCACTAGTGATAGAATATGAAACCTTTGCTTGTTTCTTAAAGGACCTTTAACGTCCAGAATGTTTACATAGCCATCAGTTTCAAATGCTTTCAACGTCTATTTAAATAGTTTACAATTATCAAATTGAACAATCTGGTAGTAGAGTGAAGACACTGAAACGAATTAAACTGTAGTATACTAGGATTGCACACTTTTCTATCAATTAACTGCAGAGTTTTTTTTTAATAAAAAAAGGAAAATGGCAATGAACTTTATTCCCAATAAACTGTGTTTACAGTGTAGAGAAAATATATACAAAGTACATTGCAAAGAAGGATTAGTTCACTAACCAAGAGAACTAACTCTCTCAATAACTGTATTTATAAATTTACAAATCTTGATAAGTTGTTTTTTGTTTGATACATTAAACAGTGCTTCATATTTTAAAACATTTCGGTTTAATATATGATATTTTGGTATATACATGTTTCTAGCATCAGTTATACAAAAATCAGTACAGTTGAACAAATAGTTGAATTCATCTCCAATTTCATTACAAATACATAATTTACAAGTTCTATTCTCTCTTAAAATATTGAACCATCTTCCTGTTTCAATAGGTAGTTTTGCATTACCAGTTCTAAAAATACAATATTTCTTCCATAGTTTTGTTGGCAAATTCAATAAATATTCCTCAAAAGCCAATGATTTTTTAAACAGTTTGTAATCTATACTTTTTGGTGAATTTGTACATCACTTTACCATGTTTGTTTGAACTGATATAAAAGTATGCTATATAAAAAACTTTTAATTTTAACCAATGATTATTTATAGAATTTTCTTGCCATAAATAGGACAATCCTAAATCATCTAAAATGTTCTTTACAGATTCACACCATGAATTCTTATAGTTTTTTTTAAGTACAAACTGAAAAAGTTTTTAAAATAATTGAGAATTCTGGAAATCAATTTACCCCAAAATGAAATCATTCTAACTTTAATAATAATAATAACTAGACACGATCTCGTTGCGAGCAACGAGGAGGTCTTCCGTCCGATTTTAAGGAGAGGAAATGACCTTGCCTTTTATCTTCACCAACGAAACATATCAGGAAATGCAGATGTGATCTAAAAGAGCGATGGATGAAGGATTATACACCCCGTTGGATCCCTAATTTAAAGGACCAGCCCCATTTTATTTCATATCAAATTAGGTCTTTTGACCTAATAACAGGTCTAATGACCAGTAATAAAAAGAAACCGAAGAAAAAAAAGAGGGTCTGCCTTTGTAAACGGAAGACCCTAATAACAATAAGAATAGAAAGGTCGTCCGCTTAAGACGGAAGACCCTAATAATAAAAGACTGTTTTTGTCTAAATCTTAATTGAAGAGTGTTTTTCAACTTGTACTACAGTCCAACAACCCTTTTATGCTGAATATTTTAGTTAGAAAATTAAATAAAAAGGAGAGAAAGAAATAGAGAGAAAGAACAAATCTTGGCTCCGGGGAGATTAGAACACACAGCCTTTGCAGGTGTCTCAAAACATGGCTGACGCAAAATTATTCCCGTATTTGTCTTTGAATTTGGGACGTTTCCGCCCGGGAGAGGGGCTGAATTTTTGTATAAGATGAAAAACAACGTGTAAGATGTCCGACTATTCAGGTTTGGTAACCGTGCGAGGTCATTTAAAATATTGATGCGTGTTTGTGTCTGGAGGGGGGTGAAAATTTTCGTCTTCACTAAACGCCAATGTACATTTAGCTTCTATCCACTTTACTCCGTGTTACCTGTACTAGTTCTTATTCAAATGCTAAAACATTTGTACTTTAGAGAGAGAGAGAGAGAGAGAGAGAGAGAGAGAGAGAGAGAGAGAGAGAGAGAGAGAGAGAGAGATTACAGTATTTTATAATGTTCAGGAAATCAATATATAAGCAACCTAGGTCAATAAACGCATGTATACATGCATGTGTGTATCTATATATGGGATTAAATACTAAGCAGGCCTCCTTTTTAGGCCGAGTAGAATAACGTGGGTGCATTGCTAAATGTTGTGAGCATACAGTCATTGAGATGGCGGCATTTCTTTAATGCCTGCAAAGCGACCCAGCGAACTCTAATGCGGTCGAACTGCATGGGCACTTCGGCGGCATGTCATTGATGTCGGCGATGCAAAGAGCGTCAGAATTTAGAGAGCTGCTGACAGAAAAGAGCTAAATATTTGTCCTGATAACAATGCCGCTGTTTTTTTTTTATTTATGACAAAAATAAAACGGAAAACATTCAAATTCATCAAAAAAGATTCGGCACTCAGGGACTGAACCCGGGTCGCCTTGGCACAAGTCTACCACTCTAACGACTGAGCTACGCGGACCCTCGCTTCAGAACTTTGGAGTCCCAAATCTCAAGAATGCGTGGATTGATTTTAAAACGAATTTCATATTCAGAAGTTTTGAGAGCGTCTCTATCGAATGAAAAAATAAAAAAAATTCAAATCCAAAAAATTAAAAAATTGAGGTTTTTCATTTCCTTCCGGTGACAACCGGAAGTGACGGCAGACGTTTGGATATGCAAAGGGCACTGCGGCCGTTTACTCTCTACCTTCTCTGAAAATTTCAAAGTCTTATCTTGAATACTTTTTGAGAAAAATCGTGAACAAGCAAAAACATAAAATTTTTAATATCTCGGTACCGGAAGTGACGACTAAAAAAATCTCGTGTAATTTTCTTACAAATTTTGTCATGAATAAGATCTGAAAGTTTCATGAAAATCGGCTGAAGCGTTTTTGAGTAAACGTGACAGAAAAAAAAAATAATAATAACTAGACACGATCTCGTTGCGAGCAACGAGGAGGTCTTCCGTCCGATTTTTAGAAGAGGAAATGACCTTGCCTTTTATCTTACTCTACAAAATAAGGGAATGCAGATGTGATCTAAAAGAGCGATGGATGAAGGATTATACACCCCATTGGATCCCTAGTTTGAAGGACCAGCCCAATTTTATTTCATATCAAATAAAAGGTCTTTTGACCTAATAACAGGTCTAATGACCTGTAATAAAAAGAAACCGAAAAAAAAATAGAGGGTCTTTCTTTGTAAACGGAAGACCCTAATAACAATAAGAATAGAAGGGTCTTCCGCTGAAGACGGAAGACCCTAATAATAAAAGACTGTTTTTGTCTAAATCTTAATTGAAGAGTGTTTTTCAACTTGTGCTACAGTCCAACAATCCTTTTATATTGAATATTTTAGTTAGAAAAATAAATAAAAAGGAAAGAAAGAAATAGAGAGAAGAACAAATATGGGATCCGGCGAGATTAGAACACACAACCTTTGCAGGTGTCTCAAATATGGCTGACGCGAAATAATTCCCGAATTTGTATTTGAATGTGATGCGTTTCCGCCCGGGAGAGGAGCTGAGTTTTTGTATGAGATAAAAAAAACAACGTGTAAGATGTGTGACTAATCAGGTTTGGTAATAGTGCGATGTCATTAGAAATATTGATGCGTGTTTGTGTCTCGAGGAGGGTGAAAAGACCCGAGCTTGATTTTCGTCTTAAATAAATCGAAAATAGAATTTTGAGGTGTGGATCTCGGATTCGGTTAACAACAATTAGGGGAAGTCCTAAAACAATGACTGATGCATTTTACCCATGTATTTCAGTGTTGAGAATTTTTTTATCGTGTCGTTAATATTATGTTTGACTGTTCTATTTCAGCAGGATTGATAAAATCTTTATAAATGTAGAAATAACGAAATCAGTAACACGTAAAATTATTCGGTAAAAATTTGACAGTAATTTCCACAGTTCTAATATTCATAAGTAGTATTCACACGCTATCGTAGATACAGACTAAACGGAAAACAAGAAATATACATGCAACAGAAATGTTACGCGGCTGCTTACATCCCTTGTACTGTGTAAATTTTAAGTCCCCGTACAGGCTATACTCGCCGTTTGATCTCAGGAATTTCTTCTTAATTATTCAATCCGCTGCATATTTGGCAGACAAGAATGGGGTCCGAGGTACATTTACACAAAATGTCATTTGGATTGAGTAAGGGGCTCGGGAGTTAGAATTTTTTTCTACAGTACATGTCAAACTCAAATGCCCAAAAATTCATAACTCTCTTAAAAATGAACGAATAGGTCTGGTCATTAGTACAGTAATCTAGAATTGAACTAAGTTGAAAATAAGGGTTCAAGATGAAAGATCCCGTAAAATTAGGCCAGAAAAACTAAATGATTTTGTGAATAGGAAGGGGGGGGGGGTCGGTGGGTGTACTGTGTAAATTTAATTTCCAGGTATAGGCAATAAGCGCTGTTTTTGTTTAATCTCCGGAATTCCGTCTTAATTGTTCAATTCGCTGCATATTTAAGAGACAATAAGAATGGGGTCCGAGGTTCATTTTCACGAATTTTCATTAGGATTGAGTGAAGGGCTTGGGAGTTAGAATTTTTTTTTACAGTTCATGTCAAGCTCGCCAATCGAAACTCAAAGGCCCAAAAATTCATAACTCTCTTAAAAATGAACGAATTGGTCTTGTCATTAGTACAGTAATCTAGAATGGTAATTAGTTGAAATTAAAGGCCCAAGATCAAAGATCAAGGAAAATCGGGCCAGAAAAACTAAATGAACTGGGAGGGGGGTCGATCGGTGACTTCTATTTTAAACGTAAAATATTAAATTCTAAATATCACACATTACACAATTTCTAAATAAAATACATGTGTTAGAACAACAGAACAATGTAAAAGCGTTGTTGGAAAGATGTAACTATTGATTTTTTTACATCTGTTTATTCTTAGGCTCAAACACTCATAAACGGGTGGTCAGTTTTCAAATCTTGTCGCAGTCACCCGTTTTTTGTATAGTTACGTGTATAAACCTCGGAGGTTTTTCTTAATCCCAGACAGGCAGCAGATTTGTATCAGTATTTAGACATGCACAAAAAAGTACACCGTCTTTAATAAAAATGACTTTTTAGCATTGACTTCCACTCAGTAAGAAGACAATCATTAAACAATGAATTTCAAATTATCTTAATCCATAGACATTATCCTGTAACTTGAAATAAATACATGTATAATTTTTGGACGCCAATGTACATTTAGCCTCTATCCAATTGACTGCATGTTACCTGAACTAGTTCTTATTTAAATGCTAAAACATTTGTACTTGAGAGAGAGAGAGAGAGAGAGAGAGAGAGAGAGAGAGAGAGAGAGAGAGAGAGAGAGAGAGAGAGTGATTACATAGTGTTTTATAATGTTCAGGAAATCAATATGTAAGCAAACTATGTCAATAAACGCATGTATACATGCATGTGTGTATCTATATATGGGATTAAATACTAAGCAGTCCTCCTTTTTAAGCCGAGTAGAATAACGTGGGTGCATTGCTAAATGTTGTGTGTATACAGTCATTGAGATGGCGGCATTTCTTTGATGCCGGCAAAGCGACCCAGCGAACTTTAATGCGGTCGAACTGCAGGGGCACTTCGGCGGCATGTCTTTGATGTGGGCGATGCGACGAGCGTCGGAATTTAGAGAGCTGCTGACAGAATTTGCTCTATTTGTACTGAAAAAAAGCCGCTATTTTTTTTTTATTTATGACAAAAATAAAACGGAAAACATTCAAATCCATCATTTTAAAGATAAAACCATTAATCAAAACACAAATAAGAGAGAAAAAAGATTCGGCACTCAGGGACTGAACCCGGGTCGCCTGGGCACAAGTCCACCACTCTAACGACTGAGCTACGCGGACCCTCGCTTCAGAACTTTGGAGTCCCAAATCTCAAGAATGCGTGGATTGATTTTAAAACAAATTTCATATTCTGTAATTTTGAGAGCGTCTCTATCGAATGAAAAAATAAAAAAATTCAAATCCAAAAAATTGAAAAATTAAGGTATTTCATTTCCTTCCGGTGACGACCGGAAGTGACGACAGACGTTCGGATATATGAGAGACACTGTGGCTAACGACTCTCTACCACCACTGAAAATTTGAAAGTTTTATCTTTGATACTTTTTGAGAAATCGCGTGAACAAGCAAAAACATAAAATCTTTAATATCTCGGGACCGGAAGTGACGACCAAAAATTTGATCGATAAATTTCTTACAAATTTTGTGCTCAGTGAAGTCTGAAGGTTTCATGAAAATCGGCTGAAGCGTTTTTGAGAAAACGTCAAAGAAAAAAAAAATAATAATAATAGGGGAAAAGAAACAAAGCAATAACAATAAGGTCTTCCGTTGGAAACGGAAGACCTTAATAATAATAGAGGAAAAGAAACAAAGCAAAAACAATAAGGTCTTCCGTTTCCAACGGAAGACCTTAATAAGTGGATACCTTCTAAGTTCACCGTACATCATATAGCTTGGTTTTGAGGAACTCAAATTTAATATATATGTTTACAGAACTTAAGATGAATGTTCTCAATAAGCTTTGTTCTTTGGAAACCCCATACTTCACAGCCGTATAAAAATATTGGCTGGATAATTTTGTCGAACATGTCTAATTTACAGTCAATTGCTAAATTATGCTTTCTACATTTTCCAATACAACTATACATTAATTTAAAAGCCATTTCATATAAATCATTAAAATTTAAATTGAATAAATTGTTTTTACATTATGTAACACCTAAATACTGAAAATTGTTAACTTTTTCCAAATGGGAGAGTTCAAAAGTAAATTGGTTACTGTTTTTGCCTCTACCAAATATGACAACTTTGGTTTATTAAATATTGACCTTAAGATGCTTGTGTATTTTAAAAAGTTCTATAAGAGAATATAATGAAAAAATATGGTCAACAGTACTGTAACATTTACAAAAACCGGCCTGACTTTCTAAAATAAGTTGAACTCTATCTGCATAATTATTAAGTCTTTCATTAATTATAACAGTAAATAATTTTCCCAAACAGCTCAATAGTGTAATAGGCCTATATTTCTGATGATATCTGTTATCCCTTTTATTTTTATACACTGGAATAATATTACCACAAATCGACTGTGTAGGTATCACGCCAGAAGCGTTAATAATACAGCATATAAGTTCAACATACAGTCATGTGTACTTTTAATATATTCATTAAATATTATATCATCTTCACATGCCTTGTTATTCATCAGCATGTTAATACTTTTCAAAATTTCATCACGTGATTTCATTTATTTCAGAATTCCTTTTTTTGCTAATTCTGTCGTTTGTGCCTGTTGATATATTGATTCAGTGTTATCTTGTGCTAATAGTATCTCAGTAGGATTATGTACATCTGATAGAAATGGTGATATTCTTAAATCTTGAACATATTTTAAAATTCAGTATTGAAAAATACAGTAATCAACAACACTTGTTTTCTTGCATGTAAACTTACCCTCTTGATCACTACTAGATCTACCATTAAGAATAATCATATTAAAGTGTAAACACACTTCAACAAACTTTTTCCCATAAGAATTAACAATGTTATCTTTAGATTTTCTTTCAAAAGAAAAACCATATTTTTCTAAAGACTGTACATCTTATTCATCAGAGACTCAATTAAATTTAATGTCACTCTTCGTGTTATTAAATATTTGTGATGTTTCATCAGAATCGTAATAGTCTCTCAATGCTGATGTTCTACTGTTTAAGTCACCTATAAAGCAAACACACTCATTTTTTTGGATAGGCAAAAATTTCATTCTCTTTATCATCAAAAATCTCAGCAGTGGAAAACCTAGAAATGACAGGAGGTATATAAACGGTTCCCAGCAAAATATGTTTACTGATACCAAACGCTCTACCTTGTAAACTGAACTATAGTACATGATTTCATACAATAGTACCACCGGATTTTCGAAATGAAAATTTGACCTTTGTTTACAAAAATATCACATTTGTCCGTTTTCGTTTCTGTTATACAAACATACGTATTTAATAATAAGTCCATAAAGTCGGGAGATTGGAGCTTTTAAGTCAGACCACACACATTGATACAAACCAGTTTTACACTGGTGGGGTCTGGAGATATGAGAGAGATACTATAGTCACTCGCATTGTTTACATTGTTCGATCGCTCTCTTTGGTTGTTCTACATATAGTTTTGCGTTGTCACAATAAAGAGAAAAGAATTTCTGACTGTTTAAGTGAACCTCTAAAATACAAGCCCAATACGTAACCCCATTCCATTAGATTGGACTTGAAATAAATAAATTTACTTTTAAGAATGAATTAGAAATTTAAAAGTAACATTTGATCATAAATATTTCCTTCAAATTACTTTGAATTTTTTTCCAGTAATATATGAGAGAGAAATTCTCAAATGGAAAGAAGATGATGCCATGTTTGTTGAAACACACAACTTTGCAGCCATGTTTGATCAGGTCAAAGAGCAAACATATGTAATGTTCGTTGGTGTTCCAGGATGTGGAAAAACTGCCACGGCTCGACATATTGCCCTTATTCTCCAAACGGAAGGGTATCAAATCTTGCCAATAAAAGACATCAAAGACATTGAAACGTATTGCGATCCGCATCTTCCTCAGGTGTTTGTTATTGATGATGTCATAGGCGTATTCGGCTTAGATATGGCAGAGCTAAACTTGTTAAGAAAATATCAGGACAGACTTAAATGTCCTACAATGCCAGAAACAAAAACACTTCTGACATGCCGAGAGGTAGTGTACAGAAATGAAGATTTTTCTAACACATCTTTTTTTGCTCAAGAGAAGCATGAGATTAATTTCAGCAGTAGTGCAAACGTTCTAACAGACACGGACAAGTGTAAATTACTTGCTAAGTACAATTTAAATGTTTATCAATTTCAAGTAAGGATTCTGCCAAAAACATCAAAAATGTTTCCACTACTATGTAAATTATTCTCCAAAAAGGAGGAATATAAAGTCCACGGATATATGTTCTTCATAACACCAATTCCTTGTATATTGGAAGCAATGGATGAAATGAAAACAAATAACAGAATCCAATATGCTTCATTAGTTCTATTAATGGCCAACCAAAACAAATTGTCTGAAAAAGACCTAGATGATGTTCAATGTAGTACAAACGCATTCACAGAAATAAAATACAAAGTATTACAAATATGTAAAGTGATTAGTAGAACAGATACTTTTGAATTTACTGATGCATTGGCAGAAATGGAGGGAACTTACACAAAAAGGTCTGGTAATATGTTTACTTTCGAACACGACTACATGTTAGAAATCATTGCATATCATTTTGGCCGTCAGTGTCCAGAAATAATCCTGCAAATCATGAAAAGTGATTATATTTCTTACTACATTGAATTAGATACTCGTATATCAAGAACAATTGAGAAAAGAAAGGAAAGTGAAGATGTTGCTGTTGAAAGCGTACAACACAGCGAGACAAATATAAAACAAGATGATGTATTTAATCTGTGCATAACATTAACAGAAAAGCAGTATCCCATACTTCTTGAGCGTTTATTAAAAGATATAAAGAATGGAGACTATTACAATGTATTTAGAAGTAAGGCTTTGAAACACTCGTCCGTGCTTCAACAATTTATTGGTTTAATGGGATCTTTTATCAATCTAATACAAAGAGACAGGACACCACTTACAGTTGCATGCCACCTCGGCGATTTAAATATAGTTGAAGAGTTGATAAAAGCGGGGGCGGATGTAAATCTCAGAGATAATACCCATAGACCACTAACACTTGCTTGTGAAGAAGGACACGTTGGCGTAGTTAAAATGTTGATCAAAGCGGGTGCCAATGTAAATGTAAAGGACGGAAGTGTAACAGCACTTACAGCTTCATGTGAACTAGGGTACATAGGTATTGTAGATGAGTTAATAACATCAGGTGCTGATGTTAATTTAAGAGGTGATAGTAATACACCGTTGACATTTGCCTGTGAAATTGGACCTTTAAGTTTAGTGAAAAAATTAATAGAATTCGGAGCTGATGTCAATCTAGCCGATGAATATAAAACCCCTCTTACAACTGCGTGTGAAATAGGATGTATTTGTGTAGTTAAAGAGTTGATAAAAGGGGGAGCCATTGTCAATCTAAATGATGGATATTATACCCCACTAACAGCTGCATGTCAAGGGCTATCTATAAATGTATCTAATGGGACCTTGTTGGCATATCACCTAATGTTAAAAGGAATGTTGATGCCTTTCGTTATTCCAATAAACGACCCAAAGATATACTTTACCAGAGAATACATAAGTATAGTAGAGCATTTGATAAAAACGGGAGCTGATGTCAATCTTTGCGATGGGTCAAAAACGCCATTAACATCTGCATGCGAACAAGGACATCTGCACATCGTAAAAGAGTTAATTAAATTTGGAGCTGATGTTAATCTAAGAGATGAGTACGATACACCACTTATAAAGGCTTGTAATTCCGTACATTTAAGCGTAGCTAAAGAGTTGATCAAGGCTTGTGCAAATGTTAATCTTAATAATGAATATGACACACTGCTGACATCAGCATGCGTCTCACACAATGTATTATTAGTTGAAGAATTGGTCAAAGCAGGTGCTGATATTAATTTGAAATATCGATGTAAAACGGCACTTACAACTGCCTGCGAGCACGAAAATTCAGGAGTTGTGACGAAATTGATAGAACTTGGAGCTGATGTCAATTTATGCGATGGACTTACTACACCATTAACAACTTCATGCAGAAGAGGATACCAGACTGAAGTTGAATCTTTGATAAAAGCAGGAGCAGATATCAATTTAAACGATGGATATGGGACACCATTAACAACTGCATGTGAACAGGGTCAATCAAAAATAGTTAATATATTGATACAATCAGGGGCCGATGTCAATCTAAGTGATGGAACTGATAAACCGTTGAAAATATCTTGTGAAATGGGACATTTGAGTGAAGTTGAGGCGTTAATTAATGCTGGGGTCGATGTTAAACTAGGCAATACAAATACAATAATACAAGAAAGATCAGATATTGACAAATCACTGAAAACAGTTGAATGGCTCATTAAATCAGGTGATGGTATTTCTCTCAACAAAAAGTATTTACCACCTCTGATAACTGAATTTTCACATCTCACAAGACTCTTAAGGTCTACTAATACTTGTGGAGTAGATAAACGCTCTGAGCGCCAAATCGATTTGCTTGGGCGAGAAAATCAACGGATAAATCAAGTCGTTAAACCGTTAGCACAAATACAGAAAAATCTAACACGAGTTGTGAATTCATTTTCAAGAATTGCAAATCGCATAAAAGTAAATGCGAAAATAAATGAGGGTTATCATCCTTTTCACAGGATTTAAAATCACGCCTTACTAATTGGCTATTTGTGATGTTCAGTTTGCATAAGGATATTTTGACAGGATTATTTTTTTAGTTTCCTTTTCCACTTTAGAAAAAAATCATAGTTTAACTTAGTTTGCGCTTGTATGTTTTGTCATTCAATATTTAAAGTCCCTGATTAAAGAAAAACCTTATACGTACTGAAAATATGCCGATGAAACAAAATTGTCACCATGGTTGAAATAATGTACTAAAATTACTCTTTACTTTATCTGTGTGATATGTACGATTTTGAATGGTTTACTAGTATACAACCTAAAACAGCTTTTTCAGCTGCTGTAACCATTGTTCAAGTTTTGGTGAATCAGGTGCATATTGCATTTGGTGCCCCTGTTTATGTATAATAGTGTATGATCGCTGGATAAGTGATATTAATGATTAATATTTTGAAACGGTTTGAAACACATGGATTAAAGAATCTGTTTGAAAAATTAATAAAAGTTAAATTAAATTCAATTCACTTGGATTTTGATTAACATACACTTGGTTTTAGCATCGCCTACTGATGAATGTAAACGAAACTATTATAAAAAAAAATTGAAGTATAATTTATAGGTTTATGTGAACCAAATTATAACAATTCGACATATCTCTGAAGTAGAAAATAGTTATGCATGCATGTATTTTCATGTCTGTTTTATGAATCATGTGTATCTAACTACTTATGACAAAATCAAATATATAAAAAACCATAATCTAATATTACTTTGTTATGGTACTCTTTTTTATTGCAGGTATTGTGTTTTCATCTCAAATATTTCAACTATACATAAGGGTAACTAAAGGTTTACATGGCGTTGAGAGAAAAAATAATAACAGAATAATAGAATAATAACAGATATACACACATATAAATATGTTTTCCGTTAATTTCATTATCAAGGTCTTTCTTTTTTAGCGGAAGACCTTATTGTTTTCGTACAGTTTATTATCAATTTTTTTCCCCAAATTTTGTGCACGCGATTTCTCGAAAACTATTCGACCGATCTCAACAATGTTTTTCACAGATGATGGGACACTATCTGAATTTTATATGTTTTTGAATTTTTTGTTGCTGTACTTCCGGTCCTGATTTACGGCTGATTTTGTAATTTTTTACGACCTATTTTGTGCAGAGCTGTTCTCAAAAACTATCAGAAATATGACTCTGAAATTTTCAGGATAGGTAAAACCATAGTTTGAAGTTGTGCGCTATTATTTTGTTTAACGCCAGTGGCGCCATTTCCTGGAGCTCAGCTAGGCATGCAAATTGGGTTCAAATTTTGAATTACATATTTTGGACGTTTCAATCGGTATCTTTTTTTCAGTTGATATTTTTAAGACATATATAACAAAAGTGGTAGTGTAAAAAGTTCTTTTTAACAAAATCAAGAAAAAGGGACTGACCCCTTTATTGAGGGGCCAGTAGACTCGTAAAGTCTATTACAAATAACTTAAAAACGATTAAGATTTTGTTACGCAAAGTAGAAACAAAGTTGTTGATCGTAACAAGATCTATTTGGAAAACTCATTGCCACACCAATTTGTTAAGTAACAAAAGATTTTTTATATTATCTGAAAGTGGGGTGGGGGGGGGTTATTCTGAAAGTGTATCGATTATATTAGTTATCATTTAAAACAGAAATCTACCTGAAGACCTAAGGATTGTAATTTTTTTTAGTTCGGATATGCGGCTTTTTTAAATGACAATATTTTTTCAATCAGCAAAAAAATTAAAGAAGAATTTTTACAATATCTTGAAGATAGGCACTCGAACAACAACTTTTAATTTACAAAGGCCAAGCAACATTCTTTCAGACCACGTAGTATCTGTACCAAGATCTTGTCCTTTAAAAACTGTACATACATTATTTTTAAGATAATCACTTAAAATAATTGTTTTAACTCCGTTTAAACTATGTTATCTTTTGTACGTAGCATTCAATAAAGAAACTGATGAAACAGTTGTCCGAATCTTTTTTCTTGTGATTGTTTTTTTTTCATTCAAAAGTATATGTACAGGAAATGCACTTCAACACAAATGTCCATGATGTACAATATTTTCAGCCAGTTAACATGTTTAATCATTTCCAAATTTGGTACAAAATGATTTTTGCACAGGATTAGTTGATTGCTTGCTTCGATAAAAACAGATTTATCGGTTGAGCTTTGGCAAATAGTTGTTGTTTTAAAGGACAAAAAATGGCTTAGAACTTTTTATATATATAACATTTACAACGATATATTTTATAAACAGAAAACAACTGCAATGTGGTTGAAAATGTCATTTAATACAGAATAATAATATGATATCTAAGTAAATATCAGTATCTCTATCATAAAACTTCATAACTATATCATAACGCTATTTCTTTGTCATGTAGAACTTTATGATATTTTGTCTATATAGATCCTCGAAATTTTAGTTCCAACATTCCCACTCCTGGTGTGTGCCCTAGCCAAAGTTTTACTGGAACATCTTCTCCTCTATATGGAGAGTAGCCCGTGTCCCAGTCTGTATAAAAAGAAGAGGCAGAAAGAGAGCTCCCTGATGACTATTTGTTATTAAAACATAACATTTTAATGTGACATTTTAACAATAAATATTATTGTTATACTTTCATGTTAAATACTGAAATCTGATTAACCCTCCCAAACTGGCACTATTTATATAATATCAACTCGGTGAAGTTTACCAACATCAATAATCATTACCAAAATCTCTTAAAATAAAATATTAAATGAACCCCTGAATCTATTAACTTTACTTTCGAGAATGCGCCCAAGTTTTATAATTTATCTTACCTGTATAAAAAGAGGAGGCAGAAAGACAGCTTCTAAATGACTAATGGAGAGATGTATTTCACGCACCCCCACTTTATACGCACAGACACAGCGCTAAAATATTCTCCTCCTAATAAGTAAATGCAATCAAGTGCACGCTAATGATATGATGCACCCTGGTCAGTATTGTAATAACATTTTACTTATATTTTTGACCCGGCATCGAAAGGCCCATCACTGAACATAATTACACATTTCTCCATGAACATAGATATATAATAAAGATAAGTTTTATTTACAGAAATCACATATATTTCGCTTCTTATTACACATTTAGAGATATGCTTTATTAAGATAAGTCGATGAGAAAAAATGCTATTTATCCTGATGAAAAAATGATGTTACGGCGAATTTTTGTATTTAACAATCTCCGATCTTCAGCGATGTTCGATAACTCTGAATTATCCGGAATTCTTTTATTCCTACCAAAAATCTTACTCTTAATATTTATCACCAAACCACATGTTCGGTGCAGTGGATCGAAAGAAATACACTATTCAATTTCCCGTTGTTAAAGAATTCGATCCACCTATGCATCGGTACGTAATATTCAAAGTCTCCTTGTTTTTTTAAAATTCCATTATATCCCTCATAGGCAAATTTGAGGTATAGCGCACTTAACAGCTTAATATACGATTTCGCCTCAAATATAGGACTTTTGCAAATATCAGACATTTTTAATATTGTACAATATTTAGTTTAAATATATTCAAAGAAACGCAAATAAGACAATTTCCATGCTAGAAGAGTCTTAATGATCTTACACTGCATCATTAAAATATTCAGTTTTTGTTAGGGATATATAGGAAAGTAGTTAGTATACGATAAAAAATGGATATTTAACTATTTGAACCACTCTAAACCAAAGACACCCGATTAAAATTATGTTCTACAGGTATTGTAGTACACGTTTAGATTGAATTAATTTTGGTTTAACGTGGTCTTCGTACTGAAAATTAGACAAATATTTCAATTAGTGTCTTTTCTAATACAATCATGTATATAGCCATATATATTTAAAATGCATCTGCTGAAAATGTTAGATGCGTTGCCTAGTGGTAACGCGTAGGTCTCATTGATTTTGTAGTCGCTGGAACGAATCCTGTAAGTAGTGATTTTTTTTCACTTAAATTGAAACGAACAGAAACGAGAGATTAAGTCACAAGTATCTAATCTTCTGGATTGTTTTTTTTTAAAGATTATCTTGTTTAATTCAGTATGAGTATAAGCATACCAAATATAAACAGTTCTCTTCATTAACACTGTACATGTACTCTATTTACACTTAGATCCATTGCATTTTGCTTGAACTTGTTACGGTTCACAATATCAACTGCTGCTATACACAGAGTTTCCCGAATTTATGACAAATCAGTTGCTA
This sequence comes from Magallana angulata, assembly GCF_025612915.1. NCBI lineage: Eukaryota > Metazoa > Mollusca > Bivalvia > Ostreida > Ostreidae > Magallana > Magallana angulata. The sequence continues at coordinate 20,628,942 of NC_069112.1, forward strand.
CAGACACCATTATATAATCAGTACAGTGTATCCACGTTTCGAAAATCATATTGCAACAGCTAGGTACCTAGAACTATTTTTAGTAACAGGTACTTTCCGTCGAAACACGGGCGTAGGCGAAATAATGGGAAAAAGCGCTATATACATCTTTGCAATAACTTTGTAAAATACATGGATACCATTTGCATATTTCATTCACAAAGTTTGAAAGAAAATAACATTTTTCTGATGATAACATTACTTCGAGGCTTAGGATCTGAGAACCTTAACAATTGATTTTAGATAATCAAAACATGTTATCTAGCAAGTGTAAAATACAAGGAATTAATTTTGTTGCAATGGGTTATCGTTGATATGGTAATTATGGCTTAAGGTGGTACGTCTTAAATGCAGTACGCAGGTAATGAGATATTGCTTACTAATGTTAAGAATCAAACACGTATACCACCAGTTGTTGAAACTTAAGGAAGAAATGATGGAGACATTTTTATAAGAGGTTCTATATTAGCCTTAATTGGTTCCTATTGACAAAAATTATTAACGTACATGATTTAAAAACGAGGCTTTTAATTTTACAGTACATTTGTGTGTGTTCTTTTATTGTGAACCACGCCATTCAAATCCATATGTCAAAAAGAATGTACGGTTTGTCATGCTCCTCAACAGTCAGTAATTCTTTTGCAAACTGACTTTTACATTTTTTTTGTTTAGGAAAAAAAATTTCCTATGCATTAACAATTTATGAGTTAAAGAAGTATTAATCTTTTCGAATCAATTGTAAACCGGGTTATACATGTATCTGCATTATACATGTATCTGCATTATACAAGTTAAAAGGTTTTCTGTACAAATGATTGCATTTCATACATTTTTAATTATTACCATTAGTCAACAAGTGTTTAGGGTCTTTGTCCATGGAAATTATAAAGGAGTTTGTTTCTTCTTTAAAAAAAGAACGCAAAATGAAACCAATCGTATCCTGAAGATTGTTTTTTTGAATCGGTTTAAAACAACAAATAAAACACGTCCTTTCTAACAACGATTTAATTAAGTCGGATATGTATAATGACATTTAAAATGAAGTTGCGCATTTTCAATTAATCTTTTTTAGATAATATCACAATAAAACCTATATATAATAGTCTCTAGTGGATTGCTAGCAACCAATTCGGAAACCCGCTTGACAAACAATTGAACAGTTTTTAGGTAAATTGAAATTATTTATCAGAACTGCTGGAGTCATCATTCGTGATATGCACAAGAAAGTCATGATAACTACAATGTATATACTTTGATTCTTTTATAATTAGACTTAATAATGGTGATATTTATTTCCAAGAGAAACTTGAGCTATATTTGATCATGTACCGTGATAATTTTGACAATAGCGCTGATTGATTTTGGTTTTTTAGTCCTAAATTTAGTCATAAACTGCTTAAAAGCATCTACGATTTTTTTCTTTCAGCAGAATCAAATTAAAGTTCAAGATGTTTGATGTTAACATATTTATTGTTCAAAAATATAATTGAGATCAGGCACATGTTCCATAACTTAGACCGCCCTCTTTTAGGTTTTTATAAATCTTGATTTATCTTGTTCTTTCTACAAAAAATCATTAACGTCAGACACCATTACCGTCGTAGACAAAACCACGTCATTTAAAGAATTGAGTATTTCAACCTTATTAAAATGAACCTTAGCTAGCATCATTTGGTTTTTAAATATTATAACACCTGCCATTATTAATTGATATGTGTATTATTTATTCATGTTTTTGAATCCAATATAATGAGTAAACGGTTCTCGTTACAAAAAAAGTTCGCATATGATAAATGTGATTTGTACATTTGGTCACTATATTCTAATTGATATCTTTTTCACAGATAAATTGGATCCCCGTGTCACACAAATTGTCATTCCACTTCCCGCTGAATGTGTAGAACTCAATGCAGTCTTCGTTGCTATTAGTGTCATCGGGATTTCCTCGACTCCAATTGTCCCAGTTGATTGCTTGCCCACTCTTGCTCCAAATAAAGGTTCCTTCGTTCTGGAGGTCATTACCACCGATCCACACTGATTGTGTACAAAAGAGATTACTTAAAAGTGGAATGACCGTTTTAAGTAAAAAACAGCAAAATGTTAAGATAGCAATACCTTGTTCAATTTTGGTATCATAAGAATAAATTTTCTTTTAGAATAAGTGTTATATATATACCTTTATGTTCAGTTTAATCACTGTCTTTTGCTAGCTTCTAGTAATATATCTCCCCAAAATAATTGTTACTTTTATTTCAGTTATTATTTTTTACCTGAGCCATAAAATTGGCTGTTTAGGAGAAAATTTAGAATCCAGGTATTTTCATCTGGCGACCCGATCTCAGCTAGATATCCATTCATACCTACACACTGTTTCTGATACAAAAATATATTTATTGTAAAGATAAGATAAATTTGATGAAATGACAGAAAATGAAAAATCAGCAAGATTGTTTAAACCATATATAGTTACATACTTTTCTAAAAATTTATCATTTTTTTATATGCATACAAACATTTTAATAATACAATTCAAAGACTTTTTTATTCATCCACGCACACATTCATGCTCATATTAACCCAACTTTTGCAGTGGTTGCTTGTTTAATAATGACAAACAATTAAGAATAATAATAAACAAAGAAGAAACAAAAATTGAAAAATTATTAAATTGTATCAAATATATGTTTATATATTAGGTACATACTTCAGCATATGCCCAAGGAAGATTGTCTAAGAACAGACGATAAATGTGATCCTGATATTGTCCCCATTCTGAAAAAAAAAACAGTAAGTGTTTAATTTGTTGTTTGAAAGTGCAATTTCATATTTTTCAAATAAAAATATAATGAAAAAACTACCATCAGGAAATCGAATTTATTTAAAACGTCATACCCCTATTTAACGTAACTACTTTCTCCACTGAATACTTTCTAAAACAAAACAGCGAACGAGTCTCTAGTAACAAACATTTTTTCCCAAATCTATTGCATATATATTAAAACACAAATAAATCAGCTTTCATCCCGATTTACTTTAACATTTTAAATTCTGGCTTTACTTGAATCAATGAATCAAAATTCAAATTATGGATCTGAATTTTTTTATCAGTGACAAAAGTTCTAAATAAAGATCATGCTCTTTTATGATATTTTATCCCCAGTTAAATGATTCTCTATATGATTTGTTTTACAAAATTAATAATTTGATTAGCAAGAATGCAGTGGGATTTTTTTTTGCAAATCTAGGTGATTTTGCCTAATTCGCGTGTATTTATTCCTAATGCATTTTAACCTGGTTATATTTCATCATTAATACCTTTAAACTCGATTTTGTTTTATTCCTCTTGCGTTTAACTGTCACAGTGATTATATTCATGCGAGGGATTAGTTTGAAAATTTTGGTTAAAAAATAAGCAAAGTCGTCATTTAACAGGAAGTTGACGTCCGATTGATGCAAAAATATATCCCACAATATGGCATGCCACAACAAATAGTATGTTAAAATTTCAAGCATCTGCAATAAATAGTTGCTGAGAAATCGTTGACGGAAATTTGTTTAAAAAATTTGGCTAAAAATAAACAAAGTACTCATTTAACAGGACGTTGACGTTTGATTGGTACAAAAATATATCCCACGATATGGCATGCCTATACAAATACTGTGTAAAAATTTCAAGCATCTGCGATAAATAGTTGCTGAGAATTCTTTGACAAAAATTTGTTTGAAAATTTTGGCTAAAAATAAACAAAGTCGTCATTTAACAGGAAGTTGGCGTCTGATTGGTACAAAAATATATCCCACGATATGGCATGCCTATACCAATACTGTGTAAAAATTTCAAGCATCTTCGATAAACGGTTGCTGAGAATTCTTTGACAAAAATTTGTTTAAAAATTATTGGTCAAAAATAAACAAAGTCGTCATTTAACAGGTAGTTAACGTCCGATTGGTACAAAAATATATCCCACGATATGGCATGCCTTAACAAACACTGTGTAAAAAATTCAAGCATCTGCAATAAAAAGTTGCTGAGATAAATGCGACAGAAATATTTGTTATGGACGGACAGACAGACAGACAGACAGACACACAAGGGTAAAACAGTATACCCCCTCTCCTTCGGAGCGGGGGTATAATTATGAGGTATTGGCGTTAGAGGCGAAAGCAGCCTTCGACATTTACGGTGTTAATCTTTTCACATTTTAACAAATATTGTAAAAATTGTTCTTATTTACCTAAGAGTTTTTATTGTATGATGCTAATGATCTATAAACTACTCCTGAATTTGCGCCCCGTTGTTTATCATTACTAAAATTTTGTATTTACCCTTTAAAGTATAAAAGCTCATATTTGCGAGAAGAGTAGAGTAAGGTTTATTTATAGCGCAATTTTAATGCTATGCATAATTATATCAGCCTGCCCCCCCCTCTCTCTCTCTCTCTCTCTCTCTCTCTCTCTCTCTCTCTCTCTCTCTCTTTCTCTCTCTCTCGGCTATGATATTGATACTTCATTGTAACCTGTGCGTTAATAGATTCTGCCACTAGATTGCGTTTCATAGCTTAAACTACATTATTGATTTTCAATAGTTAGATAAAAACACATTTTAAAAACAATTTATCTTTGTTCGCGTGTACAAACTCACAATCGCTGCGAATACACTCCGGCTTTCCGGGATAAAATATATCGGGGATAGATACATGCAGGGCGAACAAGATCAACTAGATACGCGAAGCACACGAATAATTTCACTTTTATTTATCATCGCTACTTTAATTGTGTTATCTGTGTGGAATAATTCTTCAAAGTCAATTTAAACATTTTATATTCCAATTACATAAGAGATGAAATGATGTTTAATTGATAGTACATGTGATAACGTGTACGCATCATCTAAATAAAGACAGCGTCTAGTCGGTAGCATGATACAGGTTTTTCTGATCAATGATTTGTTAGGTGTGTAGTATTTTCTCTCTGGAGATAAGAAAACATTAACCGTTTAACCTCATCGCAATCAATAATGTCTTTTAAGTGTGCTACCTGCTTTCTCTTCACACAGGATATCATATTTCCACTCTCCGTTTAATTGACAGGTAAGTCGTCCAAAACCAAACTGGGAGTATCCCTCAGAACACGTGGCGTGCACCCTTCAGTGTATACCAATGGCGTCTTCGTATTTTGTTGGAGTCAATACGAGACCTTGTCTTCTTGGTATCCCACAATCTTCAAAAAGTTGGATTTTTAAAACATAATTCACCAATTATCCACTGTATTTTGACCAGTGTGATATGCAAATTATACACATACGATATCACACCTTCATATACACAACAATGGGCAAATGCATAATTTAAATATACCACACTAGATAAAAAAGACTTCAATAAGAACACAAGGTATGAAATTATAAGGAATAATTAACACATCTTCATATAATTGTTTTTTTAGGTGATAGAATAAAAAAAAATAGTATTCGTGTTCACTAATTCAAATTGAAATACCTGAAGTAACACACTTTAAGTGGGTTTCCTTTCTGTATTTATCGTGTACACATTTTTCGTTGAGGCTGCAGTTTGAGTTAGAGCAATCTCCAGCTAGTTCCTTAGATACAAAAATAATCTTATATTGTTATACTTAGGATAATTTTAGGTTTAAGGAGAGACAGGACGTTGATCTATGACCTGTGTTGATTGCATGACAGTTATTACATTGTATAGACTATTTTGTAATCATATCTTGTAAACATTGTGGAGGTCAAGTTATTTTTTAATAGTTGAATATAATAATTCACAGATATGACTGTTAAGCAGACATTTACATTTTGAAAATCCCCCTTTCTATTTCGTTTTGATTTACTGGGCATATTTTTTCTATCAATAATATGCAAATTCTCAATTTTAAAAACAGAGATTGGGTTATTTTTTGTGGTTTTTTTTTAATTTTAAAAATGTAAATATATTTTAAAAATGTAAATATACACAATCGTAAGTGGTTAACATATCTATCTATCTATCTATCTATCTATCTATCTATCTATCTATCTATCTATCTATCTATCTATCTATCTATCTATCTATCTATCTATCTATCTATCTATCTATCTATCTATCTACTGTTTCACGTTTTTTCTCTCCAAATTTATAATAAAGAAACTCTAAACTAGAATAGGTGAACATCAATAGTTTTTTAGAATTATGATGTTTTTATGTTGACGATCAATAATGTTACTCTTTTAAAATTAATTTCTGTTCTTTGAATCATTGAATAAAAAGGCAACTATATTTCATTTAGGCATACTGTCCCACTGCTATTAATTTTACCATGTATTTTAAATATTTCATTATGATAATTTTTATCATCGTCAATATCACTAGATTAAAGTGAAATGAAGCTGAAGTGATGAAACGTTGCTATATTTTTCACAATTATATAATATGTCTAATTATGTTATGAGAAAAAAATATATAGCTATATACATTATCATCTCATGTCACACAACATAATGAAACACTGCTTTTTAGTTCAGAATAACATTCTCGTTGTATAGGTTTGTAACCAAAACTGCTTTAATGATCATTTGATATTTTACATACAATATATGTTAAATTGCCATAGTTTAAACATTTTTAGAAATAGTTTTCTGGTTTTTAAATTTGAAAAAGATAGTAATAAATGAAATCCATGTGTTTTACAATGCTGAAGATGTAAACCAGAACATTTTAATTGTTATAACCCAAAAAATTGATCAAATGAATGATTTTCCAGATATTGGTATGATCGGCACATAGGGATGTCAATGTAATCTTGAATCAAACGTGATAGTTTTGTTTTTGTAATTTATTTCATATCTGCTCTCTCTCAAAATAGAAAACCCTTACTCAATATGAGACATTTGAAATTTTATTAGATTCAAATGATGAAAGTCAAGAGCTTGGAATTGTCTTAGTAATGATTTTCTCCCCCATTACATGTATAATACAGCATGTGAGCCAGCTATAAAGATCGAAAGAGAATTTTTTTTCTATATCCATATATTATCTGGCCTAAAACAGCCAAAAGGTATTGTTCATTCCTCATTTATACTACAAAATTTGAGCCGGCTATTAAGATCGAGAGAGAAACTACGATTTTTTATCCATAAATCGTCTGGCCTAAAAGTTATTAATTTTATGCATGTTATAACCAGATTGTTCAGTATTACATGACTGCGAGACGACCGAAGTTCGAGCCATTAAGAGTTAACTGTTCAATGTTTTAGACGACAATGTCCTGAACCTTTTAAATATAACATTTTTGTTAACATTTAATTATCAATGATAAGCATTTATGCTACTTGAATTTCTTCTATAGTGTGTAATAAAGAAAAACATACAGATGATATTATGGCAAATCTCACCATGTTGGAAATGAGAGTAAAAAAGTGAACATTTTTTCCAATCTACTTTAAAAAATTGTAGAAATAAATTTCAAGTGAAGAAAGTCTTGTATTATAATGAATAAAAGATACAACACACTCTATTCGTTTATTAGGAATCTATTACATATTCATATTACGTGTCGCTTTTGGTCGGATTTCCAACTTTAAAGTTTCTTTTTTTTAAACTAAGCTCGCTGCAGAACTTTCTATATATTTTCTTAATTTTAATCGAAATTATAAGCAGCAAATGGGGTTCTAAATCTGACAGTCATTGAATGATCGGCTTATTAAGAATATATTGCTAACTTTTTACAATACACACCCCTTTAGATCGAGATGTGTCTATCATATTTAATTGAACTCTAACAGTTTTTGATGCTTTGAAAGTTGATTTTTATTTTTTTAAATTATATATCGTGCGCTTTTAATATTATATAATAGGTCAATATCATAAGAAACAGTATAGGAACAGTACAAATACTTAGTATTAAAAAAAATCCATATATTTTTTGTTATGATGAGGTTTTAAGAACTTTAAGAAGTCTTTTTAGAGTATAGAGAAATAAATTTTCTTTTGGTTAACAGCAAGAAACGAACTGTATAGTTTCCAACAAAATATAACAAAAAAAAGATAAAGTATAAACCTTCGGCCAGTGATCCTTTTCGCTGTAAACCCACCCAGGACTCTCCGTAAACTGAAAATATGCCGTCTGTTTCCTTTCATAGTTAAGTTCACAGAAATTTGCTCCTTTGAAGTAATTAACTGACGCGCATCGTGGAGTAACTAAACACTCAGTAATACAGTCCAGAAAACTGAATTCTGGGAAGGAATTAATCACGCTTCCGTCCAGTCGGTGTCCTTGTTCAAGTCGAGAAAAGCCCGGATGTAAATTACTGGAACACTGGACAATGAGATTGATCAGGAGCCATAGAGCTTTGGAAGTTTGAAACATCCACATTGTTTTGTAGATGAATCAACCTGAATGAATCAATTTTGATCCAACTAAACCAACTTTGAATATCATGTTATCAAATACATAAATAAGAAATGAAAAAAAACCCAAAAACTTAAAAGGCAACAATAAGTAGGTCTGAGACCAATTATTATTGAAAACGCTGATAAAAAACTTAATAATTAATGAAAAACACATAAAATAACGTTGCAAATCAAATATAGAGAAGAGTACACCTCAGTTGACATGTATACCTGAATAAACACATACGATAGCAAATCTTGTTTGTACAAGTAAAACAGATAAAACGATATCACCAAGTTTATCATTGTTATCATTTTTCCACTAATTCATTAATTATTCAGATGAATGGTTATTCAATAGAAGCTCTTTAGCTATGCAAAAAATTGATTATTTCTGTTTAATTGTCCATTGATACGATTGTTCAAATCAAAACTGAGCTTATATACTCCTGATTTAACGTTCAAAAACCTACACAGACTTGTTTTAATTTTTTTTTTATAGATGTTTAACAATGCAGTCATTAATACCTATTCGGCAAGAATCGATATTTCAAATTGACTGGTTATCAAAAATCATAAAAACAGTATAAACACTATTTTACTTGATTTAGTTTACATACCCCCCCCCCTCCAAATCGGAACAGTGTTGTATTCCGTAAGGTCGAGGTTCCTTATTGTACACTTAAAATTGGAACATCAAATATTACGATTTTTACTCAATACTGTTTGATCACTCACTTGCAACGGACAATGCCAACTACTATAAGCAGTGTTGAAAATGTCCGAAATGGCAATACAACTGAAAACGTTCGTAGTATTATGTTGAACGCAGTCCTTGTCGCATTAGCCAATTCTTGCAATCAGTGTTTTGAAGCTAGCTTTACATAGGTATGTGTACGACACGCACTTCCACACATACAATTACGATGTATAAATATAGTTCATTAAGTACATTAAAATAATAAAAGAACCCATTTTACTTATCGTTTTAGCTAACTTAGCCATAATCAAAGACTGAAATCAACGAATCAAAGCAATCTTACATATATTAAAAACTTTTCGAAAAAATTGATTTTAACAAACTTGTTGAAAATGTTTTAAATTTGCTTTAACATGCATAATGTTTGATTCACAGAAATCATAACTGCAGATCCATAATTTTGCGGTTTTTAGGGCATACAAAACAATTAGGAAATAATGCATACGCCACGAGAAATAATGGTCTTTGACATAATGATTGTGTTAAATTGTTACATAAATATAATTCTGTGTATTTTTCATCATTTTAATGAGTGGTTTACATTCAGAATAAAAATAAACAATATCAAACATACACGAAAATACAATTATTTCTTGTTTGTAGAAAAATGCAAATATTTGTGTTTTTATTATTCACTAAAACTTTTAATATTGACTTCTAAATTATTTGTAATAGAATTGACCGGAGCTTATTGCAAAACGTAAATACATGCCCTTGATAGGAACCACCCAACTTTGTGTTTAGCCCGGAAAAGCGGATACTCTTCACTTTACACGATATCACATGCAGCTATAGATGTTGGGTTGGGGATTTGTAAGACTTCCAAAAGCTTCACGATCGCCTTGTATCAATGCATTTGGAAAGTATGGTTAAACCCTTTTCACAATTGGCGCACGAGCACATTACAACCCTTTGCGATAGGAATTCTTTTGATTCGCAGGAGCTCTCTCATACGTTGCACGAGTTTTCGCATACGTTGCACGAACTATCGCATTCGTTGCATGTGATCCAAATCATCGAAGTGCAACGCACGAACATTAGTAGGAACGTTTTACAACGTTTTGTGTACTCGCAAGAGTGATGCACAATTTTTATAGGTCGTAAGATGAATCGCTGCTGTATATGCGTGTGTATTGCGACCATGAGACTGTTGCTCAGCATTTCTCATGTAATCTTGCAACGTTTTACTATTATTGCACGACTAATTTGCCTCAAAAAACAATGATTTCTACAAGTATATATACCCTGTATAAGCATCTCTGTTTAAGACCACAATTGACAATAAACATTTATTGCATGATGGTAAGGGAAATATGAAAATTTATTTCTCTAGGAAATTTGATTTTTCTGGGGGGTATAAATCTTCATTTTCCCTGAATATTATTTCAATAAACGTTTTATAAAACAACATACGATTAATATAAAAAGACATTGATCTCTAAAAATTGTTTGACTTTTCAATAGCAATAACGACGGTATTGTTTGATTTCCTATGATACTGTCTCATTTTTCTTTCATAATACCAAATCATAGATAGTTAAGTTTGTTTTGTGATTTTAAAAGAAACAAAATGATTAAATATTTTTAATTGAATCATATTTGTCTACATCGTATGCTCATATCGGCTTTTTCATTCCTATGAAATCTTCCTGACACGTGACTTTCCAGACCAATCAGATATAATAGAATAATCAGATTGAGGAAAAATAATATATGCTGCTGCATCTTGGTTTCTTTTATGGCGGCATGTTCTCTCGCTTCAACTATGTCTACTGAAGAGCGTCGAAAATGGTCGAAATATATACCCCCTCTGACTCGCACGAGCACTCGTACCATGGAACGCATGATCTCTCATCCGATCATTTTGGCGGATATTCAATCGTCCGATCACCTGGTGTCGAGCGATTTCAACGGTCGCTTTCATTGTACAACAGTCGCATATCGACGCAAGATATGTCGCAAGATTTAATGCTTTTACATCGCCCAAAATGAAACGGAGATGCAGCAGTATTTATTATTATACTTAAATATTCTTCTTCTTCTATATCCGATTGGTCTTGAAAGTCAGGTGACAGGGCGATTTCATAGGAATGAAAAAGCAAATATGAGCATACAATGTAGACAAAGATGATTAAATCAAAAATATTACAAGAAAGAGCAGAGGTATTATATGTAAACTGAATTCAAAATTTCTATTACAAAGACATATCCAGGCAACACCATGAATTACCACCCAACCCTCTTTCTGGAGGATCAACGCACCACTGCTAACCATTACGAACAGTCAATGAACGAGGTTATACAGATATTACAACAGAATGATCGACTATTGAATCTGGTTTCACAAAAGGAAAAAAGAGACTCACGAAACCAAAAACTGATAACAAAATATATTCTAAATGGAATTAAATATATATAAAACGAGTTTATCGTGTTGCAAATTAAACTCAGTGTAATATTTTTGATTTGATACTTTACAGGATGTAGTAAAGTCTCAAAAACCTATTTAACAATTGAAAAAAGACCTTTTGAATATGTTTTCATAACTCAGCTATTTGAGTAACTATAATGAACTAAATGATCATAGATATTTTATCTCAGTGCACGTAAGATATTCTATCTAATTTGACAAAGAATAAACTTTTTTTTCATCTAGATAATCTTATACGTGCAGAAATTTCCCCATGGTACAGTCAACGGTCACCAAAACTGTCTTGTTTCAACGCAATTTACTTCATCAGATTGCTGGTCACAGAAATCCTGTTCCTTGTGCATTCTGCCATCAAAATTAAAAATAAAATCAATAAGCAGAAACCTCAGTGGAACTCACAAGGGAAAAAATGCTTTAGTAAGTTAGCAAGAATTCAGTGTATTTGTGTTGAAATTAATGAAACGTTATGCCATTTGAAGATTGTTTGAAATAAATCAGCGTTGATATTTAATCAGCATATGGTCTTATCGCAAAGTTTGGAATTCATTGCTGCTGAATTTTGTATGAAATAAAGTAAAAAGAAGCAAAATGATTGCGGTTAAGTTTGAAATACAAAAAAATAAAAATAAATGATGGTTAATATGTCTATATAATCAAATTGACGTATGAACTTCAAAAAGGCATGTTTTTCAATATTAAAAAAGAATAAACATAAAGTTCAAAGTCGAAAGCAACAATGTAATTAAAATAATGACCCGTTTTTATTAAAGTTAAAAGGAATCAGAACAATTCGCCCCCAAGAAAAAAATACCTAAAAAATAAAAAACAAATTGCAAATCAAATGCGCATAAAATGTATTTATGATAGGTGGCGAGTTGTCCGGACAAGGGGCGAGTAATACTTTGTTGGTGGAGAGTAGTCTTCGTTTAAAAAAACGTTATATATATATATATATATATATATATATATATATATATATATATATATATATATATATATATATATATATATGAACGTTAAACATATATAGAGGTACTTATGATCTTGTTCTTTGCTTGTTGATTGTGCCCCTTCTTGTGAGAATGGTACAACAAAGTTTGCATAATTAGAAAGAGATGTTTTAATACGGATATTACTTTTTTGTTATTGCATTAATGGGAAATCAATCTAAAAACGTCATCTCTGATTTTGCGGTTCCATTACGCCTAACAAACTTATTGATTTAAACACTACATTAGAACATGATATTGTGAAATGTTATGACATTTTAAAATGTTCATCTTTATTATCGCATATCTCATAAAACGGTTGTTTGCAAAAAGATGTTGAAATTTTTTTTTAAACACCAGGTTTAAATAATTTTGTTGTTAAATCGATCAACGCTGGGACATGTTTAAAAAAGAGTGAAACTAAGATTTTTTAATCATTGATGAATATAATTGATAATCATAAATAGGGCATGTACAAATCACTCGTATAGTTTGATTCAATCTACATTGATTGATAACAGTACATATCAAATGATTCACAATTTATTGGCACAAAGTAAGCGTTGTTGAAAGTTTGCTAATGCAAAAAATTAATACCCCAATACACACACACACTCTATTTCTCTCTATTTCTATCTCTCTCTCTCATTCTCTCTCTCTCTCTCTCTCTCTCTCTCTCTCTCTCTCTCTCTCTCTCTCTCTCTCTCTCTCTCTCTCTCTCTCTAAAATCAATAAGCAGAAACCTCAGTGGAACTCACAAGGGAAAAAATGCTTTAGTAAGTTAGCAAGAATTCAGTGTATTTGTGTTGAAATTAATGAAACGTTATGCCATTTGAAGATTGTTTGAAATAAATCAGCGTTGATATTTAATCAGCATATGGTCTCTTTGTTTGCACCATGCAAACTTATCGCAAAGTTTGGAATTCATTGCTGCTGAATTTTGTATGAAATAAAGTAAAAAGAAGCAAAATGATTGCGGTTAAGTTTGAAATACAAAAAAATAAAAATAAATGATGGTTAATATGTCTATATAATCAAATTGACGTATGAACTTCAAAAAGGCATGTTTTTCAATATTAAAAAAGAATAAACATAAAGTTCAAAGTCGAAAGCAACAATGTAATTAAAATAATGACCCGTTTTTATTAAAGTTAAAAGGAATCAGAACAATTCGCCCCCAAGAAAAAAATACCTAAAAAATAAAAAACAAATTGCAAATCAAATGCGCATAAAATGTATTTATGATAGGTGGCGAGTTGTCCGGACAAGGGGCGAGTAATACTTTGTTGGTGGAGAGTAGTCTTCGTTTAAAAAAACGTTATATATATATATATATATATATATATATATATATATATATATATATATATATATATATATATATATATGAACGTTAAACATATATAGAGGTACTTATGATCTTGTTCTTTGCTTGTTGATTGTGCCCCTTCTTGTGAGAATGGTACAACAAAGTTTGCATAATTTGAAAGAGATGTTTTAATACGGATATTACTTTTTGGTTATTGCATTAATGGGAAATCAATCTAAAAACGTCATCTCTGATTTTGCGGTTCCATAACGCCTATCAAACTTATTGATTTAAACACTACATTAGAACATGATATTGTGAAATGTTACGACATTTTAAAATGTTCATCTTTATTATCGCATATCTCATAAAACTATATGATTTTACAGTGTTATGGTTTTATTTTAAACAGTAGCTAAATATGATTAAAATTATCAGAATGTAATGTGTGTGATCGCACTTTATATGTATTGCAGTAACGATTCATGAATGCATTGTATCATTAATTAATAAATCATAATTCGCAAAAATTATTAAACAGCAATATTCTATCTTGATCGATACGCAAACAATTTTTCGACATTTTTGCAAAGTCATTCCCAACTGTATCAATCAAGACTTAAATGAATAATGAAAGCATTGTCATCTGATATCACTGGAAATCAATATGTCTGTATTTTACACACTGTTGAATATTTATCATTGCGTATCATATTTTGCATTAAATCAATTTAGTATATGAACAACATAGAGCATGAATTTCAATTTTGTTTTGCAAAATCAAACTTTCATTTCAATTATTTCGTGATAAATAAAGTATATGCGTAATTACGAGGGTTGTTAGAAAAGTTCGCGCACACGTTCGATTGTGAGCGGACTATTCGCATGATACCAACGAAACTTTTTATATTTAATCATGATGTATTTTTTTTCAGAAATATGTTAAGATTTGTTTATTTTAATTGCACCTTATAAATGTACAGATTAATTATTTTGATAAGATATGCTTCACGGAGCATGTCAGTTTTTAATTGTTTTATATTTTGCTCCTTATTACGAAAATGTATATTTTAAGTGCATAAAAATACACGATATTTCATTTTATATCACAATAAAGTATAATGGTCATTTGGTGAAAGTTTCAATTAAATTGAAGGATTTCTGCTTGTTTTATCGTTAAATATGGACGACCAAGGCTGGAGAAATGAGTCAAAAACGTTTACGTAAATGGATATCCTGCAGCACCGGGTCGTCATTAAATTTAGTGTGCACGCATAAAAATATCCGATACAGCCAAAAGGTTTATAAATGCTGCTATTTTATAGGACAAAGGTTTACAATTGGAACCACAATGAGAATTGAAGGTTTGAAAATGAATATACTGATATATTTAGCTCTTGCAGCACCCCGACTCCCATACAGCCCAGATCTTGCACCTATGGATTTCGCCTTATTTCTTTATCTGAAGTCGAAACTGCGTGGACAGAGATTTTCGGACCTAAATGATCTACGAAAAATTTCACAAATAATGGTGTGAACATGCGTTTTATAAATGGGTTAATTGCATAAAAAGTGTGTAACTAAAAGGTGTTTAAGAGTTAAGGGTTTAAATTGCCTTTCAGTAGTATGACGTCACCTGACGTCGTGGAAATATGAAATGGTGCTCCGTAAATCCAATTCATGCAAAATAAAAACCGCTGTATCTTTTGAAACAACTTCAAACTCATATGATTTTTTTTTGCATACTCATTTTCAATTAGTAGTCATTTAATAAAACATACGTCATCCTACAAAGTACACATTAATTTTGCCGTAAATCACTTTGTCCGCAAACTTCTCTAACAACCTTCGTACACACTGTGGAATTAGTGTGTTAATATTTTGCACTCAAAGCAACAATTTAAGGATTATCTGCCGGTACATATACACTCAAAGCCTATATTTATAAGTTATTTATCATGAAAATGATTTCATTGAAATCTAATAGCGCCTCAACTGTTTCAGAATTTCTAAAGTACTCTCTGAGAAAAAAGTAGAAAACAATTAACTAACTGTAAATTTTTCTGATTTTGAGCTTTTATAATTTTTTATTAGTTAACGCATTCCACATCCTAATTATTTCTTCTTAACTGAACCTAACCTTGTCACGTATTTAAATCATCATTCGTGCAAAAAGATGTTGAAATTTTTTCTAAACACCAGGTTTAAATAATTTTGTTGTAAAATCGATCAACGCTGGGACATGTTTATAAAAGAGTGAAATAAGATTGTTTAATCATTGATTGATATAGTTGATAATCATAAATAGGACATGTACAACTCATATCAATTGTTTCACAGTTTATTGACACAAGGTAAGCGTTGTTGAAAGTTTGCTAATGCAAAAAATTAATACCCCCATACACACACACACTCTATTTCTCTCTATTTCTCTCTCTCTCTCTCTCTCTCTCTCACACACACTCTCTCTCTCTCTCAACAACAAACATCTTAAAACTTTTTGTTTTTATTTTCTATACAATCTTTACAAATCTATATAAAGTTCTAAATAAAACCCCAAAAACTTTAGTGCTATATTTAGCTTTTTTTGACTTACAACATGTTTCAGGGGAAAATAACAATCCATATTTTTAAACACCAATTAAACAATGCAATTTAAAAAAGCAATTGATCTTACATTGGGACTCTGTAATATGCATGCCTATATTAAAATGTTAATCAAAACACATCTTTATTGTTAAACAACGATTAAACGTCTCCAATCTTAAAATGATTTTCGTCAAACTGATAAAACACGACTGGGAATATTTTTTTAACATGTACCTGCATATAAGGTTCTGTGATCGGCTGTTGATGCAATACTCTAATAGATATTTTTTTCACACACAAACATTGCCACGTGATCACAACTTCTATCATTCCACTTCCTGTGGTCTAATCTCAATTCTATGTAGTTTTCGTTATCGTCTTGGTTATTGGGGTTATGACCGCCCCATATTGGAGAAGTTATAGGATTTCCATGTCTGCTCCAAACAAACTGTCCTTCATTGTCTCGGTCATTACCGCCAATCCAGACAGTGCATTCATGAAAATCGAAGAGACCTTAAACATAATTGTTAATTTCATTCTTGATGATGAACTTTTTTTGGTATGATTATATATTAAAAAGGGTATATCGAGAAGTTCTATCACCCTTTCGTTCAACAGATCACTTGCACGTGAAGAAATATCTAAATTTCAATATTTGTTTAATCAAATTAACCACATTTGAATTATTTTGTAAATATGACAAGTTAGTATGTATCTTAGCTTAGCAAGTTGTATGTTTCATCGATATAAAAACTGACATGATATATATTTTTCACCCTTTTAAAATAAATGACTCGTATTTTGCATTACACTTTGGAAGAAAGACCATTTTTCTTGACTACTAACTGCGCGAAAAGTATGGATCAAGAATGCTGTTAAGAATCCAATAATTTTCTTCCAAGGAGTCAATTTCAGCAAGATAGGCGTCTTTAGATTAACAGTATGTCTAAAATGTAACATGTAAAATGATTGTAAAACTGTTTTACAACTTCCAAGCTGTTCCATGTTTTTTTTGGGTAAATTTAACATGAATATGATCACTACACAGTGAAATTGGTATAGGACGTACACGGATATAACAAAATCTCGATTATAGCGAAGCTTTGTAGAGTTTCCGCAAAACTCTTAATTAAATGTTTTAGACTTTTCCAATTATGTTCAATTCGAACAAATTCGAACAATATGAATTAAAACATTTATGAGCAAGTTAACTTTGAGTTCCATAGATGAAAAATATGACGATATTGAACGGTTTTATATCGTCCTTCTTCATAGTTTCATAAGATTGCACTAAATTTTTGCACAATACTTCAGTGAATGTATTTCAACCCAATTTAGTCATTAAAGATTTCAAAAGAGTATATTTTCGTTTTAGACTCAATTAGGAAAAACTGCAGTCTGCAAAAGAAAACGTTTGAATAACTATTTTGATCATTTGTTAAAGAAATTTGTTCTATGACTACAGCGAATTGGTGGCAGGGGATAGTTTTTTTTTGGTCGAGGATAGTGCTCAGATATGTGATTTAATTTTACAGTGGATTTTTAAAGAGGTATAGCGCCTTTTCCCATTATTTCGCCTACATCTGTGTTTGGACGGAAAGTACCGGTTACTAAAAATAGCCTCAGGTACCTAGCTGTCGCAATATGATTTTCAAAACCTGGATATACTGTACTGATTTCATAATGGTGTCTGTAACAACTGATTTGCCATAAATTCGGAAAACTCTGTGTATAACAGTAGTTGATATTCTGGACCGTGATTAGTTCAAGCAAAATGCAATGGATCTAAGTTTAAACAGAGTACACGTATAGTGTTAATGAAGAGATTTATATATATTGGGTGTGCTCATACTCAGTCTGAATTAAACAAAATAATAAAAAAAAACCCAGAAGAATAGATACATGTAACTTGACTTCTCTATTCTGTTCATGTTATAATTTAAATGAAATTTTTTTACTACTTAGTGGATTCGATCCAGCGACCACAAAATCAAAAAGACCTCCGGGTTACCACTAGGCCACGCATCTAACATTTTCAGCAGATGCATTTTCAATATATATGGCCATGTACATGATTTTAATAGAAAAGACACTAATTGAAATATTTGTCTAAATTTCAGTACGAAGACCACGTTAAACCAAAACTAATTTAATGTAAACGTGTACTACAATACCTGTATAACATAATTTTAATCGGATATTTTTGGTTTAGAGTGGTTCAAATAGTCAAATATCCAATTTTTTATCGTATCTTAACTACTTTCCTATATATCCCTAACAAAACATGTAAGATAATTAAGACTCTTAGAGCATGGTGATTGTGCAATTTGCGTTTCTTTGTTTATATTTAAACTAAATATTGTATAATATTGAAAATGTCCGATGTTTGCAAATGGCTATATTTTAGGCCAAATCGTATATTAAGTGCGCTATACCTCTTTGCTATAATTGGTTTGCATGCAGGGGACACATCGTCCCGACTCTTGAGAATTTTTAAACATTTCAGAATAAAACTTACATTTACTATATAGAAAAGCCAGGACCGGTCTCAAAATTTTCTGAAAAATTACCCTGTTTTCACATATTTACGGGTCTAGCACCATGCTCTAGTCCCGAGCAACTGCCATTAACTACCATAGGATTGGTAGCTTAATGTATACCCATGCAAATAATCACCAATTGATGGTGGTCAATCAACTTCTTATCGAGTGACATTTCGTGTTCTGAACCCACCCTAATTTTCAAGCAGAAAACTGAAAGTAAAAATTTGGGCCTCAGTTTCGCATTTTCATTCCATATCTGATGAAAAGTGCTACCCGTATTAAGTGTCATATATCATTGAAACTGTCATGAGCTCCTCTATCCACAAAATGAATGCAATAAATATTCTAGAAATTTATACACCTCAAATAACCAGCCAAACCTCAGACTCTCCCATTATTTTAAAATTTTGACCGGGTCTTTCGTTCGAAACTATCCCCTGCAACCAATTACTGATATAGAAAAGCAAAGTCACTGGTCCCTAGATTTTAACTATAATTGATTTATTTTAATATCATCTTACTTTAGCATCGTGCCAGGTTTTTCTATCTGCTGATAGATGATAAATATGGTTTTCATATTTCTTCCACTCTGATAAAAGAGAAATAAGTTTTTTTGATCTTATGAAAACTATTGATATTTTAAGAAAAGGCTTATAATTAATATGCAGGATGAAATCATTTGTCTGCAGTGATAACGGTTATCTCAAACAGAGCATTTTTACAGAAGATTTAAAATGCAAAATCAGAATTTTTCAATCAAAAGTTCTTTGTAACTATGAATTCAAAGCAATTAAAAGCCTTTAAAGATGCGCTTATTTCTATATGGAATAATTTATTATTTGTCAACTGATAATAGTGAGATTTTTTTTTAAATCAGCTAAAATCAGAATTTATTTTAACTTATCCACACTGTACATTAGTTGAATCTAAATTTTAACTTCTAATGATAGCATCACATTTAAACCAAAAAACCTCCCTTTGATCTTAAATGAATTTTCCATTGTCATATCGAATGAAGACGACTTTTGTTTAATCAATCATTAAATCATTAAAAAAAACATCATCAAAGACTTGTGCAAGTATCGTATGTTTTCATAGCACATGCTTTATAAAAAATATTATTGTACAGATATTGAAAAAAAGAGTTAAAGAAGGTAATAGAACATGCTGTTTTTAAACGATTGGGTTCAGGGTATCATTCAGCATTTCATATTTATATGTTGTGCGTCACCTGTTTTATCTTCACAGACAATGTCGTATTTCAGTACAATTCAGAACACGCTGTGTGCATCCTTATGTGTATACCCTTGGCGTCTTCACGTTTTATTATACCCAGATCTAATCCGGTTCAATTTGCTATTCCACAGTCTTTAAAAAAATAGATCGTTTATAATTTGTAAATTAGCTGAACATTTCTTTTTCTGTTTTAACAGTTTATTTTTTGGTCAAAAAAAAAAATCCTATTTACTCGTTTCAAGTGTTCACGCTAGTTAAACATATAATTTGCTAGAAGGAGATGGTACCTCCAGCACATAAGCCTATCGTTGTTTTGCTTCAATTTATTTGCTATAGTTGAATTCATTTACTACGAAAGCCCATTTGGAACAAATATAATTCGTTATAATGGATTCAACAATTTGTTAAAACCATAAACATCTGAAATAAACGATATATACACGTCTGGTTTATGTCACAGTTTGACACAAGACAGACCCCATCAAGCTTCTTCCATTAAAAAGATCAAAAAGTGTCATAATAGTGCCATCAGTTGTTTAACAAATAAAGATATATACATAATTTGATATGTTTACCCTTTAAATTGTTTATGCTAAGTATAAATTCGTACTTGAAGCTGACATGAATTCATAAAAGCATTTGGTCGCCATATTAGTTTTTGATCGCTCCTCTACTGTCACTGGGGTATATTTACCGGGCGAAAAAAGTTACGGTCGGTTGCTTTCTGATAGAGGCATTAAGGTTACACGGACTTCTAAATGCATGAACTACACAATGTAGTAAAATGTTTGTAATAAATAATAAAGGTAACAATCAATAAAATACAAAATATATTTATTCTTTAAAAGAATTTCCAAGGTATCCTTAATATTTTGCACAGATAGTGCTGCCTTACTTTGCATGCACATCGAACACGTGTGGCGTTCGTACAGAATGCATAACGTCTGCATCATTTTTTAAAACAACGGTGGAAGTACATCCAACACAGTAGCTAAATGATAGTCAATCCAAGAAAGTAACAACGTACATGTAACATCGTTTCCATCCGTTCCTACAAAAACGCTCCGTTTCTAAAATCCATGAGATTATTGACATCTCGATCTGTCTCAGTGTGTAGTTTGCGCATGTGCGATGTTATAATATGCACAGGAAAACGGTCTACACTTAACGAGAATTTTTTAAATATATCTGTGGCTGGACTTCAGTCTGTCTTGTTTCGTCATTCATTGGATATGCCTTGCCAGTGAAGTGGTTCTCATATAATTTTTATTCCAAACGTGTTTCTACATGTCTTTTCGTCCAAGGTAACGTGTTCGGGTGAATGAAATACATGAATGCGATGAAGCATGAATAGTGTTCTCGGCCTTATAGAGGGAGTGTGTAGCGATGAGCAAAGAATAGAAATCGACAACTAATATGGCGGTAGTCGGAGATAAAAGGGAAATAATGCGTATTTATGAATTCATGTCAGCTTTAAGGTATTTCTAAGAATCGTTATTATGTAAAAAAAGAAATGAGTCGATAAATACAAGTCCAATAACTGATTTACATGTATGATATTTTTCATCATAAATATATTGCATGTTAAAATATTATTTTGTTTCATTAATAGTGTTTAGCATGAACTGAATTTATATCCCAAACTTTTGAAAAAGTGTCATTTTTATTGAAATATCTTAAACTTTGAAGTACCAAATAAACTTTACAGTTGTTGGGAAAAAATGTTTATATGCTAACATTTCAACGTTTTTTTATCATGAGGAATATGCACAAATTATTACATATCTATCTATCTTTCTATCTATCTATCTATCTATCTATCTATCTATCTATCTATCTATCTATCTATCTATCTATCTATCTATCTATCTATCTATCTATCCGTTTTGTGCATTTCCAAAGCAAGACATGAATAAGCTTTCCTTTTAGAAGGCGAATTATACTTTGGATAAATATTATAACGCATATGTGGAAAAAACGTGAATTGAATCATAATGTATATTACTGTATGAATATTTTTTTTTCAATGCGAACGGATAAGAGTAACCTTTAAGTAATCAACGTGTAACAACAGATTTAGACGAAGTTGTCATCGCATAGTAAGTAATGTAATGCAAGGCACAAAACATGTGCAAATAGTAAAATTTGTCGCATGACTCATATGGACACAACTGTGAGTCAGTATCTCAAAAAGAAAGTGTTTGTTATAAGACTGAATAAACAAAAAGAACCTTTATAAGCAACAAACTATGAATACCACTGCTTGTTTACTACTTTGTAAATTTATGTTTGCGAAATGTGTATGACTACAGTGTGAATGGGTAGCAACGATCAGTCCATTTAGGCAAAATTCATCTGGAGTAAGAGTAAGTTGCACTTCTACATATTGGATATCATCGAATCCAGATGACAATGACGTCAGTATAGAGGTGTTAGCCACTGCTGGAAAAGGGAATGATAGGTCATGTGACTACATCAATCCTTTTATATGTGAAAAAAATCTTAAACTGAAGTACATACCATAGAACACACCAGAGACTTTAATTTGTGGTCCTGTTTTTAAGCATGAATGCCTCATGACTTAAGCAAAGAACTGTTAAATACAAATTTGATAAACATACGCTAAATTATAAGAACATTAAATATCCCAAGATAAGACAAACGATTACATTCAAATAAATATAAGCGAAGACGATTCCCTCTACCTTTATTTGTTATTTTTTTTCACATACCATATCAAGATCATATTCATTTTCAAGCCGATAGATAAAAAAATAAAACGTTTTAAATCTGATTCAAGCAATCATTGTTTGCATAATGTTAGAAGTTAATGTTGTTTATTTAAATCATCAGTGTTTTAAGTATGGCGCTTAGATTTACCAACATCTTCTGAACAATAACAACAACAATAAAAATTACATTTATTGTTGTTGTCTAATTTTCAAAAAAATTAAATTGAGAGTTTAAAAGTTATTACAAATTCCCCAATTGGACCAAAGTATCAATTTTCATGTCAAATGGCAGTATTACCATTACATTAATAATGTCTATTTTTGAAAGGCATTGACTAAGAAATGAAAAGTTGTTGCAAAATATTGAAGGGACCTAAGTATCGTTTTGTTTTCAAGTGTCGGTTATATTTATTATCTTGGACTATTTTGAATACGCAACTATTAATTGAGAAAACAGTTAATTGTTATGATCATAATGGTGTTTTGGATTGTTGTGACTTCCTTTCCATCTCCTTACGTACTGATGACATTTTTAGAAGTTATGCGTTATAGGAAAACTACCTATGCTTAGTTTCTGTAATATTTACTATACTTACGACAGGAACTGTTTTTCAAGTAATGCTATATCGTACAGACTAATGGCTTTGATATGGTTAGCCTACTTTTTTAAATTCGATTTTTTTTAAGAATTGGTGTTTCTGATGTTTTAAATTGATATTCTATATGTAATGGCTTTTTAATCTGTGTCATAACAATACAATTGTCCAAAACAATATACTGTGTTTCTTTAAACTAAAAGTTT
This sequence comes from Magallana angulata, assembly GCF_025612915.1. NCBI lineage: Eukaryota > Metazoa > Mollusca > Bivalvia > Ostreida > Ostreidae > Magallana > Magallana angulata. The sequence goes on from NC_069112.1 coordinate 20,652,762, forward strand.
TTTAATACAAATCGACACGGTAAAGAGCATGTAATTTCCACCCAAAAATATCAGATTAAAATTAAAATATGCATTCATATACCGAATATCCGTCAATTTTTGCAATGATCTATTTTTCGCTTTTTTCGCGATGTCTTTTATATAGCAAGTTATTGAATACGCAGAAATGATATACTGTATCATTTCCTATAAGAAACACAGGATGATAGGCCAACTTTAAGTTTTCCTTAACGATAACTTAAAGGTGCTTAAAGATAGCTTAAAGACAATCTTTAAGCCACCTTTAAGCTATATGTGTTGATTAATGGTGACTTAAAGAAAGCGTAAAGATGGCTTAAAGGCAGCTTAAAGACTATCTTTAAGCCACCTTTAAGGACAAATTAAAAGTCCTTAATGTCCAAACTTCTTTAAGCCAACTATAAGTTACCTTTAAGCCACCTTTAAGCCATTAATTTTTTAAATTCAATATTATGCTTAATTAACCAAAAATATGTATTAAATTTATGACAGAAAAAATATTAAAACGGTTTTTGCTCTAGAAAATAAAATAAAAAAAAGTTCAAAACGCCCAAAGGCGAGGATTGAACCCGGGAGCCTTCAATTACTAGCATCACCTCACTCCGTCTGCGCCACTGCAACTAATATTTTTAAGCGGTTTATATAACTTATAAATTAGTAGCTATTCTGACTTGTATGTTACAATCAATTATATCCAATTTATAAATTACATGCATGCATGTATTTAGAGTGAAATACGGATCTTGGTCTTCAGTGAAAAAGAATATACTATGCCTAAATGAAAAATGTTAGGCTTACTAGTACTTATAGTTAATAAATTTAAAACGGGTAGATATACGTTCACCTAGCTAAATGAAATGCAAGGAAGAAGATTAAACAATTCTCTTTAAATGCACTGAAACTATTAGGGTATTAGTTCTACGCAATTTCCCGGTTTTCGTGATCACGGCACCGTTCCAGCATGTATAATTTCAATAATATTGATTTTTATACATTTACAAGAGATCTAGAATAACAAATTAAAGTATATAGGCTATGTTTAAATATTTAATTGTATACATGATTTTTAAACTATCAATTCTATAACAAACAATATAACCAATTACCGGTGACGTATTTACTGCATGTGGCAATTGCAAATGATGTATACATGTACTTGTACATACAATTGTATGATAAACCCCGCCGGGTATGTGACATATTTACCTTATACATATATCTAAATAATTAACCCCCATTTATGATCACCTGTACAGTAATTAATGAGCCTCTAGATTTTACTCTTACATACATCTTTTGTAGACGTAACATTTTTAAAACCCAGAGTTAGGAAATAATACTTTGAGAATAAAATTACAAATGTAAATAAACTTTCATTTACTAGATTTATCGTATACATGTACATACCAAGATTTCAACACCTTTAGAAACCCTTACGTGCACCTGGGCACACGACACACCTGTTGTGTTGTATAGTGTATTCTGTGTTAGTTCCAGCGGTTTTCTTAGGTTGGACAAACAACAGGCTCTAATTAGATATACAAAAACGAAGAAAACTATGTCTAGACAAAAAAGGCAGTAATATCTCGCCCGATATAACAAAGGCAGTTGAGAGTCTTTTCATCTTTTTAACATGTATCTAGAAGAGCTAGAATTAGACCTAGAGATAATTAAAATTGAAAGAAAAATTACATATGAGAGATTTAACTTTCATCTATTAATTTATTATAGGAAACAAACATACTTAAATATAATTCAAAATTTTGAAACCAAAGAAAAATAATAATAAAGAATTTTATAACGGCAATCTGTGTCCATTGGAGTGGTGTTGATGACAGCGACCTGTGTTCAATGGAGCGACAATTAAAACCGTCCGGAACACCCCCTCCCCTTCCTTCGAAATTATGTCATCGCTCGGATCACCCCTCCCATCCCTATAAAAGAGCTTTTGCATTTAATTGATTTATTCAACTTGAATCTGTCCAACTTGATCAAACTTAACTTTAAGGGAACTTTAAAATGGTGTAAAGACAACTTAAAGGGAGCGTAAAGGCCACTTAAAGATGCTTAAAGGTGGTTTAAAGATGGCTTAAAGGTGACTTAAAGAAGTTTGGACATTAAGGACCAATAAGCTCATCTTAAAGATTGTACATCCTTTAAGCCACCTTTACGCCACCTATAAGTCACCTTTAAGGACTTGCTTAAAGATTGTTTTTCGCCCTGTGAAACTTTTAAATCGCAAAAAATGACAAAAGCAAATTGAAAATGCTACACATTTTCCCCATTTTCATAATTTTATGACACGTGAAAAACCCCCGGATGTACGGCATCTACTTTTATCTGAGAATGATTCATTTAAATTGATTTTACAACATCCATAAGTCATTGATTTTTTTTTCCATTTTGGTCATCTAAGCTGATGTGTACTATAAACCTAAAATTATAAAGCTTTTGAATGCCATTTAAATTATGCACACGGTATTGTTTAGGAACTTTAGCGGTCTCTAGCTTTTGTGTCACCATACAATACTTTGCTTTTGAAGGTCTAAAGTTCGGCGTCTTTAATGTTAAATAAAAAGGGAATAAAATATTTATGTATCCCCGATTCCAGTGTCCCGGATTTCGACACTTTGTTACACTTGAGTCAGTGAATACAAGACAGTTGGCACGTGTGAAAAAATTATATAAAACGATGCTCTTTGATTCCTCATTAAATATCCGTTTCATCTCTTCAATACGTATTGATTTGTTTGTAGGGTAATTTTCTATTATTTTATTAAGTATACGCACAGTTTTAAAATCTTATCATATCAAGGTTGAGATGCAACTTTCAACACGTTTTCAAAATTCTAAATTATTTTTCCTGAATGCAATGCTGCTGTTCCAAAACTTTAACTGGCTGTTCCTGGTCATTTCATGTGTGCTATGTGATGGCAGTCTACAGCCCGGATTTTCTAAACTTCAGTACGGGCATAGACTAGACAGGAAAGTAATCCAATCCTTCGCCGAAGTCAGTTTCTTGGACTGTGTTATAGAGTGTCTTGTAACACCACGGTGTAAGTCTGTCAACTATTTCAAAGGGGCTAACTTCTGTGAAATCAATTACGAAAATAAGACGACAGCAGAGACTAATTACGAGAACAGCACAGGATGGGTATACAGTGAAAAGGAGCACTGGCCTAAAGTAAATATATTACTATATTTATTTAAAATCATGAAGTCTGTTTTAATGCTACTTGACTTTTATATCTAATTACCAATACTGTAGTTTCCTTTTTGTGATCGGCTTTCGCCGATCACTGTTGTGTCCATATGAGGCATCCGGCAAATGCTTCCACGTGCGCACACATTCCGCTTGCATAAGTAGTTCTTATAAAAACTTGAAGTTTGGTTTAGTATTTATATAACATTTTACTCAGTTTTATTCCAATTTATTTACCTTAAGAGATGCAAACATACATAAATTACAGTTCGACCTGTTAATTCAAGAATACACATTTTGTCTCACGCGTAAGAATTTCGATCGAAAGATTCAATCAGTAATGCAGTTGACCTCGATGAACTGACCTCAATCATAAGAAGATGCTCCATGAACTGACCTCGATCTATTGACGTTGCATAATAGTAGCTAGGAAGACAGCTTGATTTGTAAACAAGGTTAGGTTATAATGCGACCTCAATAGCAAGTTATGATGGCATTCAATGTTTTTCAGTGGCATTAAATTATTTTAATACAACTCTTTCTTTGTATACTTGTTAATGCTCTTTGAAGAGCCCTACTCAGTATTCTGAAGAAGAAGAAGAAGAAGATACATTAACATATAATAATTACGTTAAAATATAAAACTAGACAAGGAGTTTACGAACGGCTTTCCCCAAATTTATTTCAAAATTAAATTTGTTGACGGTTTATAATGATGAAATTATGGTGTACAGATTCAAAATATTCTATCTTTTGTAAAAATACAGTACTTTTAAATTATTTTATATAAAACTGATCATGTTGATTGCTTCTAGCTATCAATATATCATTATTGCCGAACATTCCTTTAAAAGGAATACTTGTTTAATACTAGGAGAGTCTATCTGCATTAAATTGCAAGAAGCACCCATTACAGATTTTAAAACATCGTAACATCGTATTTTATTTATTACTTTTTAACATGGAAAAGCTATATATATATATATATATATATATATATATATATATATATATATTTGTGCATGACAAAATTGCTGAG